>NW_026931351.1:0-476425 GCF_032062105.1 Saccostrea cuccullata | reverse complement strand
AAACAACTTTCCATCTGTGCATTCAGACTGCAAATAAATGTAAAATCAAGATTATCTTTTTCATAAATGCTAGCAAAAAAAAAAATGTTTGTCAAAACACATGCATCCATATGGTACCTGATGGCAATGGTTAAAGTTTCTCAAATGCATGCAAACTCAAACTCCAAGATCAAGCAACAAAAAAAATATTTATTTGTGTCTTTTTTTTTAAAAAATTCATGGCTAATTTATATATTTTTTCCCACACTAATCACTTCTTGACAGTTAGTTTATATACACAAACTTACCCTTACTAGATTTGGTCTGGCTAAAGTAACTATTGATGTATAACGTTCTATGAGAGGTGGGAATCCCACCTCTAATTTACATTTGCAATATCCAGGTCTTTCATCAAATTTTACAGATTCCTTGCACCATGGCACAAACTCTTTATAATGTTGGACATCTGCTACCACTGTGTACATCTGATCCATGCTGTAGCTATTTAAAAAAATCAGCAAAAATCACTCTTATGGGGTGTGTGTGTGTGTGTGCATGCTCTAAATGACTTTTGTGACTTTTAACATGACAAATTTAATGCTTGGCTACGTCATACATGTATCATTGTATCCTCAAATGAACTTTATTAACTTCAAAGTACTGTAATTGTATTATATTCAGTGGAAATTGATTTTTGAACAAATTGGTGTAGATTTGATTTAGCTCATTTCTCGATTTTCTTATTTATGCTAATGCGTGTGAAACATTTAGCGTTGTACTTGAATTAGCGGAAGCTTCTGTCCGCCAAATGTGCTAAATAGAAATAGAATACACAGCTAAATGTAATACATTTGCAGTATGCCATGATCTAAATCAGCTGCTTTCATACATTCTACTTAGAAAAAAAATACCATACCCTAGTAGCCTTCTTTCAGAATATTCCTGTTTCTTCCCCTTCGCAAGCGGACTTGTTATTTTTGGTATTTTAAATAAATAGCGGTTACTCTGTGTTATATAGGATGGTTGGATATGTTTGAATTTTTGCTCTTGTAGAAATGAAAACTTGTTTTCAAATACACCGGACCTGTTCAATATTAAAAAAAATATCAAATAACTTACTGTTACATAAATATAAACAGGACATCTAATTAAGGTATATTTAAGAATTTTTATTTCTATCATATCTATACGAGCCCACAGATTTATCAGATCAATGCACTGCAACACTTTGAAAATGTTTGGACTTGTCAATAAATCTACTAGGCCCTATCCTTTTAAATAAAAAAAAATGATGGGGTCAACGACACAGCGTACACACAGCTGATTGCGAAAATTAAAGACATTGGCGGCGTTTAATTTTGATATATCTACAATGAAACCAACAAGTAGTACAATAGACATAAAACTACTCACCCGTTTGATATACTTTCATTTGTAATTTTCGGTAAACAACGAAACAACCCATTACATCGACGACTGACAGTCCGAACAGTCGCCATTCTCGTGACCTTGACCTTAGTCAAACTCGGAAATTTCCGTAATTTAATCGAATTCTTCAAATTAATTTCATTTTTTGAAAACTTATATAGACTGTGTTTTTATATAAATTAAATAATGTATTTTGGCCCTAATTTTTAATTTGCCTATTAGTTCAGAAAACGATGGTTCAACGTTGCAATGCATTCTGGGAATATAAAGAAAGAAGGTAAACAAAATGGCAGCCCTAACTAGGGAAGGTATGTTTTAACTTTTCTTCTTTTAATGTTATTTCTTTCTATTGACAGAAGATATGCTATACAGTCTGTTAATAAATCATTCATTTAAAGGTTATATATGTCAATACCGTAATCAGCAAAAGTTTAAAGCATTTTTAGAGGCAGAACATGAGCTAGCATGATCATGTCGAACATGCAGCACAATATCTTGATCTATACAAAACCTATATACGAAATAAATAGCTATATACTTCATGAAAGTTATGGACATAGTTAATTATTCTAGGATTGGCCTTCGCTGAAAGTTTTAGATCAAAATGTTGTGTTTTTTAATGATTATCACAGATTGTCCTTTTCCAAGTGACTAAAATGGGTGAGCCCGGAATTTTTGGCGATTTAAAAAAAAAATCGGCATATATAAACAATTATTTCATATATAATCTTTGAAATTGAACTTAAACTACCTAAAACATTTAACTGTTGAAGTGATAAATCACGATTATTGAAAATATACGCATTTTTTGAACACCCGGGAATTTACAGAAAATTTAATGTTATCAAGTGAAAAACCTTTTATTTCCGAAATACTTATCAGATAATGACATATAATTGAAATATAAATGACTCTTTTTTTATTTGCATATTTTTATTAATTTTTTCCAATTTATTTCTTACATGTATCTCGGTCAGGGTCTGAAAAAAATCTACATTCTTTCTTTCAATGCAGATTTCATTTTTCAAAATTCACTGTCCCGGGCAAACGTCAGGTTATGACCTGTCCCGGGTCTATGAAAAATGACAAAAACCCTAATAATTGACATTTAATTTCATAATTATTGAACAATTTAACTATTTGAAGTTAATAAACAACCATTAAATGCAAATATCACAAACACTTTCGATGCATTAAGCTTAAAATCGCCAAAATTTTTAGTTTTTAAACCGGGCTTGCATCACATTTTAGTCACCTGGAAAAGGACATATATCGATAATCATCGAAAAACAAAACATTTTGACTTAAAATTCTCAGCGAAGGCAAAACCTATACTTATAAACTATGTCTGTAAATTTCGTGAAGAAAGAATGAGTATTTATCTCGTAATTATCAAAAACCCGGCTCTCAGTTTTGAAATTCCCGGCCCGGGTTTCGCTACCCATTTTAGTCACACTCTTTTTAGAGGCATAACATGAGCTAGCATGATCATGTCGAACATGCAGCACAATATCTTGATCTATACAATTAGCTATATAGTTTCAACTAGCTATATACCAAATTAAGCTATTTAGAATTTAGATTGGTTGAAGATTGTGAAGGTTTGGATTTATTTTTTTCTAACATACCCAAATTTTTAAGTAGGCAAAACAAGTGAAATTTTTGCACCGAATGGTTAATTAAAAAAAATCCATATATAAAAAAAATCCATATATAATCCTATAAATATGAGTTGGTACAAGGTCAGATTTAATGGAATTTGATCTCGTGAGCAACCCATATTTTTATATCCCGATAGATGTTTAAACAGGTTGGGACCAATTGCCCAAATGGGATATAATAGTCTGTGTGGGATATGATATCCCAAATGGGCTATAAATTTACAGTGCAATAATTGAAAATTTTTATTTTGGCTATAAATATCATAAATCCGCATGAAGACACTTACAAAGGAATAACTTTTGGTTGACAAGTTTTCCTGTATGCCCATTGTTTAGGAGATTGATCCCTCGGAACTTCCTTAACTTCTTGGGGATCAATCTTACAAACTGTAGGGTTGCAGAAAAAGTTGCTTACCAAAATTATTCCTTTTTAAGTGTTTTGATGCAGATTTATGATATTTATTGCCAAAATAAAAATTTTCAATTTTTGCACTGTAAATTTATAGCCCATTTGGGATATTATATCCCATTTGGGCGATTGGTCCCAGCCTGTTAAAAATGATACCTTATTTCTTACATAGATAAGAATTTACAGAAAATTTAATGTTATCAAGTGAATCTTCAATACTCAGGGCTTTTATTATTATTTTTTTATTTTTGCAGCTATTGAAGAAGAAGTAAGAAATATACAAAATAAAAAGAAAGCTCTTGAAACAAAAGGAATCGACCGAGACGAAGATGATGAAGAAGTCAGAGTGGGTCTGGGATCAGCAGGGCATTACGATCGAGATATTTATAGCACTGGAAAGAAATCGTTCATTGGATATGACACATCCATTGCAGCAAGTGAAGAAAGAGATGTGAGTCATTGTGGAATTTTTTTGTTGTGCTTTTGTGGTGTTGAAGACTTTAACTTAAAGTCTTCCTACTTTGAATATATGTAAAGGAAATATGTATGCTGTAACATAATTTTTAATAATGATACAAATGGCAAAGCATTCAAACCCATTTTTACTGATAAAGATGTCCTGTGTTTATTTTTTGTTTGTTTGTTTTCCTATAGGATGAAGATGACTCTCTCTGTTTATATTTTATTTTTTTTGTTTACACATAGGATGAAGATGACTCCAGTGCTGCATTTCAACCAAAACTCTCATCTTACACAGCCCCACTCAACTTCCTGAATGACACTCTCAACGACAAAGTAAGCTAAATAAAACTTTATCATTTCAAATCGGAAATTTGGTTCTGATGTCCATTGTTTTAGAGTAATTCACTGTATGCACATGCAGAATATAGCGAATAATAACAAACAATATAAAATATTCAATTTGTTCACCTTTGATATATTTTAACGTGTAATTATTAAAATTTTATATATATTTACATCACTGAAAGAGAAAACACACAAAAGAGTTCATTAATCTGTTAACAAGTAGAGAAAAACTATGCATGGTAAATATACTATGTAGAAATTCAAATCAATCTTTTAATTCATATAATATAAAGATTTAAAAATAAATGATTGTTTTAGGACTATGATCCCATGCAAGAACACAGACCCCAGAGAGTGCGAGACAAGGAAGGAACATATCGGGCACAGCTGAAGAACAGGATTATCTCCCCTGATCGTTACGACCCCTTCGCTGACGGTTAGTATTTGTCCATGTGACATTGTTTGCATTCTGTGTTATATAAGTGAATCTTCAAGCATCAAGTAAGAAGACATTCAAGCGAAAGAGGTAAACCTTAATTACCAACATGGGCAGAATATTGATGTAGGGAATGAAACATAGTTTTGGACTAACTGAATGCTACTTCTGACAATTTTAGTCTTTTCAACTCTTATTTAATGCTTGAAGACGAAAAAAGGGCAGGGTTTACCTGTCATTTTAGTACTTTATGTGGGAAATTACACAAGGTGTTTAGTTGTGCAGTCCTGCAAAACTGTTATTGTTAAATGTGTCCAGGCACCTGCTTGTTGCAACAAAAACTTGTGACATTATGAATTTTGCATATTCTTTGGAACCATTTTGATTATTTAGGGGAAAAAAGAATAAAATTTAATTTTTTATAATTCCTTGGGTATACACAATAATGATTAAGTCTACTTGCTATCAGTGCCCAGTCTTCGACAAATCCCGGGAGTCCGATGCCCGGGACCTGGTAAAATTGGAAGCGGGCATGTGGAAATTGCACAGTTACAAGCCCGAAGGGCATGTAAATTCTAAGGCATAATTATCAAATTGAATAAGACCAATAACATTAATTGTACTTGAAAGTCTTAGATTTTCCATCTTAAATGAAGTACAAAATAAAATTTTACTGACAGTTTATTTTACCACAATTTCTAAGGAACTCTTCTGTAAAGGAGACACAAAAAGTGTCCAGGTTGAAAACAAATGGCGAGACAATAAATTGACAGAATGGATTTCTTCAGATCATTTTCTTGGCATGAAAAGGCAAATGAGAATAATATATCTTGATAAAATTTTGTGCATGTAAATATTTCTTCGGGCTAGTGTAATTGGTGATCACACCTGTCCGAAGGGCATGTGCTGAAAAAAAGATTTGGTGAAGACTGAGTGCCCCTGGTAATTCATGCAATTGTTGTTGAATCCTTAAAAGCATTACGAAATTAATGAAATATGTCATATGATATGGAACACTTTTGTTTTCTTTCTATAAACTGTGATATTTTTTTCTGTAACAATCCTCACCTGGGTTAAGTAATCCGGGATTCAAAATTTCATTTTTTGAAAGCTTTACATGAAAATTCCTGCTTGAAAATTTACATTTAGGAGCACTTAGAAATACTGTTGTTGAATATTTTGTACATTTTACTTTGTTCAATTTCTGTAAAGTTTAAACATGTCTGTCAAAAATCTCTTTCTTTTTCCGTAACATTTCTTTCCCCCATTTCATTAAGCTTTTTATCACACAAGCATGACATGTTTATTCTAAACAAAACATCTGTAAATACTGTCTTAATTAGCTTACGTGTATATAGTTTTCCCTTCAACAAAACTCGAGACTAATCGCAGTTATCTTTCCTTTGACAGCTCTTCAGGAGAAATGAGCAGATATTGTTGACGTCTAAGAGTTAGAGAGGTTTACAAATAATCACTCTGCAGTCGGAGTGCTTGTTTCATAAAGAAATCAAGTTTTTTTTATTGAAGCAAATGTAAACAAATATCTGAAGAGATGTTTTTGATATCTTTTATAAAGTCAATTTTTGCAATATGACAATTTTTTACCAGACTACATATATATATTTTTTATGAACTTGAGCAATTTATGTAGCAGTTTGTATGGATAGACTAATATAAATGGACGACTAATTTTAGGCCATGCTTATCTCCCTTTCCTGGAGCTGCCTTGAGATTGGTCCAGTAGCGTACGTATAACAGATGTCAAGATATATCTTATATACAGACATAGTGATATGTGCATATGTTGGACCAAGATTTAAAAAAAAAGATGAATGATTCATAAAGATACATGTATTAACGGGGGTTTGAATTTTCCCTTAAAGGGGATTTGTGAAACATCTCAAAAGTAAGGAACACATTTCAAAAAATTTTCCTTGATTTTTTTGCTTCATTTTTTTGCTGTGAATACACCTAGTCTGACAGGCTTGGAGAGTGAAAATTGGATAAACTGTCCATAAAACTTAAAGTCCCAAACCTTGGGCCACCATATATTTAAACCCCTGATCAGTTATAGAAGACCAACATGTGTACATGTAATATTTTCATTGAAGTTTCACAGATTGCAGATAACAAAGTTGAATTGAGATTTTTTTTTAAAAATTTAAAAGAAAAATTTGTTTTATTGAAAGAAAATTTATGAATCCATTTCAGTATGGTTAAAGATGCATATTTCAGTAATAAAAAAAAGATCTTTGAGGTCGTTCACCTTTCCACTGAATACATGACCAATCTCTAAGCATAAAAAATTCCAGAGTAAAAAAAAACTGTCATCTGCAATTGTCAAACTCTATGAAAACTTGTTTATGTGCATGTAAAATACTTGGTGGAGTTTACTTATCATTGTTTATGTCACGGCTTTGTCGTGACATTCTGCTTTCTACTTGCAGGCGGCAAAACCCCCGATGTGAACGACAGAACATTTGCCAAGCTCATGATGAGCTCTCAGCTAGACAGAGAAAAGGTCAGGAGATTCAATCAATTTATTTCTAGAAGAATAGGAAAATTATCCATAATTTTGTAGTTAATCATAAAACGTAACAAAAGACAACATATATTGTCATGGTTAATGTCAGGTCATATCTTACATGCAGAAAATTGTGATGGAAATCAAAATGCAAATTTTACGTTGTGGTTTACTTTTACCATATATTTGCCAGCATTGAAGTGAAAAATGTTTATAGTAGAAAATATTGATTAGTGATTTAAAATATCAAATAATATGTGATATATCGAAAAAATCAAATGAGATATCAATTTTGAGTTTTCTGTATACAGGAGTCTTATGAAGAACAAATGAAAAAGAAAGCAAAAGCAGGGGAGTTAAGGGTGGTCAACGGCAGTGATTCACAGAAACAATCGGCTGCCGCTGCCGAGAAAAAGAAACGCAGGTGGGACCAAGCCTCCGACGATTCAGGGGCCAAGAAATCTAAAACATCATGGGAGTCTGCAGAAACGCCCTCAAACACACGCTGGGACGAAACCCCGGGACGCAAGACAGGTGCCGAAACCCCAGGTGCTACCCCCGGACAGAGTACCAGAATGTGGGACGCCACCCCTGGACATGCCACCCCTGGGGCGGTTACTCCAGGGCGAGACGCAGGGACACCCGGTCATCAGGGGACACCCAGTGCCAGGAGAAATCGATGGGATGAGACACCTAGAACTGAAAGAGGTAAGAGAGATTTATTTTAAAAGAAGACATACATGTATGTGCTACATGAATGCATATGAACCTTCAAATACATTCATTTTGTTGGTGAAAAAAATTCTGTTATTGGTAGATATATAAAAAAAATTTTATCAAAAGAATGTTGACACAAAGAATTGAAATATGCACAGTCCAACCTGATTGTCTTAAACCCAATATAACCGTGAAAAAATGGAGATATCTGAAGGGTTCAGATATTTAAGGTAAAATTCAATAAGGAAATGGGGTTGAAACTTTCAACTCACTTTGATATATTCATATTACGGTGTCCAAGATATCCAGGTTTAAGATGCTGAAGTTAAACTGTATTTAAAAATAATCTATGAGGAATGACTAAAAATTTTACTTTTATTTACAGAGACTCCAGGGCATGGTAGTGGCTGGGCAGAAACCCCCAAAACTGACAGAGGTGGGGACCTGATTCAAGATACCCCCACCCCAGGGGCAAGTAAGAGACGGTCCAGGTGGGACGAGACCCCAGGAGCCCAGACTCCTTCAATGACCCCCAGTGCCATGACACCCAGCATGACTCCAGGTAAAACAAAAGCAGTCTAGAATCTAAACATGCTTTATATATGAATAAAAATTTTTAGAGTCAATTTTCTCTTAATTTCTAACTACATGTAAATGAAGGCATGGATACTGGATAAGTTGAAATAACTTTTCTATCTCCGTCGGAATTCTGAATTCCTGTGATATTGCACATGACTTAAAGTGATTTTCAATATTTGTCATGATATCAGGTAACCAAACACCAGGTGGATCAACACCCAGTGGATTTACCCCTGGGGGTTCCACTCCAAGTGGTTTCACACCGGGCGGGATCACCCCCAGCGGAACGACGCCCACTGGAGCTAAGGCCATGGCGATGGCGACGCCCACTCCAGGCCACCTTATGTCAATGACACCTGAACAGCTGCAGGCCTACACCTGGCAGAGGGAAATCGACGAGAGAAATCGACCACTGTCTGACGATGAACTGGACTCTTTATTCCCACCTGGATACAAGGTTTGGCTCCTTTGTTCTCTCTTCAGTCAATTTGTTAAGCTTTAAAACCATTGTGTCAATGAAATTAATTTTTTGACTGACCTACACCATAAAATGTTGCAAATGTCCATTCATGGTGACTGTACTCTATTGCTTTTACAACAAAGCTTATGAATTATCATAATTACATGTATATCAGAACATTTTTTGGGACACTTCAACAGATTCGACTAAGAGAACTGGGAAGTACATATAATAAAAAAAAAATTTGAAATCTATTTTTAGGTCCTACAACCTCCAGCGGGATATATCCCCATTAGGACCCCGGCCAGGAAGCTGATTGCCACCCCCACCCCTATGGCTGGTACCCCCGTTGGCTTCAAAATGCAGACCCCCGACACAAAGACTCAGATTGTGGACATGCAGCCTAAAGGAAACCTGCCAATGATGAAACCAGATGACATGCAGTACTTTGACAAACTACTGGTGGGTGTAGTAACATTGTTTGAAAGATGCGTTATTGAAATTAACAGACTGGATAATTTTCCAGTGAAAGAGCTAAGAGAAAAAATAGAAATAGTTCTCTTGTTCCATCTTTAAGAAATTTCCTTTTATAACAGCTAGATTAATCTTATAAAGAAACATCTTGTGTGTGTTTTGAAAACATAATAACACAGTTTAAATTTGAAAGACTGGAGGATGTACTAAAATTAAAAGGCTGGATAACTTTTCAATGTGATTTCTATAAATAAGAAGTTTGACAAAAAATAGAAAAAATAGCCTAGCTTTTTTGTTCCATCTGCAAAAAAATTGCTTGTTTGATAGATTAATCTCACACTGAAACATCCTGCATACATTTTGGAAAACAAAATTTATTAGTAAATATTTGTTTTTCCTCAGGTTGAAGTAGATGAAGAAACCCTGTCACCAGAGGAACAGAAAGAAAGAAAAATTATGAAACTTCTTCTGAAGATAAAGAATGGAACACCTCCTATGAGAAAGGTAGGTCACTGGATGTGGGAAATAAATGTTACTGTCGTAGCTGTGAAGGAGTAGTGAATGTAATAACTTGTGAAGAGATTGTACATCTAAATTACATATAACTGTCATAAGCTGTAGGGTTGTACATGTAAATGTAATAACGGTAATGGTGATTATTCTGAATCAAGGTACAGTCAGCAATGATCAAAATGTTCACCCTTTATAAATGCGTTCTTCCAGCAATGTGAAGGAAGCACTGTATTTCTAATTTCCTGGTAGCACTGATTTTGATTTGTCTTGGGGAATTAAAAAAATGAATTTCAACACCTTATACTGTACAAAAAATTGATGAAAATGCACATCATCTAATATTCAAGATAAAGATTTGAATAAATTATGCACATTTAATTTGTTCAACAGTTTAGCTAAACAATGTGAGATAAAAGAAAAATAAGCAAATCACATGACCTTGAATTTTGCAGGCAGCCCTCCGACAGATCACAGACAAAGCTCGGGAGTTTGGGGCGGGGCCGTTATTTAATCAGATTCTGCCCCTCCTCATGTCCCCCACCCTGGAGGACCAGGAGCGCCATCTACTGGTCAAGGTCATTGACCGAATTCTGTACAAACTGGATGACCTTGTTCGTCCCTACGTCCACAAGATTCTGGTCGTGATTGAGCCGCTGCTTATTGATGAAGACTACTACGCCAGAGTGGAAGGGAGAGAGATCATCTCTAACCTGGCCAAGGTAAGATGATTCGGAAATATAGACTTTTTCAGAAAACCTAATTCTAAAAGGATAGATTGGCGTGACATGTATTTTTTGTTGAAATGTACATATATGTTTATTACAGTAATATAGTTTCTGCCTCTTATTTTGAAGTAGATGAAACAATTTCACTAAAACCCATCATTTTCTTATCTGAATATAAAAGAGAATGCCGATTAGAAAGTCTTTTTGTCTTGTTTTACAAATTTTTTGGTTGATTTTGTGAACTTTTGTGTTTTGTATACAGAGATATTTTTGCCTTGTGTTATTATCACCCTTCCACACTTGCAAATGATTTTGCCCCATTTAAAATTCCTTAGTCATGACAAAGATGTGTTTAAATAGATAATGCTGTAAACTTTGATTTCGCATTGTAAAATGAACACACGATGAGGGTCAAAAAGTGCAAATTAAACATGACCAACAATTTCTCTGAATACAAAGTGACAAACTCTATCTTGTATTCTCCAGGCTGCAGGTCTAGCAACAATGATCTCCACGATGAGACCTGACATTGACAACATGGATGAATACGTCCGTAACACGACGGCCCGAGCCTTCGCTGTCGTGGCCTCGGCCCTTGGAATTCCTTCCCTTTTGCCTTTCCTGAAGGCTGTGTGTAAGAGTAAGAAATCGTGGCAGGCCAGACACACAGGAATTAAGATCGTTCAGCAGATAGCTATCCTCATGGGCTGTGCTATCCTGCCTCATCTGAAGAACTTGGTTGAGATTATTGAACATGGTAGGTCTGACTATTGATTCAGATAACTGCATAAGTGGAAATTTAATGAGACACAAGTTTGGAGATATCTCCTTAAAAATTGGTATTTTAGTCTTAATGAGAGGGTACCTGTAAAGTGCGAAACGAAATACAAACGAAACGAAATCTGCCGAAACGAAACGAAATCTACCGAAACGAAACGAAACCTACCGCAAAACGAAACGAAATCAAGACGAAACGAAATGAAATCAAAACGAAACCTGCCGAAACGAAACGAAACAAAACTTTTAGAATGTTTATATGGTCTATTTTTACTTCATATGAAATTTATATAGTTCAAGCACCACAGGCAATTGTTTTGCTTCAAGTTCCTACATAGGCGTCGGAAGGAAATTGAAAGTTGGGGGGGGGGGCTTAACCAACAAAAAGGTAAACCCCAGTTTTCAATGCCTATGTAATATATATCTTTGCAAGAAAGTGGGGATGGAGGCTAACCCCTCCTCCCCGCCGCTTCCGACACCTATGTCATATTTTTAGCTCACCTGAGCCGAAGGCTCAAGTGAGCTTTTCTGATCACATTTTGTCCGGCGTCCGTCTGTCAGTCTGTCTGTCTGTCTGTCTGTCTAGCTGTCTGTCTGTCCGTCTGTCTGTCTGTAAACTTTTCACATTTTCGACTTCTTCTCAAGAACCGCTGGGCCAATTTCAACCAAACTTGCCACAAAGTATCCTTGGGTGAAGGGGATTCAAGTTTGTTCTAATGAAGGGCCACGCCCTTATTCAAGGGGAGATAATTGGGAATTAATGAAAATTTAGTGATATATTTTAAAAATCTTCTTCTCAAGAACCACTGTGCCAGGAAAGATGAAACTTATGGGGAAACATCCTCAGGTAGTGTAGATTCAAGTTTGTTCAAATCATGACCCCCGGGGGTAGGGCGGGGCCAAAATGGCCGACCAAAGTTTTACATAGAAATATATAGGAAAATTCTTTAAAAATCTTCTTCTCAAAGAGGACGAAGCCATAATTCATCATATATATGTGGAAGCATGCTCAGGTAGTGTAGATTCAAGTTTGTTCAAATCGTGACTCCCGGGGGTAGGGCGGGGCCAAAATGGCCGACCAAAGTTTTACATAGAAATATATAGGAAAATTCTTTAAAAATCTTCTTCTCAAGAATGACAAAGCGATAATTCATCATATTTATATGGAAGCATGTTCAGGTAGTGTAGATTCAAGTTTGTTCAAATCATGACCCCCGGGGGTAGGGCGGGGCCAAAATGGCCGACCAAGGTTTTACATAGAAATATATAGGAAAATTCTTTAAAAATCTTCTTCTCAAGAATGTCGAAGCCATAATTCATCATAAATATATGGAAGCATGCTCAGGTAGTGTAGATTCAAGTTTGTTCAAATCATGACCCCCGGGGGGTAGGGCGGGGCCAAAATGGTCTACCAAGGTTTTACATAGAGATATATAGGAAAATTCTTTAAAAATCTTCTTCTCAAGAATGACAAAGCCATTATTCATCATATTTATATGGAAGCATGTTCAGGTAGTGTAGATTCAATTTTGTTCAAATCATGACCCCCGGGGGGTAGGGCGGGGCCAAAATGGCCGACCAAAGTTTTACATAGAAATATATAGGAAAATTCTTTAAAAATCTTCTTCTCAATCATTTTCTAAAAAATAGCAAATCCATGATTGGTCATGGGACTACTTTTGGATTTAAACTTTACAATAAAAATCCATTTTATACTAGTCCTACCCTTGGTGCTCAGGTGAGCGATGTGGCCCATGGGCCTCTTGTTTTAATATCTTACTGAATAGTTTACCTACTTAAAAATGACATCGTTCGCTTCGAGAGACTTTTTACTTGTCAGTTAAATCGTTTAAGACGTCTATGGTCAAGCCTCTTTATTGCAAACCACTCCTTTCTTCCTCCAAAATTACCTCGATAAAAATAGGACCGTATGTACGTAGAAAGGATACACAAGATTTCGGTTGGAGTTACATGTATAATTGAACAAAAAAAAAAACAGACACCTTGGAATGGAATACTAAATACTCTAAGTCTCTGGTTTATCCTATGTTTTAAGACATTCGCAATACAACAGTACAGTGACTTTATTTCGACCTGTACATAAACGAGCCTTTACATGTAACACATCAATTTTGATAGATATGTTGAATCTATATAAATAAGGACTGAAAATAAGAGTAAGATATAAAAATTAGAAAGTAATGCACATATTGAAACTATACATGCATAGTACGCTCGTGCATATTTGCAGCTTGCAAACACGTAAATGCATCATTAGACTGAGAAGGGAGCATAATTTATCGGTAATTAAATTTTATATTAACAAGTGTTTGAAGTATATGAATTTTATTTGAAGTAAAAAAAAAAGTCCACATGTAGTTACATATTTATAATTATATACATGTACCTTGATTAAAAAAAAACAAAACATTTTGATAGTGTTGTTTCGTTTCGTTTCGTTTCGGCAGGTTTCATTTTGATTTCGTTTCGTTTCGTCTTGATTTCGTTTCGTTTCGGTAGGTTTCGTTTCGTTTCGGTAGATTTCGTTTCGTTTCGGCAGATTTCGTTTCGTTTCAGTTCATTTCGTTTCGTTTCGTTTCGTTTCTATTTCATTTCGCACTTTACAGGTACCCTTAATGAGAAGTATTTTTGGCTTTTTTTTTTAATTCTCACTAAAGAAGCTTTTGTAAACAAAAACAATTTTTAGCGATATTCAATTTTAGTCATCTCTGCCTCCTAGCTAATAATGTCCTCAGTAAAAATTCTGCTTATATGGTTATGAAAGTCATTTAGTAAATATTTGGTTAATATATTTTAACTTTGAATGATAGATTTAAAATTTTTGTTAAATTCTAAAGAATTAATTATATACAATATAAAGAACTTCATACACTGGAGTTTGTAAATTGTCAATGACACTCATTTAAGAGTAAAGGGAATGGAAGTACGGTAAATTCCTAAACATTAGAAAGAAATAAAGTTGTATATATTTTTACTGTACAGGGTTAGTGGATGAACAACAGAAGGTGCGGACCATTACTGCCCTGGCCCTCGCGGCTCTGGCTGAGGCTGCCACACCCTATGGTATCGAGTCGTTTGACAGCGTCCTCAAACCACTTTGGAAGGGTATCAGACAGCACAGAGGAAAGGTAGGGTCATGATAAAGATTTACAAAGCAAGGGAAACCGTGTTACTGTAAACATTTGAGAAAATAAAACATTTTAGGAAATTTAGGACAGATGATGCAAAACCTATAAAAAAAGAGATTTACAAGGCAAGGGAAACTATATCACTTTAAACCAGGGCTCGAGCTGTGATTCGCCATTGTCGCCAATTGCGATTTTTTTTCAAAAGTGGCGAAAAGAAATTCATAAGTGGCGAAAATGAATTTTTTAGATGTACCATGTACAAAATTTGTGTAGTCCTGGTTTGCTCCTTTGTTTATTCAATGTATACAGATAAGTCTCTTTGTTTATTTAATGCAGCAGAGGTGTGATAACTGAAACCTACATCACTTCTCGCTTGAACAAACACAGCTGACTAGGTAACTAGCCTGGAGCAATAAAGGGTTACAAAATTGCTTGAAATAATATAATATGGATTAATTTGGATTAAACAAGGGGGGTAAAGTGTTATTAGGAGATGAAGTTAGTAAATAAAAGATTTTTATCAACAAAATCTGGATCTATGTAGACCGTTTTTTATTAAACCGAAAGTAGGGAAACATGACGAAAATTATAAAGAATGGCTTCAAATTTTACCTAATGAAAATTGAAAAAATGTGTACATTAATATACCATAAACTGACAAAGAGTGAAAAAGAAATTGGTTTGGAAACAGAATTATCTTTAATTAGTAAATTACACTAAATTATTTGCAATTACATTACCTTGCATATTAAACCCTGGAGTGTCCAAGTTGTTAAAATAAAGTTTCAAACCTAATTTTCATTACTTTTTAATTACATCTTTTCACAATTGATTAATGAAATGATGAAAATTTTCATTTTTAAAAAATGTCATATTTTTACTAGGTCTGTACCCCCCCCCCCCCCACTTCCCAGGCAAAAAATATAAACAAGAGGACATTTTTTTGTCAAGAGTTGGCTGATATCATTCAATATCAAATTAATTGTATAATTCCAACATTAGTTTTTTTTTTAAATGGATGACTACCATAATTAAAGCTTTAAACAGTACAATTTTAAAATAATGTCTGTGTCAGATAAACATAAAAAAGAATAACATAAAGTGCATTGCATTGTCAAGAAATCAGATGTAAGTATGCATTTCCTTTTGTCGCGAAAAGTGGCGAAAAATATTTTCGGTCCAGTGGGAGCCCTGACTTTAAACATTTGAGAAAATTAAGCGAGAAAAGTTAAACATCTTTGGGAATTAAATCAGGCCATTTATAAAAGCCACTTTGTTACAAATGAATGTTTTCTTTTCACGTCTCCAATATATTTTTAATATGTTAATTTTTCCAGATAATATTTTTCCTTTGGCTTACATAAAAATTGTCTTTTCTTCCTCATTCAAGTACAAGACATTGATTACTGTCATAACGTCAGAACCAGACTGAGTAAATACATGCACATGAACAGTGTACATCCATGCCTGGATTAATTATGACATTTTATTAAACATTTGCATTCTTCAGGGTCTGGCGGCCTTCCTGAAGGCTATTGGTTACTTGATCCCCCTCATGGACGCTGAGTACGCCAACTACTACACCAGAGAAGTCATGTTGATCTTAAAGAGAGAGTTCCAGTCACCTGATGAGGAAATGAAGAAGATCGTTCTCAAGGTGAAAACTTGTCCCTTGTAGAAAAAACTAAGATTTGTGCTTGTTGATGAAAGAAGGATAAGTAGAATTGTTGATGCTAGTGAATCTGAATCAATTCTATAAAGCAAACAACCTTTTTGAGTTCTTTTATATCTCTGATAGCAAGCAATTCTAATATCACTTAGTCATAGCTGTGTTAAGGACATATGAAACAAAAGAAAAAATGGTTGCCTGGATCGGTATATATTTTTTGGCCTAATTTCATAGTAAATGATGCAAATAACAAATTTCTAGAATGTAAAGGAATTGTAAACCTACTGTGATGTTCAAAAGTATACGCTTATGAAACCATCCTTATTAATTTATACAAATATTTTTCACTTCAAATCCCATTTTTGTGAAATTTTGAATAAAATATTAAAAACTACGTGATGAAACTTATTGCTTTCACTCATTTAAACATGACCCAAGTTGTTATTTTCAAATTTTTTGACATAAATTTGTATCGTCTGTCCTTAAAAGGGAGATTTCTCTGTTTCTGTTTATTTCACAAATTTTGAATTTTTCCCACTGATGACAAGTTTCCCTGATAACGCATAATCATTTGGTTTTAAGTTGTCTAATTCATTGTCTGTTTCCCTGTAGGTGGTGAAGCAGTGTTGTATATATTCCAGTAGCCTAATATGTTCTGCGTTTTTCTGTAGGTGGTGAAACAGTGTTGTGCTACAGACGGTGTGGAGCCACAGTACATCAAGGACGAAATTCTGCCTCCTTTCTTTAAACATTTCTGGAACCAGAGAATGGCCCTGGACAGAAGAAATTATAGACAGGTTTGTCTTTATTTTCAAGACATTTAGAGACACTGTTTTTTTAAAAGTGTATATATATTTGCTATAAATAAACCATAAAGGCCCAAAAAAAAAAGTGAAAAAAAAGGCAATTCTTTAATAATGTGCATATAAATGTTGTTTTGCAAGAAAACTTAAAGATATACATGTAGTTTTTTTTCCTCAAAGTTTGTTTTCTAAAAGTAAACCAAAAAAAAGCAAATAACTTTACAAAAAATGATTTTTTTTCAGTTATATGCAGATAAACGTAGTTTTGTGGGGAAACATTTTTAAAGCTTTTTTGTGAAAATTCAAGCAATTCAGAAAATTTAACTGACCAGAAAATTAAAAAAATCCTGTATTTTAGCTGGTAGACACAACTGTAGAAATAGCCAACAAGGTAGGGGCGGCTGAGATTATCCAGAGAATCGTGGACGACCTGAAGGACGAAGCTGAGCAGTACAGGAAGATGGTGATGGAGACGATCGAGAAAATCATGGGAAATCTCGGGGCTGCTGACATTGACTCACGTCTGGAGGAACAGCTGATCGACGGTATCCTGTACGCCTTCCAGGAACAGACCACAGAGGTAAGGGGAGTAAAGGGAAGGGGTGGTAGTAGAGAAGAGTGGAGGGGGGGGGGCATTCCAATGAATAAAGAAAGAAAATGATAATGGATGTTTTTGTCTAGATACATATAGTTTGAAAAATGGCAAATTATTAAGCTTTTCAGAATATTTGGAAATATAAAAACAAAACAAGAATTTCTTTCATTGATTTGTGCAGTATTTAAGTTGAAAAATTATTTACAGTGTATAAGAGGATCTATGAAAACTTTCCTGAATAATAGCTTTGAAATAATTTGCTTAAAAAAAAAATTGCCATATATTGACTCTATTATTTAATGACAGGATGTGGTGATGTTGAATGGTTTTGGTACGGTGGTGAATGCCCTGGGTAAGAGAGTGAAGCCCTACCTTCCTCAGATCTGTGGTACCATCCTGTGGCGTCTCAATAACAAGTCGGCCAAAGTCCGACAACAGGCCGCGGATCTCATCTCAAGGATAGCGGTGGTCATGAAAACATGTCAAGAGGTAGGTCACTAATTAAGGATTTTAATTTTTGGCCTTCGTTAACTTTGTAACTACGAGAGGTGTATCTATGAGGGCAAAATTATGTTACAGTTTGTATTGATAAGTACCGGTAAATGTAGGAGTAAATTTCACCAACATTCAATGTGTTGCCCATGTTGAAAAAATTCCTGGATAATTAGCTTTGAAAAAACCATAAGTTGTGATGTATTGACTGCATTATGTAATGACAGGATCTGTTCACTTGTAAGATTCTCTGAGAGCTAATTTTGACTTATTTGAATTGCAGTGAATTGTTCATTGGATTTCAGCACCAAAAAAATTAAAGCGTTTAATTTTTGATACGTAAAGCTATTAGGCTTTTGTATTTGAAATGATAAAATCTGTTTGTAAAATTTGTAACCTATGATGTGGATTAAAGTGAACTTGTTTTGTATTTATAGGAGCGACTGATGGGACATTTGGGGGTGGTGCTGTATGAGTATCTGGGAGAGGAGTACCCCGAGGTCCTGGGAAGCATTCTTGGGGCCCTCAAGGGGATTGTGAACGTCATAGGAATGACTAAAATGACTCCCCCCATCAAGGACCTACTGCCACGTCTAACCCCCATCCTAAAAAACAGGTCAGTTCTGTGGAGTCATTAAAATTCTTGGGGGCCAATTTTTGGAGGATTGCTTAAATTTTACAGGTTCATCGAGATGTAATTTCTTGTATTCACTTACACCCACAAAAGGACATATTGTAACCATGGTTTATTAATTTGTTGAGGATGTCAATTTGTGGATGAATTCCTCTGAAATTGAGCCACCAAGAGATCTAGTGAATTCTCAATATGAAGCCAGCCATATAATGGAGTTTACTTTTTTTTATAATGATAAATCCCTTGTCATTAAAACTTCGCTAGATTATGGTGGACTGATTACTGTGGAATCATATTAATTCATGGGGTTCATTGTTCATGGGCAGGCCATCAGGCAAACATTTGTTGGTTTTGGGGAAATTATTTCATGGGTAACTCAGATATGTAGAGGGTTCAATGAATAAATGTTTTGACAAAATAAATTGTCAAATAGATTGTACATTTGTGGATAAGATGATGATATGTAAAAAAAAAAGTCTGAATTTAGTTTTAAAGAACAAGAAATCTGCCATCAGTGTTGATGTTTTTTTTTTTGTTTACAGACATGAGAAGGTACAGGAGAATTGTATAGATCTAGTGGGGAGGATCGCAGACCGAGGGGCGGAGTATGTCTCAGCCCGGGAGTGGATGAGAATCTGTTTTGAATTGCTGGAATTACTCAAGGCTCACAAGAAGGCTATCCGCAGGGCTACTGTCAATACTTTTGGTTACATCGCCAAAGCTATCGGGTGAGTGTCAGAACATGTAAATTTGTTTAAAATTTGTGTTACCTGTTATGTAATATTTAGTTGTATTTCAAATAAAACTCCTATGCTATGAAGTTGTACAGTTCTGAACTTTAGGTATTATCAATAAAAATCCGTTATTAATTAAGAAAAAAACTAAGATTCTTTCATGAGAAATTTCATCTCTTGAAATAGGAATTATTTACAATTACATGTACCTTTGTTTATTTTCAGTCCCCATGATGTATTGGCCACATTGCTTAACAATCTGAAAGTTCAAGAGCGACAAAACAGAGTGTGTACCACTGTCGCCATAGCAATAGTAGCAGAGACCTGTTCACCCTTCACAGTGCTCCCAGCTTTAATGAACGAGTATCGAGTGCCGGAACTGAATGTTCAGAATGGAGTGCTAAAATCCTTGTCCTTCATGTTTGAATATATCGGAGAAATGGGGAAAGATTATATTTATGCTGTGGCTCCACTTCTGGAAGATGCTTTGATGGACAGGTAAGGGTATCACTTCAATGGTTTTTACTGTAAACTAACTTTTATTCACAAGCGAGAAATAAAAATTTTGTAAGAACTTTAACTCACGAATAATAACTTTTATTTAGCATTATATTTATAGAGAGTTTTTTATTTGGGTCATTATTAGAATTAATAGTTGGTTTGAAAATTTGCAAAAAATTTGAAAACTAAAATTTTGTCTAATTTTGACACCACTAGTGCCATAGAACAGTAAAATTTTGTCTAATTTTGACACCACTAGTGCCATAGATAATTGCCATTGTAAACAGTAAACTGGACAAGACATGATTTAAACAATAATTTAACTAAAAGGGACTAAAAGATTTCTGCATATTTATTGTTACATTTTCTTTGAACTTACAGAGATTTAGTGCACAGACAGACCTCCATGGCAGCCATTCAGCACATAGCCCTTGGGGTTTTCGGCTTCGGGTGTGAAGATGCTCTCACTCACATGCTGAACTACGTGTGGCCAAACATCTTTGAGACCTCCCCTCATGTTGTACAGGCATTTATGGGATCCATTGAAGGAATGAGAGTGGGAGTGGGGCCATCAAAGATTTTACAGTATGCTTTACAGGTAATTAAATAAATTCACAGTACACTACAGTAAATAAATCCTGAACATAATGTAGAAGCAGAAATATTTTAATGAAAAATTTCATTTCAATTTTTAATGACAATTATCAAAGGAAAATTTTTAATCTTTTGTTTAAGTGATTTACTAATTTAATGTTAAACAAGCTATTAAATAATGCATTGAGTTAAGGAAAAAGACTTTATTTCATTTACTGATTTGAATTCCTTTGATATGATACACACATCTCTGTGTATAATTTCAGGGTCTTTTCCATCCAGCCCGAAAAGTGAGAGATGTGTACTGGAAAGTGTACAACACGGTATACATTGGTGCCCAGGACGGGATGATACCCGCCTATCCCAGAGTTCCTAACGATCTGAAAAATAACTACATCCGATATGAACTGGATTACATCCTATAATAAGGACCACTGTGTTTTGTTGTTGTAAATGTTTTAAGAACAGGAACTGTCCATTATCTGGAGGACATGAAAATTTACCACAAAAAGTTGAAGGGAAAAGGTTTTTCTTGTATTTTTAAGGTTCACTACAAAGTGTAATGTGGCAGATTGACATTTTTTACATTAGAAATGCTCATGTTTCTAGTTCTATTGGTCAGAGATCAGATGAGCTTATACTTTAGTAAGGTGTTCTTTTTTTTGCTTGTCTGTTTGTAGGTCTATCACTATTTTAAAATGTTACACCTCCCTGTAGTTTTGAATTGTTTTCAGTAAGGCAAGGTGCACAGGTAAACCAAACCGAAATACTGTAAACCAACTTTTATTCAAAAAATCGCGAATATTTCTCGGCAAGGTATCTGTGTCAATTTAAAACAGGTTGATCGTTAGTCGTCATAGTTTACCCCTAAAATGCATGACATGATTCTATTTATCCATTTTATTTTGACAAATGGCTACTAAAAGATTCTTTGTAATGCTTTTAAAATGCTACTCTTTCTATAGTTTTGGTTTGAATTGAAGAAGACAGTACGTATGTAGATAATGCTAAGATGCTTCTTTTATATAAGTACACACTAGTAGAGTTTTCATAAGTACTTAGTAGTAGAGCTTCAGTCAGACACAGACCTCCAGGGTGTGTTTAAGAAGGCAAAAAATGGTTATGTAATCTCTATATATTTGAAACTTTATTTTGAGATCATGGGATAATTTTGATTTTCTTTTTAGAATTAAAGATAAAATCATTATAAATCAATATTTTGACGAAAAGGTTGAAAAAATGTAGCTGAAATAGACAACAGAGATATATTTTATCAACATTTATAAGCATTTTTCTCACTTAAAAGCAAAGTGTACACATATTTGTACATTGTTCACAATCTGATTCCATTTTTCATAAAAATTGGACATTTCTCATTACAGCTTGAAAATATATTAGTAAACTCAAACATTTTACAAGATCTTCATTGTAATAAATGTGTCATAAAACAAGAGCTTGTGTGTTCTGTTATTATTTCCAACCAAGATGGGCCAGGAAATAAGAGATAGTTCTATCCTTTGGTAACCCTTAGAATTCTCTCTGTTTTGCCCAATATGCCTTCTGAAATATTGAATTTGATAAAAAAGAAATCCTTTTCATTATTTGAATAATTTTTTTTTAGTTGAATCTGATGTAAATTAAGTGTGTATTGATAGTGAATTTGACAGATTTAAAGCTGCAAATTTAAAATAAAAAAATGTGTCTCTTCATTTTCTTTTCATTTTGATATTGTACAAAAATGATAAATTAATTCGGAAAAAGAAATAAGGAAGGATTATATAATTCTTTTTTTTTTTTTTCAAAATGATCAATTTATGTATCATTTTATATCACTTAAGGCACCCTGGTGAACTGGTGCTATCTATTTGTCATTGGAACAATTTCTGTGTTTCTTCTCTTGAACCATTAAACCAGTTTGAACCAAATTTGGCATTGTAAATTTGAATTTCATGGTCCCTGTACTTCATTTGCATGAGGAGTTTTGCTTAAACCATTAAAACTGAAGATATCTGGAAAAATACTCCAGAGATGTGGCAGTTGAACATCTGCTTTGGTTGCAATAATAAAGCACTGGACCCTTTTAAAATTGCGAAATTCATGGCTCTTAGGTCAAGTGTTCTGGATTTAGGACAGCTTCATATAAAGATAATGTGGCCTAAGTGTACTACTCCTGCCCGGCATGTCATAGACCTTATCTAGCTTTAAAGAAATAATGCATCTTTCATAACGAAAAAATTAAGAAATTATATGCTTCTTTGAGGAATAAATCACAATTATTCATCTCTTTATATTGCTGAAATAGGTACTTCTCCACTAGTATAGAAATACAATGTTTTTAATTTTTGAGAAAGTTGTTGACCCGATTATAGTAGTTCTGAAATACGAATCCTTTTTTTAAGCTGAAGCCATTACTGAATTAATTCGCTGTCCATTCGTTGTATTGTGTGGTGTATTAGTAAAAGCATCTCTCTACAGCTCCGTATTATTTGAAATTTTATTTGACGTTTCTTTGATCCTTTTTTCACTAAATATAGGATTTGTTTTCACAAGATCAATTAAAATATACGAGTAGTTTTGTTCATGACGCCTTGTAAAGGGCAGTAAACAATATAATAATGTGTTTATAGATATAAACTGACCTACACTTAATCAAAATCTCTTTGAAGTAAAATATTATATTAAAGTTTGTATTTGTTCGGTCATTATCCCCTATAAACCAGAATATTGCAATAACATTTTTATCACCATAAAAACAGTTGCTTACGCACATACGCATATAGCAAAATACGCACAGGATGTGTCCAACATGGAGAAAACCGCTTATCCCAATTAATCTTAAAATATTTGTTGATATGCTGTTTTAGTAGTAAACATAAAAGCATAGTTGAAAATAATAATTTTTGGTTATTTTAAAAATCCCCAAAAATGAAACTTTAGCAAAATACTGTTAATCGTTATTTTCCATAATTTTTAAGTAATATTTTGCTATCACTTACACATCGGGTAATCGTCTCCCAAATTATTCGATACACGAGGACGTGCTCTGAGTACATCCAATTTTATAAACCGAGACAGGTTACTGACAAATATCTTGACGTCACAGGTATTTTAACAATCTTGTTTTAATTGAGCAATTATTAGATACTTTGCCAGCGAATACAACGGACCTGATAGCAAGAGTAATACTGGGTCGTATTTTGATTGAAATAAAATGTAAGATATTGTTTTGTACGTATAGTGAAAACTGTCTAACCTGACAATTGTGTAATCAGACACATTGTGAATTCCGTCTTTTAATTTCGTTCCCATTTTACCGTTAAATCCATGTTTCTTTACACTGTGTAATCCGACACCCTGTCTATTCCGAAACAAAATTCGTCTTCCAGTGCATGTCGGATTAGACAGGTTTCACTGTACTAAATTTGACATAATCCGTCTACATGATCCATTTATAGATAGGGCTTACGGCGGATGCTTTCTCTTTCTAGTCCCGCTTCTAAAATTTTCCGATTTTATCTTAATTTCAAGAAATAATTTAACAGTGTAATTATACAATGCCTTCGGAAAAATCGAGAATGATATAAATGATTATTATTCATTAGTAATAATTGATGCATAAATGATTTTACATAGGCAATATGGTTTTAACACGGCATTTTCCTGCGTAAATTGTTCTAAACTGTTCTTTTTTGGAATGTTGGACAAGATTGTAAAGTGATGAAAAGCATTTTGCTGAATCATTCGGAAAATCTATGATATTCCATGATTGATATTCAAACCTTTTGCTTTTCTATGATTGATATTTCAAACCTTTTGCTTTCTTTGAAATCGGGCGGCTTGGCAAGATTTTTGTTTTGTCCCTTATGTTATCATCTGTGGGACACTTTTTATTATATTCCAAATGATCAATTTAATACTTTCTGTAATCTAAGAAAGGTTTGTGGAGGAAGTTAACGTGACTGACTCACGGACAGATAGTTAAAATAGGCTAACACCGGAATTTAAGGAGGCTGGGGGTGTCAACAAATAAACCAGGTATAACTTAATTTTGTAGATATGATAGCTTCAGCTGTCAGCTATCGTTTGGCAAAGAAAAAATTATATATATACAATTTAATTTAGTTTTAAAATTAGATCATTTTTAGTCAAATTTTTAGAGCTCTTCTTTCAAAGAAGATCAATATACAGTATAGTCTACTCTTCTTTTAAAGAAGATCAATATAGTCTAAAAATGACCACAAACAATCGGCCCTCTTTATTTAAAAAGTGAGGTATAAAATTAGAAATAATAATAAGCAAAGGCTTCCACCTTGAACTAAGGAATAGGTTTCAGCAGCTGGCTGATGAGGAAAACACAATCAATGAAAAATGGACTCTTGTAAAAGAATATATAACGAAACAGCAGAAAAGATCCTGGGCCAGAAGAAAAGGAAGCACAAAGACTGGCTAACTGCAGAAACTTACAGAGCCATAGATGAAAGAAGAAAACTAAAGGAAGAAATAGGAAGATCAAATTCAGAGAGAATAAAGAAAATTAAGGGAGAAGAATATAAGATCAAACACAAAGAAATGAAGAGAAGAGCAAGAGCTGATTAAAGGAAAAATCTGGAAGATGTATATAGCTAACCAAGCAGAAAATGCAGCAAATACAAACCGTCTGAGTGAAGTTTACCAAATGACCAAGAAACTTTGTGAGAGAAAAAAGAAACAGGACAAGTGGCATAAGGTCCAAGAAAGGTGAACTAATCATTGAGGATGGAAAAATATTGGAGAGATGGAAAGAACATTTTGAAGAGGTACTTAATGTCCCAACAAAAACAACATAACTACTCGAAGGATGCACCATCCAAGAGAAAAAAATTGAAGAAATTAACACAAACCAATAAGAGAGGAAGAGGTTAAAAATGCAATTCAAAAATGAAGAATGCAAAGAGTCCTGGCATAGATAACATCAATGCGGAGTTACTGAGGGAGAGCGTATCATATTCAACATCAGAGCTTACAAATTTATTCAACAGAATAATCAGTGAGCAAGAAATACCAACTGAATGGAAGAGATCGCTCATTGTCAAAATAGCTAAGAAAGGAGATCTGACAATATATGACAATTATAGGGGAATATCACTACTATCAGTGCCATCTAAAGTATTTTGCAGAGTATTGATAGGCAGAATTAGAGATGGACTAGAGGACAGACTAAGACCAGAGCAAGCAGCATATCGAAGGGGGAAAGGAACATCAGAACAGATTTACATTCTAAGAAATATTTCAAAGCAATCAAGCACCACTGTTCATCAGTTTCATAGACTTTAAAAAAGCCTTCGACAGCATAATAAGAGAGAAACTGTGGGACATACTAAGGCAGTATGGAATTCCGGACGTGTATGTGGATATCATCAAGAAATTATACGATGGAAGTTCTAGTTGTGTCATAGAGAATGGAAGGACAACAGACTGGTTCAAAGTACAGACATGAGTGAGACAAGGTTGAGTTATGTCTGGGTTCCTGTTCATCATTGTGGTAGACTGGATAATAAGAAATATCAACAATAAGAAGAGAGACATACGTTGGAAATTTATGTCCACTTTACAAGACTGGATTATGCAGACGACCTTGCACTTATTTCCAGCAAATACAGCGACATGCAGGAAAAGACCAGGAGATTACATGTTGTCGCGGAATATACAGGCCTGAAAATTAATGTTGAAAAAACAAATAGCATGAGGATAAATGGGAAGAAGAAGGATGTCATCTGGTTAAATGATAAGGAGATAGAGGAGGTCGATACATTTCTCTTCCTGGATGCCACAATGGACAAAACCGGAGGAACTGAGGCAGATATTGGGAGAAGGTTAGGCTTAGCCAGGACCACCTTTGTATCCCTTGCCAAGGTATGGAAGTTAGCACAATACAGCACAAAGACCAAACTTAAGATCTTCAGCACAAATGTTCTATCTGTGTTGCTGTATTGTGCTGAACTATGCAGAACAACAGAAAAAAGATGACGAAAAGCTTGATACGTTCCATCGAAAATGCCTTAGGAGCTAGGATCCTTAAAATACACTGGCCCGAAAAGATAACTAACCAACAGCTATATGAAAGGACGAGATCCATACCTCTACCAAGCACCATCAAAAGAAAGAGATGGAGATGGATAGGCCATATCCTCCGAAGGGAAGAGAATTCACACGTTAGAACAGCTCTCACATGGGCCCCTGAGGAAAAGAGACAAAGACGACGGCCAAAGAACACCTGGCGACGCTCTGTTGAGAGAGAAAGGGAAGAAATGGGCTTGGACAGCTGGAAGGAGGGGCAGGTTGTTGCAAGTGACCGCCGTAAGTGGCGTTCTTTGTTGAACGGCCTCATGCGTCCTCCGGAGCAAGGAGAAGATAAGGAGTTCAATAAATAATATCTTCAGTCTCGGAAAGAAGCAAAAGACGCCTTTAATTTAGTCTTAATGATTTAACTTAAATATTCTATTTGGATTAAAACACATGTCCGTAATATATTTTCCCAATTTCTGATTGTTTTTATAACTCATTTTGGAGTATGGCCCTTCGTATACTGAAATATGGTAGATCCTATTATTTTCTGGACTTGTTTCTTCTTTCTCAAAGATGTTTTTCAATCAAGTTTGGAAAATGAACCAAGTCGAAGGGGGATATATCTGGCGAATATTGTTGATGTGACAAAACATCAACCTTTCTGTTTATCCCCAAAACACCTTTACTCTTTAGGGAGTGTGGGTTTGGACGCTGTCATGAAGAAATTTAATGTGGTGGATTCCTGATTCTGGTTCCTTCCTCTCATAAACCTTTTGTGTTTTGTTTTTTTTGCAAAAAGTTTGTTTTCTATTTCTCTCCAGAAATTGAACTGCCTCCCCGAATAAGAATTTAAAAAACATGACCACTGATATTTAAGAAAGTGGCATATTAAACTGTCTTTATCCTCTTGCAATTCTTTTAGATCTTCTCCGATTTTTTAAAAAAATAATTGTTTACATAGTTTTACACGCTGTAGTTTTCACTCATTTTTCAAAACATTGGGTGACCATTGAGTACTAAGCTTTTTTACTGTCAAATGTTTCTATAAAATAGTGTGAACTACCCTCAAATTGATGCCTATCAAATTTGCTATGTGTCTCAAAGTCAATCAAACATCATAAGTGAAAATTTGTTGAATTTTGGCAAACAGAACATTGGTTGTTGTAAGTCCTTGTCGCCAAGGACGTTATCCATTTTTGATGCCAATTATATCAATTTTGTTCATTGAAATCCACCTGCCCATTATATTATTTTTATTAATTGAAATCCACATACTCCACTTGTGTCTATAACACAGACACTGGTTGTTGTAAATTTTCACATATTTCAGTGAATATTTCTTTGGGATTCTTATCTTTTTATGTAGCTTTAATTAAGCGTTTCATTTCACTCTAGTTTAACTGATTCTTTGCCATTCATTTTTTTTAATGCACTGTCTCGAATAGCCCTTGTTTTCCAGCTTCTCACAATGAAAATATGAGATGAAAAGTGGTCACATAAACTGATATCAATTCATTAAAGATTCAATCAAGAGAGAAAGTGAAGCTTAATGTCATATGATACTTTTTGTTTTTGACACATTTCAACCGTGCTACTTAATTTTCTTTCATCACCAGCGTAAGTATTTTATGTTTAACTTGCACTAAAGAAAGAGATCCGAGTGGGTGGGTGTTGGGGGTTGGTGTGTTAAGAAATGACACCATATACTTAGTATAAATCTACTTGAAATGTAATATCCCAACTTTTTGAATAAGAAAGAATTGTTGCTTTTTTCCTTCACAAGATTTCTAAAATAAAAGAGGATTTATTAAAAAAATTTAGCAATTATACTAAGAGTAATTATACAATGCCTTCGGAAAATAGAAAATGATATGAATTATCAATAGAAATAATTAATGCTTTTTCTTTGGCAATATGGTTATAACATGTTTAACACAGCATTTTTTTCTGCGTAAAGTGTTCTAAACTGTTAAATTTTGGAATGTTGGGCAATATTATAATGTGATTGATTCATTACATGGTTCATCTTTCAAACCTTTTGCTTTCGCTGTTTAAATGCACGTGTAGAATGTGTAAACAAAACACATGCATAAAACTTTAACAGTAACGCAGAAATATCTTATTTTTAAAACCCCCACTCTCAATGGATGCAGCAGATCTACAAGGACTACACATGAAATCGGGCGGCTTGGCAAAACCAAGATTTTTGTTTTACCCCTTATGTTTTCTGTGGGA
Organism: Saccostrea cuccullata; assembly: GCF_032062105.1. NCBI lineage: Eukaryota > Metazoa > Mollusca > Bivalvia > Ostreida > Ostreidae > Saccostrea > Saccostrea cuccullata. The sequence continues at coordinate 447,485 of NW_026931351.1, read as the reverse complement.
CACACTTATATTCCAAATGATGTATTCAATACTTTATCAAAAGCAACATAGGTTTGTGGAGGAAGATAGCGTGAACTGAGTCACGGACATATTATACATTTTTATACATGTAGAAAAAATCGGCTAGCATTAACGACCCGAACTGAGGGAGGCTGGGGAAGGGGGGTCAACAAATAAACCGTCAGATATAACTTTAATTAATTTGTAGTAATTTTGTGTACTTATGTAGATATGTCAACTATGATTTGGCAAAGAAATATTTTATACAGTTTAGATTTAGTTTTAAAGTTTGATCATTTTTAGCTCACCTGAGCCGAAGGCTCAAGTGAGCTTTTCTGATCACATTTTGTCCGGCGTCCGTCTGTCAGTCCGTCTGTCTGTCCGTCCATCTGTCTGTCTGTAAACTTTCCACATTTTCGACCTCTTCTCAAGAACCGCTGGGCGAATTTCAACCAAACTTGCCACAAAGCATCCTTGGGTGAAGGGGATTCAAGTTTATTCAAATGAAGGGCCACGCCCTCATTCAAGGGGAGATAATTGGGAATTAATGAAAATTTGTTGGCATGTTACAAAAATCTTCTTCTCAAGAACAACTGTGCCAGGAAAGATGAAACTTATGGGGAAACATTCTCAGGTAGTGTATAGTAAAAATCTTCTCAAGAATAACAATGATTCAAGTTTGTTCAAATCATGACCCCCGGGGGTAGGACGGGGCCACAATGGCCGACCAAATTTTTACATAGAATTATATAGGAAAATTGTTTAAAAATCTTCTCAAGAATAACAATGTCATAATTGATCATATTTATATAGAAGCATCCTCAGGTAGTGTAGATTCAAGTTTGTTCAAATCATGACCCCCGGGGGTAGGGCGGGGCTACAATGGCCTACCAAAGTTTAACATAGAAATATATAGGAAAATTCTTTAAAAATCTTCTTCTCAAGAATAGCAAAGCCATAATTGATCATATTTATATGGAAGCATCCTCAGGTAGTGTGGATCCAAGTTTGTTCAAATCATGAACCCTGGGGGTAGGGCGGGGCCAAAATGGCCGACCAAAGTTTTACATAGAAATATATAGGAAAATTCTTTAAAAATCTTCTTTTCAAGAATGGCAAAGCCATGATTGGTCATTGAACTACTTTTGGATTTAAACTTTTCAATAATAAACCAATTCCTACTTTTTCCTAGCCACAGTGCTCAGATGAGCGATGTGGCCCATGGGCCTCTTGTTATAAATCTTTAGAGCTCGTCTTTTAAAGAAGATCAATATAAAATCTGAAAATGGCCACAACCACCCGGTCTTCTTAATTTTGGAGGTGGGTTATGATTTGAAAAATAAAATAAAATAATAAAAAAAAAAAAATAATAATAATAATAAAAATAAAATGCAGGGATCAGCTGAAGTTTACTGAGTGACCTAACATTGTCGGTTTTTTGTCTTGCTTGTTTTTGCCTTTTGTTTTTGACACATTTCAACCGTGTTACTTAATTTTCTTTCATCTTCAGCATAAATACTGTTAATTAACTTAGTGCACTAAAGAAAGAATTTGGAGCAGGGATGGGTGGGTGTCGGGGCTGGGGGTTGGTGTTTTAAGAAATGACACCATATACTTAGTATTACTGTACTAGTACTTGAAATATAATATATCCCCTATACTCTTTGAATAAGAAATCTGTTGTTTTTTTCTCTTCACAAGATTTCTAAAAGAAAAAAGCATTTATATATATGAAAAAAATAAATAAAAATAAGTGTTGTTGACCGTTTTATAAATTATAAATCAATATACGAAAAAAATTTATCTGTAAACCAATCTCGCTGTGTCAGTGGTAAACGTATAAGCCATAAATGAGATTAAAAACTGACTATATAAAGATTTTTTGCAGTCCAAGAATTCAATTCTCTGCTAGACCTAAGAGGAGAGTCATTCATAGGAAGAAGGTACGGGTTTTACTGTTATTTGTTTAAAGTGAATCACAGATGTGAATTACTTAAAACTTTTTTGTTTAAGGTTAAAAAAATTAATTTAATCAAAATGTCTTCCAATAAATATTTTTTTGGCGACGCAAAAATCATATCCACTTTTCGTCGTTACACCAGCACCTTCTTCACCACATTTTGCACAAATTGAATTATGCTCACATGGCAAACCTAAATCGTTTACTCAAATATTTTTGGGAACCTTGGTCGGAGTTTATTCAGTTAACAGAAATCAACTTTGTCTTTGAAACTTTATTCAAAAAAATGTGGACAGGGTAAACAAAAAGTCGAAAAAGTTGTTCAAACTTTTAGGCAACCGTAATAAACAAAATGGTCAGTGGACTAAGACCAGACGTAAGATCCTGTTAAATTCCAGAGCTATTATTAGAATTCTGGATAGGGATTGGGATGGTAAGGATAATATTTCCCATATGTCAAAAATTTTCACAAAGGAGTACTGTTTTGCTAGATTCTGTTGCATTCTAGAAATAGTGTTTTTTTCCCTATAATATGGCTTAAACATCTAATGTTCAGAAATATGTTTGAAAATTTTTTTTGTTAGAAAAAAATAAGTGTGTAAATTTTCTTCTCGATCCTTTCCTAAGTCTTGATTTTTTTTTTTAATTAAAAGAAGACAAAAACAATACACATGCATTATAATTACTTTGTAACACTTTTTTATTGTAAGACCCCTTTTATGGTATTTTGTTGAGGCCACTCGCACCTTTGCACCCTCGAGCTCGCGTGTAGGACGAAGATACGAAGGAGCAAATTAATGTACGAAGATGTAACGGCAATGCACGAAGATGCGTGGTCGAAGGAACAATACTAAAATATTGCCTCTGCAGCGTATGCATAGCAATAACATCCTTGGGAAATTTTTAAAAAAGTCTAAGGTGAAGAAAGTGCGAAGGTGCAAAGGCGAGAATGGGTAAAAACCGCTATATGAACCATTCCCACTGATGCTAATTTTTTTCATGCCAGCAACTGCCCACTTCTTTAGAGGTGAAGGAATTACTAACAGATTAATTTTTATATTTTATTTGTTTCCTTTACTAGACATCATGCTAAGAGGAGTGATAATCTTAATCATCTGTCTATTCCTGATTGACGAGGCACTGTGTTCATCTAAGGTCGAAAAATATTTAAAAGCCAATGGTTTCTCCGATAAACAGATCGTCATGCTACGGAAACTGTTACTGAGCCTTTACCAAAGACGGGCAGCAGCTGTGAATAATGCACTCTCATCCTTTCCCAAAAGTCTCATATGGAGATCTAGTTACGGCAAGAGAATTAAAAGTGTTTTATAAAAAGAAATCAAAAATAAGAACAGACTACAAGTACGTACATGTATATTTTTCTGCAAAAAAGATAATCTATACGGGAATCTTCATTACTTTATTTATTCTTTTTATGATGGTGCCTACCAATTTGAAAGAAAAAATATAATATTTTTTTTAAGTATGAATGAAAATTCAATGCTTAATACACTTTATAAACTTATCTACACTTTTTCTCAGTTTGATAATCATTATAATAAAATGCACTGATCTAGTAACCATATCATAAAAAAGGTATAGATAGGAGTACATCAAATTGTATACTAGTAATATCTTTTCTATTGCTTTATCTTACAGGCGTATATAGGAAACCAAACATGTATAAATTCATATTTGATTCAGGATTGTTCATCCATGCATCTATTCTGTATATACCTGTGTTTACACTTTATCAAAAAATGTGTGTTTTGCATATTATAAAATGTCATTTACAATAAACACTTTTTCAATCCCATCTCTTTCCTTCTTTTTTTTTTACTGGATGAAGAAAAAAGATCTCTAGAACGAGAATTTTGTTTTCAAAGAGAAGATTTTGAGGTACTGGGTACTTTTTAAATGAACAAAAGTTGAGTATTTGTTAAGCAATGCTAGCCCCTCGCCGACAAATGTAATCTAGTTGCCATTAAAAATTGAAAAGTGGGGCAAACTTTTAGACAGATGGACGGACAGCTAGACGGACAAAGAAACAGACGAGGAGAAAACCTATTGTCCCCTCCAGTGTCATTGGTAGAGGACTAATAACTTTGACGCGAGATTGCTCTGTTCATCTGCTTGTTAATTTTGTCGTGGAGCAGCGGTTAAAGCTTTGTTCTAGAGTCTCCGAGCAAGGGGTTGATCGTTCCGTCGAAGGTTCGAATCCACCATGAGGCACAAAGACTAACCATATTCAGAGCAGACCTTATAAACTGAAGCTGTGTGACACAACGGGTGCTAGCACCAAAAAGATCCCTCACTTTAGATGTTTGAAGGTCTAGATAAGAAATCCTAAAATGGCAAGTGGTGGTGTCTCAATATGAATGAACTATTCTTGAATGGATGCAAAACTAACATCTACTTTGCATTTTGCAAACATCTTTGTCGTTTTTGTTTGTTTCAATAATTAAATGAAGCAAACAAACCTGATCAATACAAAGGGTATGATTTATTTTGTATCATTGTATGGTGAGTGGGACTTGTCAACAGGGGAAGCTTTCTCCCCACAGGAAACTCATTCTTTTGTCATTCCTATGAGTTCATTTTTCTTCCCTCTTCGATTCGCTCCTATGATTTATTATTCCCTAGGTATGCCTAATGTGGATCACTCAATTTTACTGTTGATTTTATGCAATCACGTGACGTCGTGATCCTACTTTCCGGATCACCACACTATGGTTTTCTGAATCAATATCTCGACGTTTTGCGTCTCGTTAGATCTGATGATCCGCGCCTGTCAACTCGACGTGATACGACCCTTTGGATCAAGTTACTGTTATAATAATGTCACGTGCAAGGGAGGTCACTGCCTGTGAACCCCCCGCAGGCTCGTACCCGTGATAAAAACGGATAGCCTTGAGATGCTGCAAATATGTACAATGCGCAGTCTTAATCACTCGGTACTGCGTATATAAGGTCTTTACTGATAGCGAACAAGTGACACTGGCATGGAAGCCCACACACCAGCGCACTTCCACAAGAGACAAGCAGGGATGACCGCACACTCGTCCTTGCGCAGTGACAAGCAGGGATGACCGCACACTTGACACTAATACGGTTCTAGACTTTTGGCAGGGATGTCCACACACCAATGCTCTACCACAAGATGCAGGCAGGGATGTCCTCACACCTGATCTTGCGCAGCAACAAGCAGGGATGTCCGCACACTTGCTGCTAAGAGATGCCAATCACAGAGCAGGGATGACCACACACTCTGTCAAGCAATAAGCAGGGATGACCACACACTTATCACTTATCACAGTACAATATAAGCAGGGAAGTCCGCACACTTATATGCACTAACAAGATTTGTCGAGTTTTACCTCTAGAACCTTTATTTTTTGTAGACACGCCAGTAAAAATCCTTATATCTCAAGTACCATCTATGATACACAGTGATTAAATATATACAAACTAATTAAAACACGAATCAAGCTTCCAATCAACCAATCTTTAGTAATCCAACTAGTGTAACATACAATGATTATTATTGATAACTTTAATTCAAATTCAACACTAATTAAGTATTTATTTAAGCACATATATAATTAGTTATTAAAATGACAAGGGCGATAACTTTCGCTATAATGAAAATATAGAAAACGGCTTTCCGTTTCATCACCCCCACCCCAGCTTTATGCGTCCTCGCATAAAAAAAACACAACTGCATTTTTAAGAATCGAACAAATGCTATTTACAAAAACAAATATCTACACTGTATTCCCCATTCTGCAAAATAAAATATGTATAAATATTTTACCTAACAGAATAGTAATTACAGTAACCCTTCACATTTACCATTACGCAAAACAAAATGTAATATTTTGTTTAACCTAATGGTAAGCAGAACCAATAAGGTTTGCTTGCTGGCCTAAGTGTTTCTATAAAATATAATCTTCATGCCAGCGGGGAGGACGGCGCGTGCGCTTAATTTCAACTTTATCTTCAGTATGAACAATTCTTTCATTCTCTTGGTATTCGTCTCTTGTCTCAAGCGCTTCCCCTGTATTTGCTGGGTCTTCTTCTTTAAAAGATATCTGCCAGTATGCCCAACACAATTGCAGTGTCGGAAACCATGCAGTTCCCATGTTCAGCATTCGAATTGGTACCACTCTATCTACTAAGGTCCTCCCTACAAGAGTACCTGTCGACACGAACTTTTCATTTGGTTCCACCAAACCATGAATCATCGAAATGCTTTTGCCCTCCGGCGCACACACTCTCCCCTTTATGATAACCTCTTGATTTGTTGGGAGTGTCACAGTGTTCAACGCAACGATGCGATAACACCCATAACTCCCTTCTTTTATCAGGCTGTATTGTTTCCCCTTAATGCACATTTTCTTCTTTGCCACATCAATTGTGCATCCATTTTCTTCCAGAAAATCAAGGCCCATAATTCCATCATTGCTCAGTTCTGCAACGACAGCATCCAGTTTGCAAGAGAATCCCCTTATCTGTGATGGAAAGGTTCCCTTACCGCTTATCTGGAGACAGTTGCCACCAGCATCCAGTATATCACGACTGAATGAGTCAAGCCTAGGTCGGTCCTCTTCTGGAATTCTACTCATCAGTTCGATAGATATTAGGCTGACTGTCGCACCTGTGTCAACCTATAGCTTCGCCGTCACGCCACAGACGTCCATTTCAAGGAATAGGCCAGCGTCCATTCCGACTGGACTTGCTCCTATGGAATTTTTACACTTTTGCTAAAAGATTTGGCGTCTTTGTTTCTCGTACCATGATTTTCTGGGTGTTCTCCAGTAGAGGACTTGAAGGAATATTTAGGTTTCCTTTGCGCCTGAAAAGCTCTGCAATCCTTGCGCAGGTGTCCGGGTTTTCGGCAAAAGTAACATTTTTTCTGTGTCCCCAACGTTTGCTTTGCTTCCCATGGTCGGGATCGCTGTGAACTTTCACTGCGCTCTGCTTTCATTTCTTTGAGTTCTCTCTGCATAGACTCAAACTTTGCGCTTAATTCCTCAAGCATCGAGACAGTCTTTCCTTCAACGGATTCAACCGTAGTTGGGCGCGCATAGTTCTTTTTCTCAGCTCTGTTGTAAGCTTCTAATTCGACGGCCAATTGTATAGCGTCATTAAGATGTCTAGGACACGCCTGTTTAATGCGGATGCGCATTTCCGAGTCGACCAATGCGTCCACAAATTGGTCTTTGGACAATGTTTCCCGAATCTCGGCTGACGCAGTGGGATAGGCTAAGTTGGCAAGTCTGCGAATAGCCTGTCCTAACTCCGGAAGAGATTCTCCTGCTCTTTGGCGCCGCTCACGCATCTGCACCCTGTATAGCTCCGTTTGACTCGGGGGTGCAAATCTGTCTTCAAGGGCTTTAACAAGTGTTTGATAATCGGGCTTTGTCCCCTTTGGCATGTTACCTAACACTCCCTGTGCACTTCCCCGAAGAGAAACTGCTAGATATAGTCCCTTCTGATGATATTTCCATCCACTTAATTCTGCACATGCCTCGAAATGCGCATGATAATCCAACCAGGGACCACTGCCATCATACGTTGCTGGCTTTATCATTTGTCCAATCAACCAATCTTTAGTAATCCAACTAGTGTAACATACAATGATTATTATTGATAACTTTAATTCAAATTCAACACTAATTAAGTATTTATTTAAGCACATATATAATTAGTTATTAAAATGACAAGGGCGATAACTTTCGCTATAATGAAAATATAGAAAACGGCTTTCCGTTTCATCACCCCCACCCCAGCTTTATGCGTCCTCGCAAATATATAGAAAACGGCTTTCCGTTTCAATAATATATATTTATCAGCTCATTTGCAGTCTTAACTTTGATATTTTTATATAGATTCGATCAAGTTAATCTTAATGCTTTTTGGTTTTGTTTTTTGTTGTTTTTTTATTTTTTGCAAAACTGAAAATCAAGAACAGCAAACGGTGAGAAAAATCATAATCTATATTTGTTAAAACGGCAAAAGATGTATACAATTTTTGCAAGATTTAATGATTTTAAATCATTTGGAAAAAAAAAATTCTAAAATTATAACATAATGCACTGCGGCATGACACTCACATTCGTTAAATGACAAAGACAATTTTTATACCGTTTAATTTAGTTTTAAAATTAGATCATTTTTGTAAATCTTTAGAGCACTTCTTTTAAAGGAGATTGATATAGTCTTAAAATGACCACTTCCACCCAGCCCTCTTAATTTAAAAGGAGGGTTATAAATTAAAATAATAAATAATATAATAATGTAATAAAAAAAGTAATGTTAAAAATAAAATACAGGGATCAAGTACATTGTAAAGTTTACACCTAACATTATCGTTTTCTTTTTTTTGACACATTTCAATGTTGCTACTTAATTTCTTTCGTCATCAGTATTTTCAAGATTAACTTAGTGCACTGAAGAAAAAAAATTATAACCGGGCGTGTGCGGGTGTCGGGGTTGGTGTGTCAAGAAATGACACCATATACTTAGCAGAAATCTACTTGAAATGTAATATTTCATATACCTTTTAAATTTAGAAATAATTGTTATTTTTCTTTCACAAGAATTATAAGATAAAAGAGGATTTTAAAAAAAGAAGAAAAAAAAATAAGTCTAATTGTTCTTTTTGGGATTTATATATAAAATTTAACCCACGAGAAAAATGACACCATATACTTAGTATAAATTACTTGAAATGTAATATCCGATATACCTTTTGAATAAGTAAAAAAATGTTGGTTTTTTAAATCACAAGATTTCTAAAATAAATAGAAATAAGTGTTGTTGACCGTTTTATATATCATAAATAAACCTACGAAAAAAAATTTTGCAAACAAATCTCGCTTTGTCAGTGGTAAACGTAAAAGCCATGAATGAGATTAAAAGCTGACTATAAAAAGACAGTTCCCAGTCCAAGAATTCAATTCTCTGCTGGACCTGAGAGAAGACTCATTCATAGGAAGAAGGTACCTTTTTCTGTGATTTGTTAAAAGTGAATCACTGATGTGAATTACTTACTACTTTTTTGTATAAGGTTGAGAAAAAAGTATTTTAAGAACTTTGTCTAGCAATGAATTCTTTTTTGTAATGTTAAAATTTATTTCCACATAACATTATGCCCAAATTGTATTTGCCCACGTGGCATACCTGAACCATACTCAAAATTTTATTTTTTGGTAACTTTAGTCGAAGTTTGTTCATGAATTACAGAACTGAAGAGAAAAGGTAATAGGGTTAACCAAAAAGTCGAAAAAATTGTTCAAACTTTTAGGCCACTGTAGTAAAACATACGGTCAATAGACGAAGGCCAAACTGAAGAACCTGCTTTATATGTTATCATTGGGTTTTTGAAAAGGGATCGGGAAAGGAAGTATAATACCTCCTATATGCAGAAAATTTTTACACAGGAGTACTGTTCTGCTAAAATTGTCTTCTTTTTATTTTCGAAAATAAGGATCAAACATCTAATGGTCAGCAAACTTTCGAAATATATTTTGTCAAAAAGGTAAAAGTTTGTAAATTTCTTCTTCTTGCCTAAGCCTAGAATTCCTTTTTTAAATGAAAAGAAGACAATACAGATCATGATCTTTTTACTGTTAGCCTCTTATGTTGTTTCGTTATGGCCACTCGCAATTTTGCACTCTCACTTGTAGGGCGAAGATGTGAAGGCGAAGGTGCAAATGTAGGAAGATGCAAAGGCGAAGCGCGAAGTTGCGAAGGCAAGAGTGCGAAAGCGACGGAACAAAACTGAATACTGTGTCTGCAGCGCATGCGTAGCAATAAAAACATGCGAAGGCGAGAGTGCGAAGGTGCAAATAAGTCGAAAATGGGGTAAAATACCGGTATATGAACCTTGTACTATGTGTACATAGTAACTCTAAAAAAGAATCCATGCCAGCTATTGCTTACATGTATTTCTATACAGGCGAAGGAATAGCTAAAAGAAATTGATTTAATTTTTGAGAATTTATGCCCATAAGGACATGAGCTACGACGCTTCACACCGATATATTTCATGAAGCGTTGTAGTTCAAGTACCTAATGAATTCTCAAAAAGTTAATTCTTTTGTTATATTTACAATATTTTTCTTATGACTTACCACATATTTTTGTCATTCCAAGGCCCCTTTTTAACCCCCAAAAAGATTGCATACTATATACAGGGTTATTTTGTCCTGCTTTATTTTCGCCCGTTCACAGTTTGGAATAATTTTGCCCCGTCTTAAATGTGTCAAATCACAGTTCTATTTAAGAAATTATACTGTATTCTTTGAATTCGCCCCCTTTAAATTCCCCAAATTGATACGGCGGAAAGGGCGAAAATAAAACGGGGGCGAAACTTTCCCTGATAATATTTGTTTTTACTTCAATAACCTCACAATGGAATTATTCTTACTCATCCCATGATAGTTCATGAGAACGTGAACTTTTTTTCTAATTTCAAAAGAATCCTAAGGAAAAATATTAGGAAATGTACATCTTTAAAACAGATTAATTGATACATGCTATTTTTTCCTTTAAGAAGACATCACCATTCTAATAGGAATGATAATTCTAATCACCTGTCTACTCCTGATTGACGAGACACTGTGTTCATCAAAGGTCGAAAAATATTTAAAAGCGAATGGTCACTCCGATAAACAGATAGTCAAGCTACGGAAACTGTTACTGAGCCTTTACCACAGACGGGCAGCAACTGTGAATAATGCACCCTCATCCTTTCCCAATAGCCTCATATGGAGATCTAGTTACGACAAAAGAAATAAAAGTGCTTCATAAAATAAGAAATGAAAAATAAGAACAGACTACAAGTATGTATGTATATTTTTTCTGCAAAAAATAATCTAATCGAAAATCTATGTATATTCCTTATTTCTTTTTATGATGATGTCTACAAATTAGAAAGAAATAATTATAATAATTGTTCTTTTTAAGTCTGAATGCATTTCTTATGATGATGCCTACCAATTAGAAAGAAATAATAATAATAATAATTGTTCTTTTTAAGTATGAATGCACATTCAACCTAATGAACTTCTCAATTTGATAATTATTATGATAAATTGCACTGATCTAATTAAAAAGTAACCCATCGTTGCAAATCACGGCCAAAATGTCATCCAATAAATTGGATATTTGTCCTCTTGAAGCTCACTTGAAATATGACTACATTTGAACCAACTAACTGGTGTAGAAAATAACTAAGCGGACTCTGAACCGCAGCTTGAGACGATGCTAGTAACCATAACATACAAAATGTATAAATAGGAGTACATAAATTGTGTATAATTTTTTGTCTTGCTTTATTCTACAGGCTTTATACAGGAAACCAAACATGTATAATTTCATATTTGATTCAGTACTGTTCATCGATTCATCTATTCTGTATATACATGTATTTATACTTTTTCAAAAAATGTGTTTTGCATATTTTAAAATGTTATTCACAATAAATACTTTTTTATCCAATTTCTTTCTTTCTTTCTTTTTTCTGAATGAAAAAATATCAAGAACGAGCATTTTGTTTTCAAAGAGAACATTTTGAGGTACTGTCTGAATGAAAAAATGTTGAAATGTAACAAACGTTCTGAGAGTATTCTAGGACCCCTTATCGACAAATGTAATCTGCCATGCAAAATTGAAAAGCCCAAAAGGGTTTTTTCCGGATTTGACCTACTGAAAGGGGGTGTTTACTCCCCCTAGGCATCTGATCCCATCAGTTTTGTTTCTAGGGTCTTCGTTTTGCTCACACGTTTCACACTGAGGCAGGATAATGTCAAATACTACTTTTTATCAGGAAAAACTATATTTTGGTGAAAATATGCAAAAAAAAAAAAAATCATTCTTGTGTTTACCTGTAAATATTTTTCAATCTTACGAAAAAGTATTTGTATTTAAAGACCGTTTTCAATAAATAAATAGATAATAAAATCTCATGAAAATGTCACCTATGATGTCACCAAGGGTTTCTTAATTTTTGCCTTGTTTACGACGGCATGAATGAAATTGATCAAACTTCGCTATTTTGAATTTTTTTTATAATGTCATCTCAAAGAAACATTTTTTTCCTGGTCATAGAATAAAACAATTAAAATCTGGTGTGCTATTTAGTTTATAAAATGTAATTTGCAGGTAAAGTGAGGACAAGAGAGATCTATTATGATGAATGGACAATAAACTCATCTGACCGGATTACCTATTTTAAATGTTTTGTTTAACAGGTATATCAACTGCTGTTTAGGTCTTACAGCCACGAACAGTTAGGATTGTCTCTAGGAACAGTGTAAGTAACAGAGTGCAGAATATGACAACACTCACATCGTGATGTACATCAGTTAACTTTAGAGATGTGTACTTTTGTTTATACAGTTACTAGTAGTCAGGTATTGGTTGTTTGAGGTCGAGGGAAGATGATAAACAATGTATGCTCACGAATACAAGAGAAACTCATTTAAATATAAATAACCAACGAATTTTCATTATTTTCACTCTACGATTTTTAGTACATACAAAGCTATATTAAAATTAGGATGAAAAATGGGAGGTAAAGACACTTTTTTTGGCGCTGCAGCACATGTGCAGGGTTCTCCACAAGGGGTTTTACCATGGCGGCGCGCCTTGGTTAAATTCATGTGCGCCATGGTTAAACGAGCTGCGCCATGGTTAAAATCAGCATCCGCCATGATTAAAATTTTATTGCATTTCAGTCCTGACACCTACTTTTTTTGATGACTTGAGTAGTTAATTGTGTTTATACAACGACTGCCGTGCATCTGGCATGCCTCGAAGGAAAGCGGACTGTGCTAAACAAACACGTCGTTAATCGGCGACTCGTAACAATCAATGGAGAGTCAATCAGCTGATTGATATTTTGAGAGTTAATTATCCTGTACACATGTAAATAATTTTGGGTAACTTCAACATGTTCACTACACGATTAGATATATAACGGGTTTATAAAAAATTACAATTTAATACCGATACGGTAATACAAGCACAAAAATATTTCATAAAACAGGCTACAATTCTTATAATTAGTAATCTAATGCCATGGTTACCGGCTACCAGTATCAACATTTTTTCTTAAAATTCCTTCAGAAGGTTACTACAGTTTTGGGCAACTTTTGGTACATTTGTGAAGTAAGATACAGGATAAATCCTTTTCAATTTTATTTAATATTTTTTTCACTTTAAAAAGTGTTAGTTATTTCATTGTTTTGTATTGCAGTAGGTAAGTTTAAAAATTGTAAAAACCAATCATTTTGATTAATGAAGATTACATGTAGGAAGTCTAAGATATATCAGTGTTTTTGAACACATTTCGCCTTCGTGCAGCTTCCTCCATGGTTAAATTTTCAAATGTGGAGAACCCTGCATGTGATATGTCATGACCTTTTTGCACTCTGAAATTGTCTTTTACATAAATCACTTCTTGAAAAATTTTACTCTAATATTTATTTCAAATAAATCAATGTACCTTAACCTATTTGAAAAGATTAAATTTTGTGACAAAGTTGAATTAGTTTCAAATTATCAACGATTTGTCATTTCTGCACTCACAAGGTGTCATTTTCCTGGCATTAAAAATTGAACAAGAGTCTTGAGCTTATGCTGAATTTAAGCAGAATGATGAAAGTTAGATGGAGGTTTATGGTGTAATTTGTTTTTAGATAATGCCGAGAAATTGTAAATTTTAAGCTAAAATTGACCATTCTTTCCTGTATGATAAAAAAAACCCTTAAGGCGATTTTAGGACCAGTATGAACATAACTTTGGATAAATCACTACAAGTACAACCTGCTTGTAAAAAAATAAATGAAATCCAAACTTTTAAAACAGTTACTGTACTGAAAATTCTTTGAAAGAGAGAAATATTAATTTCTTTCTTTGAAAAAATCCGCCACAACATAATTGTTTCTCACTGCATTTTGTATGAAATTTAATCTTAGGTATTTTATTGAGTGTAGCTTTACTTGCATTGTTGAATCTAATTTTAATGTAAGAGCTAAATTATGATGCAGAATTCTGGAAATAGATGTCCAGGCGAAATTCACTTAAAACTTTTTAGCAATGCATGTCTATCAATGTATTTAAACACACATTTCTGAAGTCTTGAACGTTCGACGCAATTTTTCAGAGACATATAAAATGGTAAACAAGCTTTCAATCGATCAAACTTATGCTACATGTACTGTGATTAAAAATATATTTTGTGTGTGATAATGACACAGATGCATACATTATAATTATAATTAAGTCATAAATATACGTAATTAAGTATCATTTTGAAACATATATCGGGATGCAAAAACGAGATGGTGTGTGATCAAATCTACCATGAAATATATGGAGATAACGAACAGTATTCTGGATCAAAAGTCCTTAAAACAATCCAAAATAGGAGCAGAGCAATCACGGACTTCCACAACATCAGAGGTGAGATCAGGTGCCATGGAGGAGTAAGCACCCCCTGCCGACCAGTTACACCCGCCTTGTGCTTCTTGTCATGATCGGGAAAAAACAGAAACATCCGTCGTCAATGCAATATATAAATAATGGACTAACAATTAATATGAAAAAAGTCAAAGTTGACGCTAGAAAAGTGAAGGTCATCAAGTTTGTCATAGAGCTTGGTTGTCAGATTACCATTAACGTCTTTTTCAAGTGAAATATCCGAATATGAAACAGATGTGTCAGACTCTGTGGTACATCGAGCACTTCAACCTCTGTGGATTTATATTTCCCAAGCATAACAAGTAGAACATGGTGAATGTGACCGGTCGGCAGGGGATGCTCACTCCCCCATGGCACCTGATCCCACCTCATATGTTTTGAAGATTCGTATTTCCTCAGCTTCTGTTCTGTTATGTTTTATGGACTTTTTAGCTGTTCGTTATCTGCATATATTTCATTGAATCAGATCATGTGATCAACCGTTATTTATATTCTGATAGATGTTTATAAATGATACCTCTTTAAGATAGAAGGTAGCTTCTTTATAAATAAATTTAATGTATCTTTTTTTTTTTTTAATCTTTTACCATTTTGCTTTGGCAATTATATCGATATTGCATTACAATGAAGAATACGCTATAAATCCTATCTTTCATTAAGTTAAGAAATAGGTAGCGCTGTAATAGTTGTTTTTTTACACCACTTTAGACCTTCAAAAAATTATACAGTGTATTTGGGAAATTGTTTTACGTAGCCTTCAACTCAACATTTAGATATACAGTTACTTTCATTCATATTACGATTCATATATCCTAGTTAACTTGACATTAAAGAAACAACAGATTCTGCCATATGTGTTTCATTTTTTAGCTAACACACGGTGATAAATCCATCCACTGCAATTTTATGAGAATTATTCTGATTTAACGATTTATTTTTTATTTAGGAAAAAAAAATAGTATAGAGGTAACAAATTGTCTGCTTCTTCATACTAATACTTGGTAAAACCAATATTTGTTATTTTTGACAATCAACATGAACAAGTACACTAAATGATATGTGCTCGAAACCAATGTAAAAAAGAAAAATGCATGTGCGCTAAATGCATCTACGTTTACATTATGATAATTATCAAAAGAGCTTACTCACTAATTTTGTATGCATCAACTTTGAAAGTCGTATAAAGAATTGTAAGGTTAAATGCAAAATGCGAAATAGAGTTAAAACGCTTTTACAAAAATATGGAGATAAAGAAGACTTTCCAAGCTAAAAATTCATTTAAATAATACGTATTGGTAGCAGAGCAAACAAGGACCCCCAAAAACATCAGAGATAGGATCAGGTTCTATGGAGGAGTGAGCATTCTCTGCACACCGGTCACATCCGCCGTATACTCCTTTTAGTGCTAGATGTAGGTTTTAATATCTATTCGAAAATCTAGAGCATAAGAATTAATAAATATTCAAATATACAGAAAATCAGAGAAAGAGTAAAAGAGATATTGTTTAACAAGCAAGAATAACAATGAAATATCTGGTGATAACTAACAGTATTCAAGCTCAAAAGTCTATTAAACAACTCAAAATAGCAGCACAGCAAACGCGGGCCTCCAAAACATCAGAGGTGGGATCAGGTGCCATGGAGGAGTGAGCATCCCCTGCCGACCGGTCCACCAGTCGTGTGCTCCTTGTCATGATCTGCGAAAGGGAAAACCGCACACATTTATGTTTGTAAATAATGGCATAATAATTGGTATGTTAAACGTCTGTCAGCATTTGGCTAAATTATAGGATTTATCTGCTGGTAAAAGTCAATGGATCTACCAAATATTTGCTAAATGATGGTCCAATTTCATTTGGAGGACTGTCAATGATGTCAAAACGCCTGGTCTTTAATTTATCATGAGGATTGGTTGTATTTAGAGTTGAAAAGTCAAGTTTTCATGTTCTGGATTTTGTTAAAGTTTGGGGATTAAAAATTTTCGGAAAGTTCCTTGAAATTTTTAAGTATCCACATCTGATTTTTACTACTTCCTGAGTATATTGTTGCAATGTACTCCTGAAGTTTCTCCTTACTACTATAAATATTTTAGGGAAAAATAAAGAAAGGGGCTTGGTAGAACATTTGCTAGAACCCGCTTCGTATCTTTGTTTGAAAGGTTATTATTTTATTGAAATTTTGGAATCTAGTATAAGTATGGTCTTTCAATTTTTTTGTTGTTAGAAATATTAAAAATATTAAAAAGTGTCGTATAATTTTGAAGAATGTTCTCCTTGGAAAAGGAGTTATTTGTATAAGATGGATTGTCATGATGACTCTTACAAACAAGGACAATGTTGTTACCTGCTGTTTTGTCATCTGAAACCAGTAAATACTGATTGTGTGATCTATCTAATTCTTTTTATTTCACTATCGAATTACTGATGGTTTTCATTTTGCACCTCAGTTGCTTTAATTCGAGATTTTAACATACATCTGATACATTTAATCCATTCAATCAAGTGTCAATGTGTTCTTTTTCACATCACCTGGCCTAATCTTCCAAAGAATTATGACACCAGTTAAAAGCTCAGGGTTCCCTAAATTTCGATCCCTCAAAATAAAGTGATTTAAGGTTATCATAATTAACTATATATTTACGTTATCAGTTATAAAGTATTCAGCAAGATTATTGTAAATGTAGTAGGGTGAAGAAGAACATAGACATGATGGAGGATTATGTTTCAGGTGCTCTATATCCAGATTATGTGCTTAAAAAATAATGAAATTATAGCTGATGTATATTTATAAGAAATACAAGTTGTGAAATATGGGGTAATACGAGACTGGACCCTTTTGTGATTAAAGATATTTTTTTTATTAAGCGTCTCAATTTTTGTCGTCATGTTAAAGTTCAAGGTGAAATAGGTAGTTTTAAATGTATTTTTTTGTTTCAAAAGCCTTAATTTGTTATATCCATAATCACAAATATGAGCCTGTTTTCTGCTGTCGAGAATCTTTATACAAGTAATGACTTACTTGACCCTTTTAAAAGTTTAAAAGATACAAAGTAATATTTGGTGCAATTGTGATAAAGACCTTTTTTCCTTAGGAGATGTATTCTAATTTTATCTTTAGCCATGAGCATATTTTACACATTTGTGTTACATTATGTACTCGCGATAACGAATAAATCGGTTAATTTGTTATTACTATATGGTGCACCATTCAATATTAGAGACAAACCATAGACGCTCCCCATGTAATTCTGTTAATGACGAAAGATAAGTATATATAGGTCTACCCCCTCTATACTATAAAATGGGGGTAGATCTATATATACTTATCTTTCGTCATTTCCAGAATTACTTGGGGAGCGCCTACGAGACAAACGAACAAAATTTCAAACGTAAAGGTAGTAATGCATTAAAGGAGACATAAACGACATTAAAAAGTTATTGGATTAATTAACTGTATAAAAACTTGAGGGTTGACAACACTTCCTTCATTTTTTTAAAAATAAACCTTGCATCTTACAATTTTTGTTCCGAAAATGCAGAAAATATGTATAATTTCTTTTAAATGAGTTTGAAATTAAAAGACAAATGTACTCAAGATCAATCAAATATCATAATGTTTAAATCTAAAACTGTGAAGAATATTCACTATCAATTTGTAGGTAGTGCAAAAACATCTTAAGATCCTAGACACATTATATCAATGATTGTTGACTTTGCATCGGTGTTTTGCTTATTTTGAAAGAAGACTGTTGATTTTGGGATTGATTCTGCTGATTTTTATGATTTTTAATCTACCTGTTTTGTACTTCAGCTTGTCTTTCTTTTAAATTAATTTTTTGTATTCCATAAAAATCCTCCTCCTGCTGCCAATAGAAACATTCTTTATTCTTTGTGTATTCTTTGGAATATCACTAAATACAATATAGTAATAAATACTCCTTGCAAAGTTTTCTGTCAGAATTTTAGATTTATAAAAGAACAATAAGATGACAATGTCATGCCATAGTAATGCCATAGTAAATAAAAGTGATCTAGTTTTCTACAGGTGTGCATGCAATTATACTGTAGATCAAATTCTCTTAAATTCTTTAGTTCTGTTTTCTT
The DNA here is from genome assembly GCF_032062105.1 of Saccostrea cuccullata. Classification (NCBI taxonomy): domain Eukaryota; kingdom Metazoa; phylum Mollusca; class Bivalvia; order Ostreida; family Ostreidae; genus Saccostrea; species Saccostrea cuccullata. Next base: position 428,930 of record NW_026931351.1, on the reverse strand, counting down.
TCGTGCATAAAACAAGATGATCGACTTTCATTCAAGTGACTCAAACGTACACACTTGGAAATTACTCTTGTGACTGAATACCTAAAGGTGTCTCTTGACTTAAATTAAATGAAAGAGTAAGATGGATATGGAGATAACGAACAGTATACAATCTCAAAGTCAATAAAACAATACAAAATAAGAGCAGAGCAAACACGGACCCCCAAAACATCAGAGATGGGATCAGGTGCCATGGAGGAGTGAGCATCCCCTGCCGACCGGTCCCACCCGCCGTGTGCTCCTTGTCATGATCAGGAAATAACGGGAAAAATCCGTCGTCAATTCATTGTATAAATAATGGACTAACAATTGGTATGAAAAACGTCAGTCAGCATTTGACTCAATGATAAACTGTATTTGCTGACAAGGTCATTGTATCGACCATAGAACTCACGAAATGATGACTTTAAACGAGACTGCTGATATTCTTGTTTCGTCAACTTGTTTGTCAATAATTCACCTCGTTTTAGAAATTGTTTATACGTAGAACATGCTCTTGCGTATCGAATCATTATTTTATAAGATTATTTTTCATAGAACATGTACGTAGAAAGTGGTAAAATGAGAAACTGGAAACAAACTTTGCTATGTTTGGAATAATTTAATAGTTCTCTAATTTGAAAGAAAATATAGAATGACCACGGTGGCACAAGCTTTAATTTTTTTTAAAAAATAACTGAAAATATTTAATGACTATCACAATGCTTTATGGATAACTACCCCTAAGAAATATAGTGTACCCAATTGTCCAGAAAGCATTTTGTCTATCGAAGGATATGTTATTTACTATCAATATTTGAATATAGTCAAATTTTTCTTAAAAATACATAATCCTTTTGAGGCATTAATCACATACGCAATGGGTAGTTTTTTTCCATTGTGTTGGTGCTCAAATTCCGTCGTCCGTTTCCAAAATAACATTTATGCAACACATTGGAATTGATATCGAAAACGTGGATATATATATATATTTTTAAAATAAACATCTTGTTAAATTAAATTTTATAGCTAAAACCTCAAAATAAATAATAAATTACAGTTCATAAATTATCGGAAATGCATATTGTATGCAGTCTATCACGTATCGATTTTTTATTTTACCTTGTGAAGAAAAAAATTGGGATTTAGATTATACTCATCAATGAGGTTTCATATCTAACTACTCTTTCGTTAGATCTGATTTTCTTTCTTTTAGAAAATGCATATTTCGCTACGCAATTAAATGCCTCATCAGATTTTTGAAAAACAATTCTGTAGTACTTAATTAAAAAGAATTTTATACCCTGTAGGATGCCGAAAGTAATTTGTATTCAGACACTGTTTTATTTAATCATTAAAATGTAATTAGAACAATGAGTATTTTCAAAATCAACTTTCTATCAGGTTATAAATTGTGATGGATTTACTGAGGCATGTTCCTCATTTATTATTTTCGGGGTCAAAATCACAAGTAACTGATAATGTCCTTACAAGAGAATGAAAATAACGGGGAAAAGGCGTAATAAGAAGTATTTGTAGAGAAAGCTTTGAAAGTATGACCGAGACGTGATCAAACATGATTAATTAATGACGGGTTAAGGAGAAAGATTTACATTAATTAACTAAATAAAAGTGGTATATAAAACAAGAAATATTTGTTTACAAATTTAAAACTAACATTTAATAAAGACAGGTAAGCTGGATTTTTTTTCTCTTTTGATCTGTGAACAATATTTCTTATAGATTTTTATTTAAATAGGTAGCCTGGATAATGTACGTTAGGTAAAATGGATGAATTTGGAAGACTTCTTCACAATGATGAGAATATGTGCAAATTTTTGTATATAGAAACACTAAGAAAGTGATACGAAGTCGCATTTGAAAATAATAGCATCATAGTGATAATTAATGAAAAACTTAAACCAACATTCGACCTAACGAAAGATTATTAAAGCAAACAAGATCATAGTATATTGACCCTAAAAATATTCGAAATGTTCAATCAAAATACGATTAGAGATACTAGTACCCCTTGGTTCATCAAAATGCGTGTCCGTAGCCCGCCTTGTTTAAAAGCAATATTGTTCTGTACGAATGGTTCTCGCTAAATAATGTTGAAATTGATCCATTGTTTAGATAAATAAACAATAAGACAAACGAGTCAAATCTTATAGTGGTTAATATTAGACACTATACACTAGATCAGGAAAAAACAAAAACAAATAAAAAGCCTCGTAAACTTTTTACATATCTTTTTAAAATTTTATTTAAAAAAAGAAAAAGACATTTTCATTTTGCGAGGGTAATATTTGTATTTATCAAAGATTATTATTTCTAGGCTATTCATTGTTATTTATAATCTATTGAAATGAAAATTCCATGAGAATGAAATCTCGTATAATCACTACGGAATAAAACTCCTGAAGATTAAAACGGATTTTCAAATTCCTAGTAAGCTACCATAGTCAGATATCTCCAGTATATGGATCACATTAATATACTCGTTTGTGTAGCATTATACAATCAACACCTGCATGTGGAGTTTATGTCTCTTGGTTGATTCTATACGCACGATTATGGTCTACGATTGAACAATTTCTAAAACGGGTCAAGTTAGTGACAAATAAGTTGATGAAACAAGGATATCAAAAATCTGGTTTAGAGTCAACATTTTTCAAAATCTATGGTCGATATAACGACCTTGTCAGCCTATACAGTGTATTAGTATCATTCAGTTGAATAATTGTTTTTTTTTTCATACAAAACAAATTGTTAGGTAATACTATACTAATTTAAAATTAAGTTATATATTAATATTTCATTTACATACATAAAGCATAAAACAATAAATTTCAATAATATACTTTGAAATAACTGTTTTCATATAATACTAAGTGTATTTTCGTTCTATGATGGCTATGAAGAGACCCATGAAATCAAGAATTTTTCCGATTTGTTTAAAATTCAAGAATAAAGAAGCTTAAGAATCCAATTACTAGAAGAAATTTAATCCTCACTTTTCAATATCTTTATTTTCACGGATGACATAAAATGTTCTCACTTACATGAGTGATTTTACAATACTCTACTTATTTGTTCTACATTCACGGAATGTTACATGTTCATATGTTTTCGTATTTTTTATAGAGCTTCCTGAACGTGGAGCTAAAATTAAAAAAAAAATGAAGTTCGTTTATACATTGGTGGCTTGTCTAGTGCTGCTCAAAAATGTGCAATCACAGACTGAAACACGGGGATCCGTTCGTAAGGACTTAGAATATTTTTCTATCATCCATCCCCCTGTCTAGTAATACATGTACAACTGAAAACTCTGATAATTTGGCACAGTGAAAGTAAACCGCAATCTTATTGTATAATTATTTTTTTCAATATTTTAATAATCAATCGACTGGAAGAAAACCATTTACATGTACATATACGAGGGGTTATCAAAAAGTTCGTGGACTAGCGCCATAAAATTAAAACCGCTCAAAGTACATCAATGAATTTTGAAATATCTAGTAAGCATCATCTTTTTTATCCAAAGAATAAACCACAAATCATGAATTTTATTTTTTAATAAATTAGTAATGTTTGTGTAAGCAATGGTATGTCCAAGCGGCGCAACCTCGAAAACGACGTTTTTTCGACCTATGTGTAACTGAGAAAAACTCATTTTAATATGATTATTTGACATCCAGAAATCCCGTTAATTCAGGTATTTGTCCGGACACAATTGTTCTATAAAATATGAAATTTTCACTTCATTCTCGAATTTCTATGAAATTTTATCGTAAATTTTACACGGAATGTCTAAACAAATGACGCCTTGAAAATGACGTCAAAAGGGGGAGGGGTTTCCGTTTCCAACATTATATAAAGTTTTGCCTCTGAAAAAAATAGTATAGACCTAAAATATGCTGAAACTGGCTACAGAGAAGTAATATGCATCCAGAGTACTTGTCTTTTAATGTCAAAATAGATTCAGAGAGTAAAGGGATACACAGTTAATGTCGATTTGCAGTCAAGGTGTGAAAAATCAATCCCGTAAAAATGACGTTGATCATATGTTGTAGATATTGAACTCCCAAAAGCAAAATATGCCGGCACAATATCAAGCGCGGATCTCTCCCATTGTATAAATCCATCTGGAATATTATATTCATTGAAGGCCACTGTTAATGACATTGTAAAGTCATAAAAACAAAGCGGGTTTAAGTCCTTACTCAGCTCCAGAAAATCTCATCAAAAAAAATGTATGAGGTAGAAGAAGATGACATTGAAAAAACAATGACGTTATCGGACGTCAGGAAAATAAACGACGACAGCGCCGGGTGATCATATAATGTCGTTTTCATTTTATGATAATTTGGCAAATAATGAACGTATCAGGCTGAAATTTTCAACATTTCTCTATTTTGTGTTGTTTTATGTTCCATATAAATTTTGAAAGCACAGACTACATAGTACTAATTTTATAGCCTCAGTCCACGAACTTTTTGATAACCCCTCGTATGAATACACAAGTATATTTCAACAGCTCCTTGCAACTGGATGCGTTTACAATTCCGACGAAGTTTGGAAAATGTTATATTTTCAATTGTTTATTTGATTGTTTGAAATAATGTGGCGAAAGAAATATAGTACAAAATGTCAATGTTCGCAAAAGAATTACTGGAATTGTTGAGAGACATTGCAGAGAAAAATTGTAGAAGCAGCGTTTCTTGTACAACCTGGCATTTTAAAATTGATCCTGTTTTGTCTCCTAGAAAAAAGGATGTCCTAAAAAATAAAAACTGATTCATTAAAAGTTGTTCTTGTCACGTGATTGCTTTCTTGTCATTCTGAATATCTACGCTTATTTATATTTTCATTCAGGTAGACCTAACTGTATATGTACGTTGGAATACGATCCTGTTTGCGGAACTAATGGACGGACATATTCCAACCCTTGTCAAGCACGCTGCGCGTAAGTACCCCAAAACACAAATAAATCCCTCTTACCCTGTTGAAAATATTCCCTGTATAATTTTTGCAATGTTCCTTGCACATCTTGCAGATGGTACAGCATGTAGAAATGTAGTTTGTATTTCCGATTTACTTTTTTGCGGTATCTTGAGGCAGGACCCTGTTCATCCAGTTGACGTCTCTATATGTGTGAAAAGAATGGAAAGTAAAAACAACAATCAATCAATCAATCAATCTTTTTCAATGTTACAGAGGTGCTTCTGTAAGGTGCCGAGGTAGATGTATTATAAGTTTTTTGTTATACCCTTATAAATATCATTCTATATATTTATTACTTATAAAAAGTCCAACAAAAGAGCTGTTTATTACATCGGTCTTACAATTTCACTATTGACCGGTCTTACATAAGAATTGTTAGACCGCAACGTCACTCGTCTGTTACGTCACAAGTAAGTTCGATATCGGCGACGCGAAAATAGCCGAAGTTAAGACCTACAAGAGTTGTTGCTTACAGCAAGGTAATGAAGAAGGGAATAGTACGTTTTGTGATGAATAATTTTTGTGATACAATACATATATAACTGAGTTTGTTCTTTATCAGCTTGATGTTTTATATTTACTGAAGAAGCTATAATTTTCCATGTAAAATAATTGATAATATAGCGTGTATTGATTAAATTGATCAATCTTAAATGAGTAGTGAAGGGTATAACAAAACAGTTATAGACTGGGATTCTTTATGATTTGTTGGACCTGACGGTCAAAATGTTGCCCTTGGCCTGCGGCCTCGGGCAACATTTTGACCTTCAGGTCCAACAAATCATATGTTGCCCTCATACCCAGTCAATAACTGTATAGTATTGTACTACAAAATCGTATTGTGTATACATTCTTAATACAGTGTATCATAAGATTTTTTGAATCTTATAAAACTGTATTAAGAATGGAGCAATGCTCTATTTCCTAATACAAGTCTTAGCTTACCTTTCACTTACAACCATTGAAATGTACTGACACTGGGGGTCATCCTATTTTTATCATTATTAAAAAAGCACATGGTAAATAATAATGACAGACTTAAAAAGATATCATAAAACCGTCGTTTTATAGCAAGGAGAAGAAGTTTTGAGGAATATCTCAGTTTATGGAAAGTTAAACAAAAAAGACGCAAAAAGAAGAGATATAAACAGAATACAAAAGGCTCGAACAAAGAAACGGAAGAAAGAGTATATAGTTATCCTCATCGATCAAATTCTAGAAACATATAGTTAAACCAATTTGTCTCTTATTATCTTTAAACTTTAAACAAATATATGACTACTAAACAGAGAAATATGGTGGAGTAAGACGTGGTAATACGTAGTTTATTTACAATCTTATGAAATATGTATTAGCGTGTGTACAAGAAAGAATTACAATGCAAAAATATAATACTTTAATAATACTACAAATCTCATCGTGTATATCGGCCTGAAGTCAACCAAGCTCAGCACATAATTGACAAAGGCAGTCATGGTTTTACTGTTCTATCCATATCATAATTATTTTTTGTCACTTCAACAAATACACGCCCATGAATAATACAAATGATATTGCAAGCACGAAATTATAAATTTTTCTCTTAAATTTGAAATAATCCTATTTACAGAAATGTAAGAGTTAGATGCAACAGACGTTGTCCTTGCTCTGGTTCTGGCGGCGGTGATTGTATTTGTCCAAGAAACTATGATCCAGTTTGTGGAACTGACGGAAGAACTTACAATAATAGGTGTGAGGCCCGCTGCAGGTAACTGATACAAACACGAAAATTCACTTTTTAAAAATATTGATAATAATATTTTGATATAAGCTTAAAACACGTAAGGATTTTTACCTTGTATTAGGTTATATTATTTTTTTTTTACTTGTCATTCTCCCCGGAGAATCTTGCGATAAAAGCAACATATAAGGGATGCTTTCTTTTCAATGGCACCTGAATCAACCTCTCATCTTTACAGAGTTTTGAGATTCCTTTGGTCCCAATTTTATATTGTTTCAAAGGACTTAGCTTGATTTCTATTCATTGTCTTCCAATTTTATGAAATATATGATGTCGCTAAAGTTTCTGAACCTTTCAAAATTATTTATTTATTTCCATTGACTTAAAAAATAACACATTTTGAATTCAAACTCAATAGGTCAAATCAGAAAAATATCAAGACCCGATTACATTTTTCAACAGAAATTATTTCAGACATTAACTACAGTTTTATATCATAAGTAGTTATGATTTAATATCGACCCCTATTGTTTTGAATAAAACATAAATAAAGCAAAGGTCAGACGTTCTAATTTGCAACAACAAAAATTTCAATTGATATCTCGTATTTTCAAGGGCTAACTTTAATAACTAATTTTAGCCAATAGGTATATGCCATCATTTCGTTCTCTTTCCCATTCTTTTGTCCCCTCAAAGGTGAATTCCTGGACTGAGCTTGTTGATAACACAAACGATACCAGCTGTTTTTTTTTTTAAGAATATCAATTTAAGATTAACAGGCCCCATATTGTATCTCTCTCTCTCTCTCTCACTCTCTCTCTCTCTCTCCCATGTAGGTGTTGTTCTAAGAAAACAGAATATTTTCCAGAAATGTTGGAGTCAGATGCAATAGACGATGCCCTTGCTCGGGTGGCGGAGGTGGTGATTGTGCTTGTCCAAGAAACTATGATCCAGTTTGTGGAACTGACGGAAGAACTTACAATAATAGATGTGAGGCCCGCTGCAGGTAACTGATACAGACACGAAAATTCACTTTTTAAAAATATTTATAATAATATTTTGATATAAGCTTAAAACACGTAAGGATTTTTACCTTGTATTAGGTTATATTATTTTTTTTTACTTGTCATTCTCCCCGGAGAATCTTGCGATAAAAGCAACATATAAGGGATGCTTTCTTTTCAATGGCACCTGAACCAACCTCTCATCTTTACAGAGGTTTGAGATTCCTTTGGTCCCAATTTTATATTGTTTCAAAGGACTTAGCTTGATTTCTATTCATTGTCTTCCATTTTTATGAAATATATGATGTCTCTAAAGTTTCTGAACCTTTCAAAATTATTTATTTATTTCCGTTGACTTAAAAAATAACACATTTTGAATTCAAACTCAATAGGTCAAATCAGAAAAATATCAACACCCGACTACATTTTCAACAGAAATTATTTCAGACAATAACTACAGTTTTATATCATAAGTAGTTATGATTTAATATCGACCCCTATTGTTTTGAATAAAACAAAATAAAGCAAAGGTCAGATGTTCTAATTTGCAACAACAAAAATTTCAGTTAATATCTCGTACTTTAATAATTAATTTTAGCCAATAGGTATTAGCCATCATTTCGTTTTCTTTCCCATTCTTTTGTCCCCTCAAAGGTGAATTCCTGGACTGAGCTTGTTGATAACACAAACGATACCAGCTTTTTTTTTTAATATCAATTTTAGATAAAGAAGCCCCATATTCTCTCTCTCTCTCTCTCTCTCTCTCTCTCTCCCATGTAGGTGTTGTTCTAATAAAATAGAATATTTTCCAGAAATGTTGGAGTCAGATGCAATAGACGATGCCCTTGCTCGGGTGGCGGAGGTGGTGACTGTGCTTGTCCAAGAAACTATGATCCAGTTTGTGGAACTGACGGAAGAACTTACAATAACAGATGTGAGGCCCGCTGCAGGTAACTGATACTTACACGAAAATTCACTTTTTAAAATATTTATTATAATATTTTGATATAAGCTTAAAATTTCCTTGTATTCAAAAAGCTCCCCGGAATGTATAAAAGCAAATAAATGCTACTTTCCATGGCACCTGAATAACCTCTCACAAAATATACAAAAACGAATTTTATATTGTATTAAATTTGAATCATATTTTCTTCCAATTTTATGAAATATATGATTTTAAAGTTTCTGAACCTTTCAAAATTATTTATTTATTTAAAAAAAATAACACATTTTGTTACTCAATGTGATGTTTTGAGTCATTAATTTACTTACATGAAATATAATAAGATATGAAATAATAATAAATATAAATTAATAAAGCGAATATGAAGAATTTGCAACAACAAAAATTTCAATTGATATCTCGTATTTTCAAAACTTTAAAAACTAATTTTTGCATAGGTATATGCCCATTTCGTATTCTTTCCCATTTTAATAAAAAATTCCTGAAAGCATGATAACACAAACGGCTTTTTTTTTTAATATCAATTTATAAAGGCCCCAATTATCTCTTTCTCTCTCTCTCTCATGTAGGTGTTGTTCTAAAAACAAAAAATGTTGAAGTCAGCATTGAAAGACTGTTGCTCGGGTGGCGGCGGTGGCAATTGTGCTTGTGACAACTCACCACATATAATATCGCACAATAAATTGTGTATTTGTATTGCTTTGTTTTTAATGATTTTGAAGAAACATTAATAAATAAATAAATTTGTTAATTGATTAATATATTAACATCATTAAATGCTAATCAAAACATACAAATTCACCAAAAACCATTTTATAAGTAAAATTTGAATCATATATTTTTCAAAAGAAATTTACTTTTAAAAAAAAAGTTAAAATTAAAAAGATAGAAAGCATATTGTTCTATAAAACAGTTGTAATACAAAATATGTAAAAGAAAACAAAAATCAAAATGAAAAACAAACACAAAAATGTAACTTTCTTATCAATGTGGCGTTCATAAATCTTCTTTATAAACCAAATACCAGCGATGAAATATGAATTTTCATGTAAGAAATTACTGGATATAAATAGTACAATATATTAAGTAAATGTATAGTTTTGTTTAGTTTTAATGATTTTGAAGTTACAATGAATAAATTAATAATTTAACTGATTAAAAAAATAACTTTAATGCTGTCACGTGAAATCCCCTTTCAAATAGAAAAAATCCATTTTTTACAATTCAATGTAAATTATAAAATAACAATTTTTATGAAAAATGTCTATATAAAAGAATCAAAAATCAACTGGAAACAAACACAGATATGTAGAACAAAACGTGGTAATTTATAAATAATTATTAAAAAAGCTGTTCATGTTGTCATTGTCCATGTCCCATCATTAATAAGCTAGTGTGTAGACACAAAACAGTTTTTTTGTTCCATAAAGTAATTTAGGGGACGGGTGTGGCATAAATTCCCTAAAATAGCTTATTCATAGTACAAACAATACCAGACTTGTATAATGATAATAAGTAGGTGACATATTATATACTCTCTCTCTCTTTCTCTCTAATAAAATAAAATATTTCCAGAAATGTAAGAGTCAGATGCAATAGACAATGTCCTTGCTCGGGTTCTGGTGGCGGCAATTGTAATTGTCAAAGAAACTATGATCCAGTTTGTGGATCTGATGGGAGAACGTACAATAATAGATGTTTGGCACGCTGCAGGTAACTTGTAATGAAACACAACTTCAAATAAAATTGAATTTCTGCCCTCAAAAAATCTTAAAATTTTAGATTTTTAAAAATATTTTTCTTCTCTTGAGAAAAAAGATGGCGTTCAATGTTTTAAAATTTTACTTCCTTTTTTCAGTGGGATCTATCGCTATAGACAAGGAGCATGTAGAGGTAAGTAAAAGGTTATCTGAAGAGAAGTCTGATGTAACAAATAGATTCTTGAAATCAGTTGTTCTAAATCGTTAAATGCTTTAAACGATTGAATTTAATGAAGCTTGAAATAAGTCTCGATTATTAACAATATGTTTCAATGCTTTATACTTTAATACATGTATTTGATTTATTACGATAAATGATATGTATATTACGTGATATTTTTCTATGACACCTCGATTTACAATGAAACTGACTTCTTGATGACTTCTTAAATGGAATTTCTATTGAATCTCACATAAGTGATAGAAACTGAGAAATGGCAGTGGAGAACATGGCTATACAGCTTAACGCACTTTTTAAACTCACATGGATTTTCGTACAAACTAAAATCACATTATTATAACGTAAAGTTGTGTAACATGACAACAAAAAATATTTTAAAAATGATTTATAACTTAATTTTGATCATATTCTATTACTTTAAACATATTTCACACATAATACTTGGTAGGATTTATATATACCATAGGATGATATATAATGAGATTTTCCAAATGTTTTTTCATGGTTTCTCGTCAAATGCAACCATCCTTGTATCCGTTCATTTTAAAACATACTTTTGCCTTGCCTTAATTCAGAAACAGTGCAATTCATGTAATCTCTGTATTTTCTATACATTAATAAGACGCTAACGCGCAAGATGGAAGAAGTATTTCTCATCTGTTCAACTGGTTTCCGTGTTAAAAGATCGCATTTTTCAGGTTAACTTCGTGAAATCTAGCATCATGAAAGATACCTTCCAACGCAAAATTTCAAAGTTTCAGACCATAAATGTAAAAGAACTTTCTTTTCAATATTTACAATTTACTATGCTGAAAGATAAACAATACTTTATAATCCTATCCTTTCACATGATTTCTTTATGCAGTTTTGTAATTTTTTGGCGCTGCATTTCTACAAAACCAAGAGAAGTATGGAAAATGTGCAAAAAACCTAGAAAAATACTCATTTGTAAGAAGTAAATTTGAACATTTCAACCAAATCGATTCAAAGATTGGTAGAACCATACACATTTAACATCATACAATATAAATCAATTCCTTTTTAGAACACTGACATTTATAACTTTGGATAATGATTTTAGAGAATATGCACCTTAAACATAAGATATTCAATAATATAAAGATTATCTCTCGTACTGTAACTCGATTATTTTAAGTTTTATTGCAAAAAAAATGTGACTTTAATTTATGCGAAAATCCATGTGAGTTTTTATAGTTTTGATTTTACCTAATCTTGACATTTTGAAATTCCTGACTAATTCGTCTACGTCTTTAAAAAGTTATCCAACCTTTTAAAAAGATATTATTTTAACAACAGTAGCTTAAAAACGTTATTTTTCCATACATTTCAATAGTAAAGCGCAAAAACAGTACTAACAACAAATACCGTGTTTAAAGTGATATAGCATTAAAACTATTGTAGGCATATATTTAATAAAAATTGCAGATAGTATGCTGTGAATTTTTAAGGAACTTTATATCAAATTTTCAGGTATATGTTATTCTATTTGAATTTTTATAGGTACATGTATTTACAAATTAAAAAGTGCATTGAGCTGTATCAACAGTTGCCTTATCATGGAATTCGGTTTTAAAAATCTCATTTTATGAGCTCATAATGAAGTTAATGAAATTTTCACTTCTAACATTTGACAATTGGCTAGGATGGTAAAGGAGCAACTACTGACTTAATAAATGTTTAGGTTTAAAGTGGCTACTCTTTGGATACTTAAGGCGATATCTTTGAAACCTGGTCCACTGTTTTCATGTACTTTTGTTAAGGAGGCTAGGGGGTCGACAAATTTTTTTTTTATTATTAACCACCAGATATAACTTAAATTTTGGGATATGATATCTTAAGCTGTCAACTATCATTTAGCAAAGAAATACAGAAGTTATATGAGCAGCATATTTTTGTGTCTAAATCACTATTCCTAAAAAGAACTATATGAGAACGTTTTTCCGTGTAAAACCATTGTACTGTCATATTTATCATTACCTTAGATTATTAAAATCCTGAATTATATCAAAACCTTTTCCAAGTAAATTAAAGTACAATCAAATCAAATCAATTAATATATATATCTCTATATCAAAAACTGTGTTCCATGAATTGTACAATCATATTAAGAATTGACCTTATATTATGACTAATCATGACCATGACAAAACGTTTTCTGTGAGCTGTACATAATTAAATGTATAGTATATATTCATTTTTAAAAAGGTTACGGTTAAATTTTAATTTGAATATCTTTTCTGTTTATTTTACAGATAAAAAGCTTTCCCCTTATTGCATAAATGACACACATGCTTAAAACAAGAACCTCTCTACAAGTCTAGATATCAATTTCATAAACATGAAATTTAATTTGTTTCTAGTTTTCCAAATTAAGAAGAGTCATGTAAATCACGAAATCGTGAATGAACAAAAGATATATGTGTAATATTGTGAACATTTTAACTGTGTATCGTGCCTGTCCTTTTTTTCAATTATTAAAATTTAAATTGTGATTTATTATTCTTAAATTGTTTTTCTACAGTTATGCCATGAGTAATCCTTGCATCATTTATATAATAAAATCTATTAACATATTTAATCCCATGAAAATCTGTTTCCTGATATGACTGGATAAGTTTAACACATGAGTTAAAAGTGTAAATGTTTTGCAAAAAGTATTCAAAATTATTTACCGGGGTATACATATCAGGTATTCATTTACATCCATAATATATATATCCTATTTTTAAAAAATGACCTTGGGGCCTTGACACAGTTTCAACTGATTTTTTTATGTTAATGTTTATAAGTTACCTAAGGAGAGTTTATTGATTTATTGCAAAAATTTGAAAATCATTTGTTGATTAACAATCAAGATACAGAACTTAACAAGGCTCGTGCCTTGTTTTTGTTTACATATAGAAAATATCATATTTATAACAAAATGAAGTTCATCAAATCAATAGTAACCGTCGAATCGTATTTAGAATTAACTTTTATTTGAAATTATCCACTTTAAAAATATATTTGAATGTATATATTAACCTGTGTAAACAAAAAAATTGACACTAGCCTTGTTTACATTACAAAGGTTGATGCCCTAAATCTGACCTTGTATCATGCAACTCGATAATAAATTTTATTGATGATATTTAATCCTATATAATTTGTTTATTTGTGAAAATCAAAAAATAAATTTTGAAATTTTAGCTGAAACTGTGTCCATGCCCCTTTAACCAGTCCATAAACGACACTAAACAACCCACCCTCATAGCCTTCTTGACCTCGCTCTCCTATAACAAGTTTTTTGAGAATAAAGATTGTCATTGCCATTGATCATTAGTTGTTCCAGTCTGAGATGCATACAATGACATATACGCGTACGTCTTTAGTGCAATATCTGACATATTAATTTTACTTTGAATTTTTTTTATTCAAATGTAAATTAAAAAAAAGAAATTAAAATGTCTTTCTTTGTTGTTAGTATGGGAATTGGCGTCAGTATGGGAATTGGCGTCACAGCTATTGTAGAATAATTTACATAAACCGCTTACGCGACAACAGCTGTGACATTGATTCTTGTTCTATCAATCTAAGAAAAAAATTTATTGTTTTTAAAAATATCTCTTCGAGCAACAACGTATTCTTTTTTTAAACCAAATTTGATCCTTTAACAGAGAGTAGAAGTGTTCATTCAAATACTATATTGTACAGTGATAACAATATTTCACAGATAATTAACTAATTTCTATTATTAATTTTAATATGTATATCGTTTGTTCCAGAAAAAAACGCCAAGTTGCTGTGTTATAACTACTGTGTAAAATGTAGTCTACATTAATAGGTCATTTTAGCTGCTCAATTAAATCAAAATTGTGAAACATATACTAAGAAACAGAAAGTTCTTTGGGTATTTACTTTTGTTTAAATCGAATCAACGAAATTGAATCCGACACGAAATTTCGATATGACTATACGAAGACTGTTTAAAAAATATATGTCCTGGAACTCTATGACAGAATACTCAGTAATACAGAAATCAAATAATCACTTTGGCTTTCTCTCTTGATGGAATCTCTAATAAACCGATAACCATTTACGTGACTACTTTTCATCATATAGCTTCATTGTGAAAAGTTGGAAAACAGGGGATATCCGAGACACTGCATTAAAATGAATGAAAAAGAAACAATCAACAGGAGCGAAGTTAGACGCTTCATTAAAGCTGCTGTAAAACACGTTAAGAATTCCAAAGAAACATTCAATGAAATATGTGATGTTTATGCAGCAACCAAAGCTTGTATTGTAGAGACATGAGGGGCGGATTTCAATGATAAGAAATGATGAAATAGCCATCAAGGCGCCAAGGACTTACAACAACTAAGGTAATGTTGACAGTGTGTAAGAATACCCAAACAATTTTTTTTTTTAAAAAACTCAAAAAATTGTAGTTTCCGCGTTTGTCTCAAATTCTAACAGATAATTTGGAATCTGAATTTGATATATTGCTTTGAACCCCAAGAATAATTTACAAGACGACCAAAAGCAGCAAATGTCCGAGAAGATCAAAGAATTGCAAGAGCACAAAGAAATTTTATATGCTCTTTTTTTAAATAGTAGTGGTCCTGTTGTTCAAATTCTTATTCAGGAAGGTCGTTCAATTTTTGGATGAGTCTAGAAAGAAAATTTTTGCAAAAAAATCGAAAGGTTTATAAGAAGAAGGAGCCAGAATCAAGCATTTACTTCCTAAAATTTCTTTATGAAAGTGTCCAAAATTTCTTAAAGGAGTTTTGGGGATAAACAGATAGTTAATGTTTTGTTACCAGATCTTTCATCAGGCTGTTACCAGATTTTTCACCCTTCGACTTGTTTCATTTTCCAAGCTTAAAATAAAAAAACACTTTTCAGAAAGAGGAAACAAGTCCAGGAAATCATAGAATCTCCCATATTCCAGTATACGAAGGGTAAGCTCAAACATATGTTCTAAAACCAATTAAGAAATTGAAGAAATTGGACTAAAACTGAGAGAGAGAGAGAGAGAGAGAGAGAGAGAGAGAGAGAGAAGATGTTCTACCACGAAATGAGCCATGAAACTTCTTCAAGGTCATCAATCAATGATAACGGTTATTGTTTTAAGACAGCTGAGAAAAAAATCATATAATTATCTTTCTAGAATCATAATTAAGAGGAACCGGATGAATATTTTTTTTTATTTATTCCCTTGAGCAAAACATTGAACATTTAAATAATGGATGTATAAATTAATAACCTTTTTAATATTCTAGTAATCGTAGATATGATATATACATAAAAACTTTTTACAAGTGTATTAAATTATCAACCATGATTGAAGAAAAATGAGTAAAAGTGCAACTGTTGAGTGTATACATGTTTTAGCAGACATTAATTTGATACAGAGAAGTGTAAATCAAGTATGAATTTTTCCACCTTTTTGTGATAAAATACATGTACCAATGTGAATGTAACCATTTACGTGATAAAAAATAGAGTTATGATTAATTACTTGTGCAAATGAGGCGTGTAAAAGATATCTATATACTTTCATTTATTTGAGATATAAAATAACTAAAACCAAAAAATACCACCGAAAAAGATTCTGTTAAAAATTATCCTCTCCACTCAAGAGAACAAAGACATGCTACTAGATAAAATGGTTGATGTATATATGTTTTGACGGGAAATGGCCGCAGTGGGTTTTATTATCACATGCCACAGGTCTATTAACACCAGAAGCACACACTTTGTTACAAATTAATGAAAAAAGGATGTTTAAGCCTTTTGAAATAGTGCAATATTTTCTTTTTCTTTCAATCATTGTGCTGTCTGAAGGTAAGAAATCTTATAATGTACATATCTAAGGTATTCTTAATATACTGCAGCATAAAAATTATTTTAGATTTACTACAAGCTAAATTTAGTTCTGAAATTTATTGACAATGACAAAAGGAAAAAAAAGACATAATTATTTATGATAATTTATGCTTCTGTCGGTCGTGGGTTCTACAAAATTTTATATGTTCCTAAATATTTTTCCGTTTTAAAACCGATCGACTGAAAAAAAAAATTTAAAGAAATTTTGCAGAACTGTTAAGGAAAAGAATAAATGAATTAGATTTAAGACTTTCTTTGATATTATTACATGTACATGTGTGAAGATAGCGAAGAGTATTCAAGCTCAGGAGTCTATAAAACAATACAAAATAGGAGCAGAGCAAACACAGACTTCCAAAACATTGAGATGGGATCAGGTGCCATGGAGGAGTGAGCATCCTCCTGCCGACAGGTCACACCCGCCGTGTGCTCCTTGTCATGATCGGGAAATAACGGGAAAATCCGTAGTCAATTGAGTGCGTAAATATTGAATTAGAAAATTAACATGAAAAACGTCATTTGACTTAATGATATATTGTATTTGCTGACAAGATTATTGTATGGACCGTAGAACTGAAGAAATACATTTTACTTAATTCGATACTACTGATATTCTTGTTTCATCAACTTGTTTTTCAATAATTTACCTCGTTTTGGAAATTTACATGTGTACGTTGTGAATGCTCTTTCGTATCGAATCAACTGAGAGATATCATCAGTAAACCCCGTATATTTAATGCAAAAGTTGAAGTCTGGTTTGTTGATAACTCCCCTTGGAGGTTAGTATTAGAAAATTCCAATTTGAATTAAATCAACCAATACCATCAATATTAAACTTTAAGGGCATAAATTATGTCTGGAAATGCGAATTAATCAAATACTTCTGACTACTGTTAGCTTATTTAATTCAGCCGTAAGGAAAAGTTGAACAAATATAATTTTTCCCTCTAGTTTCAATGAGATTTCATCGACAAATTTGCCGAGCATGGTATTTGTTCTTAAAAAAGAGTCCGGGCGTTTGTTTTTGGACAACTATAGTATTTTCCTGACAAGTCACTCGATCCTTCATGGCACGAGATCCCACCTCTGATGTTTTGGAGGTTCGTGTTTGCTCTGCTCCGTTTTTGTTTTGTTTTATGAACTCTTGAGCTTGAATACTTTTCATATCTCCATATATTTTCATTATATATCATTTTTTCAGATACATTATTTGCCTTCTTTCTCAAAAATTAATTCTTCATTAATTTATTTCACAAAAATGAAATTCCTTCTATGAAGGCTGGTGGTTGAGAAAAAGAGAGAAATGTTACGAAGACATCGGTTGTTTCAACAATAGAGCGCCTTTTGACAACCTTCGTCTGCTCGGGAAAAAATTCTTGCCTAAAGATCCCAACACAATACAGACCCGATTTTACCTTTATACTAGGGTAAATCAAAATCTTGGCAAAGAGCTTCATCTAGATAACCATGCATCTGTATTTTCGTCAAACTTTGATCCAGCAAGAAAGACTGTGTTTATCATTCATGGGTTTTCTGCAAGTTCAACGGATTATCGACTGGTGGATATGAAAGAGGCGTTCTTGACAAAGGTATCAAAATTAGACAAACAAACTGAATTAAGTCCTCTGGTAAAAACCTGACACTGCATTTTAGAAAATCATTTGTAATGTGTAGAACAAATGAAATTTGAAATTAGTTTTCATGCACTTTTGTTTTTATAGTTTCATCCAGAAGTTTTGAATATTATCATTTATTTTTTTTTAAGTTTCTGTCTTTTGGTATATTCAGAAATTAATTTTATTTTGTTTTTAAATTTATGTATTGACTGCCTCTTAAAAGTCACAAAATAACAATAAAAATTCTACGAATAATAAGTACATATGTATTTCTTACAATTATGACAAATTAAAAATTCTACGAATAATGCGTATTTCTTACAATTATGACAAATTAAAAAACACAAAATGAAAAATTAAAAAACACAATAAATTCCTTTTTATACGTGCAACTACTGCTCTCCTCCTAATCTCCTAATTCTAAATCAATTAACATAGTGGTGACCTGGACCTTTTTGTTCTTTTGTAAACTTAACTTTTAAACTATTAACTGTTTAAACATTGCAATGGTGAACTGGTCCCATTCCTTCTTTTGTTAATTTGACTACAACATCATTAATTGTGGACTGACCATTTTTTTTTCATGTCCTTTTTAACTACTAGTTTACAACATTATAATTATAAACTGTCCTGATCTTTTGTTTTTAAGTTTAAGTGCAACATTATAATAGTTGATTGGTTGAGTTCTTTGATAAGTTCAACTACGACATCAAAATGATGGACTGTCCCCCATCTATTATTAGTTTAATTACAACATGGTGGATTGGTTTTCTTTTTTTTTGTGTGACTACACCATTATAATGGTGGACTGGTTACATATTTATTTGTAGTTTATTTACTATAATTAGTTTAACTATAACATGGTGGATTGGTTGAGTTTCTTTTTTAGTTTGACCACAAGATTATAATGGTTGGCTAATGTGGACTAGTCTCCTACCTTCATTTTAACTATTAATATTATTAGTAAACATGCATGTGTCTTTTCATTATTATGGTGAATTGGTTCCCCCTTTTTTAGTAGGACTACAACATTATAATGGGGGGATTGGTTCCTTTTTTTTTAAGTTTGACTACAACATTATAATGGTGGACTAGTTCTTTTTTAGTTTGACTACAACATTATAATGATGGACTGGTTCTCCTTTTTTACTGGTTCTCCTTTTTTAGTCTGACTACAACATTATAATGGTGGACCGGTTCTCCATTTTTAGTTTCACTACAACATTATAATGATGGACTGGTTCTCCTTTTTTAGTTTGACTACAACATTATAATGGTGGACTGGTCCCCGGGGGCTAACCATGTCTGTTACCTCCAGGCTGCGGCCAATACAAGAGTCGTAGGAGCGGTAACAGCTAGACTGCTGAGAGCACTGAGGGACAGGCACTCCCTGTCTTATAGTGAGGTCCACCTGGTGGGGCACAGTCTCGGGGCTCATACGTGTGGTTATGTTGGCAGACGGGAGAGGGGGGTTAGCCGTATAACAGGTGATTTTACGGTTAAATTACGGAAATATGTGTCCAACAAGCACCTTACTACTGCTTTTCGGTGTGTTCACTATTAACTTATTAATTTTACTTAAACATGTACTATATACCTGTGCATACCTTTAATGTACTAATTAAGAGATGCAAAGTTTCTCTTTAGTTAAACTTTTGATTTTTTTAGTATTATAAATAAATATTGAATGGAAATTAACAATTCAACTCTAATAGCAGATAATACAAACAAAAAAGGATACTTGCATACACTGTATTAACATTTGTTTTTGGACTTTATTTAACCTTTTTGTTTTGTAACTTAAGCATATGCATGTATATTGAATTTTAATGGCAAAGGATTACTGAAGAGAAAGTTGATGTTACAAGGATTTCACAAACTTCGTTTGAAAGTAACATTTCAAGATCCAATTACAGTGTGCTTTATTGCATTTACGTCATATCTCTTGGGACACGGGATACAAAAAAAGTCCAAAAATTTGGTTTAATGAAGCGCTATTCTTGCGGTGTAATACAACCAATTCATCACAAATATGCATCTCTTCAAATGATGCCCCCCCCCCCAATATAAAAAGTTAATTTCACCATTTTACCCCCAATAAATAAAATACAATTTCACCGTAAATGAAATAAATTTGTCTAAAAATACAAGACGAGTTACATTTGCATGACAACAATCTCCATGTCATTGTGGTCTTTTCATTTTATTTCTGTTCAGGTCTGGATCCGGCTGGACCTTTCTTTGAGGACTCGGAGTCTCCTGTTCGCCTGGATCCTTCTGATGCTGTTTTTGTGGACGCCATCCACACCGACGGCAGAAAATATTTTGGTATTTATTTGTCTATATCCATTTTGAAATGGTGACTTATTCAACTGTGTGATTTCTCTTCAAATTGACTTTAAACGTTTGGTGATATTTTTGTTTCATCAACTGTGTGTGTCAATAGATTTAGGGGTTTTAGAAATTTTCCATATATAGAGATTGCTCTTGCGTATCGAATCAACTGAGAGATATAAACCCCCTATGCAGGTGATGAAGGTATATTGCTGCATAAGTAAGGGAAGTTGATGTTTATCATAGAGCTTGGTTGTTAGATTACCATTAACTTTTTTTCTTTTTCAAATAAAATATCCAAATACAGATGCGTCAGACTTTATGATATATTTTATCTCAAGCTCACCGGTATATATTGTATCGACATAAGAATGGAAATTACCATTCTTAATTGACAATATATATATATCTAAATGTCAAATATATCCACAGCAAGTATTTTCTTCATTTTGAATAAGTTAAATGGTCGATACAATGACCTTGCCAGCAACTGTTGAAAATACAATCTATCATTAAGCTGAATTCTGAATATTTTTCATTCCTTTGTTTGCTTTGCTAATTTCTTACACATTGAATTGTCTATGGATTTTTCTGTTTTTCCAATCATGACAATGAGCACACGCATATGTGATCGACAGGGAATGCTTACTCCTTTATGGATCCTGATCCTACTCTGTTGTTTCTGGGGCCCTTGTTTGCTCTGCTCAAAATGCATTGTTACAATGAACTTTTTTAGCCTGATTTATATTCGCTATTTCCATATATTTCATCGAAACTTTAAATTTTGTTTTATCATTTTAAGTTTTATATTTTATATAATACAAGTTTTGTTTAGTATGTTCATCTTCTTAATCTTGAAATAAATTCAAATTCGATCGAGCCTGCCTAAAAAGAAATATGTTTATTGGCAATTCCTTGATATTACCAGGGTTTGGGATCATTCGTCCAGTGGGCCATGTTGATTTTTATCCCAACAATGGAAAACACCAACCTGCCTGTAAATCGAGGAAACTGAAATCCATTAAGAAACTAATTTTTGGACAGTTGGAAAGTGAGTTATACTTATAACCTTGCAATGAGTGGTAATTAAAATTAAAATAAAAAACAAATATGATATAGCCTTTATTGTATGTAAAATAAAATTATAAATGAAATTAATGGGGTAAAATCAAATTTCTTACTTACAGTTAAAGTAAGTGTCAACAACAATAAATACAGAAAAAATTCTAATTGACTTCTGAAAATATGATAATTTATCACTGTTTCGTTAAAGTGTCATAATTACTTTATATCACATTTTTTTTTCATTCGTGAAATACATTCCTTTTTCCATCTACAAACCATTGTATACCAATTAAATACCAAAACAAGATATTACATTACAAAAACCAAAGGTTTATACAAATACCTGTACAACGTTGTTGTACAAATACTTTTACGATTTGACGGCCTAATTTAGTTTTTTAGTTCGAAAAATTTTCTAAAGATAAATACATTTCTTGTGTCAATTTTATCATTCTACTTTAATTTGTAGTAACATTAAGCATGCAATTTATTTTACAATTTTCTTTTCAAAATGTAATTTGATATTAACGCTTAAAAATGTCAAATCAGCAAGAAAAAAAATATCTTTCATGTGTTTTAGTAATATTCATCACTAAGAGGATTTCTCATGTTTATGAATTCTACTGATGCATATGTTTTTCTTTTTAACAAGGTTTATCGAGAGATATCGCCTGCAGTCATATGAGATCCATCCTCCTCTTCACAGAATCCATTAGATCCGCCTGTCCATTTACAGCCTGCACACGATGCACATCATGTGAGAAGAAATGTGCGTCCATGGGACAGAATGTGAATACTACGGCCAGAGGAAGTTATTATCTGACCACTGATCCGGCGTCCCCTTTCTGTCAGCAATAATATACGAGGGCTGTTCAATAAATAATGTCCTCGGTGCTCAGAAAGAAGCAAAAGACGCTTTTCAATGATTTAGTCTTAATAATTTAACTTAATATTCTCTTTCAATTAAAACCCATGTCGATAAAATTTTTTATCCAACTTCTGATTGTTTTTAGAACTCATTTTTGGGTATCACCCGTAGTATACTGGAAAATGGCAGATCTTATGATTTCCTGGACTAGCTTCTTCGTTCTGAAAGGTGTTTTTTCAAGTTTGGAAAATGAAACAAGTCAAAAGGCGAAAGATCTTGCGAATATTGTTAGTGTGAAAAAAATTCATTTTCTATTTATCCCAAAAACTCCTTCACTCTTCATGGCGTGCAGGCGTGGACGCTGCAGAAATTTAATGTAGTGGATTCCTGATTCTGGTTCCTTCCTCTAATTAACCTTTGATTTTTTTGCAAAAAAATTGCTTTCTAGACTAGCTCTTCCAGAAATTGAACCGCCTCCCCGAATTTTAACAATAAGACCACTAATATTTAAGAAAATTGCATATAAAACTGTTTTTGTGCTCTTGCAATTCTTTGCTCTTCTCAGACTTTTGCTGTTTTTGTCAAGTACATCTTATCGTAAATTTTGTTTCGAGGGTTTTAAGCAATGGATTCAAGTTTCTTTATCTGTTTGAATTTCAAACAAACTTGTATAACTACAATTTTTCATTTTTTAAAATAATTGTTCAGATATTCTTACACGCTGTCGTTTTCATTCATTTTTCGAAACATGGGGTGACCTTTGAATACTAAACTTTTTTACTGTCAAACGTTTCTTTAAAACAGTGTGAACTACTCCCGAAATGATGTCTATCAAATTTGCTATGTGTCTTAAAGTCAATCATACATCATCAGCGATTATTTGTTGAAAACTGGCAAACAGTACATGAGTTGTTATAATTTTTGTTGGCAAGGAAGGTACCCATATTTGATGCCCATTATCTATTTTTTTTATCATCTAAATCCACCTGCTCATTTGTCAGACATTGGTTGCCGTAAATGTTACATATTTCACTGAATATTTCATTGGGATTCTTAACGAGTTTTACAGCAGCTTGAATGAAGCGTTTAAGTTCACTCTAGTTTACTGAATCTTTACCGTTCGTTTTACATGCAGTGTCACGAATAGCCCTAAGGCTTGTTTTTCCAGCTTCTCACAATGAAACTATGCGATGAAAAGTGGTCACATAAAGTGTTATAAATTCATTGAAGATTCAATAATGCGAAAAAGTCAAGCTTAATGTCATATGATATCTGTATTGTATGTCATGCAGTTCAGGACATTTATTATTTATTGAACATCCCTCGTATCTGACTACAAACTCAACTTCGCCATTCTGTCTAAAATCTCGGTGGAAATCACGACCTTTTCAGCACATACAACTTATCATTAAGTCAAATGCGGACTGATTTTTTTCATGCTGATTGAAAGGCTTTTTTACATACTGAGTTGCCACGGATTTCTTCCGTTATTTCCTGATAAAGACAAGGAGCACACAGCGGGTGTGACCCGTCGTCAGGAGATGCTCACTCCTCCATTGCACCTGATCCCACCTCTGATGTTTTGAAGATCCGTGTTTGCTCCGCTCCTATTTTGTAATGTTCAATGGACTTTTCAGCTCAAATACTGTTTGCTATCTCCACGTATTTCATAAATGTGACCACTACTTCAACTTTTTTTCAAAATAATAATTCAGATAATGTTTATATCTGCCCACTTGCTAAGGTTAAGTTTTCTGTCAAAAATCTCAACAAAAAGGCCAGCAGATGTTCTTATTTAACCACTAATCATGCTTATATTTCGATGACATTTCCACCTTTCTGTCAACAGTTGGGCAAAAGGAAGTTTATCATTTCCTAACCATAAACTCAGCATTACTATCTGTCAACAATAGGTCAGAGATGTAATCTTCTGACTTCCACTAAGCAGTATCTTTCAATAAATCCTTTCGTGAGTACTATGGTCGATACAATGAACTTGTCAGCAAATACAATTTATCATAAAGGCAAATGCTAACTGATGTTTTTCATACAGATTGTTCGGCCATTATATACTGAATTGTCGACGGTTTTTTGTTGTTGTTATTTTCCGATCATGACAAGGAGAACATGGCGGTTGTTACCGGTCAGGGATGCTCACTTCTACGTGGCACCTGATCCCACCTCCGATTTTTTGGAGGTACTTGTTTGCTCTGCTCAAATTTTGTATTGTTTAATGGACTTTTTAGCTTGAATACTGTTCGTAATCTTTATATATCTCGGTCAACTTTCAGCAAAAGTCCAGAGGAATTAAATTTCTGACCTCTCAATTAATTCCATCCCTCTGTAATCAATAAGCCCAGTGGAAATTATATTATTTGCCCACTATCCGAGCTTAATCTCTCTGTGGTGCAATAAGAGCAGTGGAAGTTAATATATCTGACCATTAACTCAGCTGAAACTGTCTGTCAAAAATCTCAATCATTGCTGGACATACCATCTGACCATTTCATTCATAATTTTTGTCAGCAAAACGGCAAATTGAAGATATTAGCTGACAAAAAAAATTCTTTATAATGTTACTCTGCAAGAGCAGCAGGGCAAATAGTTTGTGTCAAGGAATCTGGTGGACAACACAGTCTATATATATTTAATGTTAGGTGAGCATTGTGACCATTGGGCATCTTGTAAACGTTATCATTTTAAGGCATCATATATATGCTTTTTTCTGAGTTACTACACAAATACACATACAAAACTGTACAATGATTTCAAGAAAATCAGTATGACAAGCACTTTTAAAATCTTTAATCTCTGTTTAAAATCCTGTAATATCTGTATAACAAGTAATTTTGCAGAAATATTTAACAAATAACAGGTATGTTTGTACATGACAACATGCAGTAGACTAACTCAAAACACAATTCAATGAAAAAAAAATAATTTGCTTTCTTGCTTCATCTTTGCTTACAAATGGTTAAAAAAAATCTTTTGATAAGATGAATTTATTTGAAAAGATATTATTTTCAAGACATGTTATAGGGAAAAGATTTTGAGATAGATATTGCATTTTTTATAAATGAAACATATGAGAACAAAATTACATTAATGAATACATTAACAATTAAAGCACACCAAAACCATATTTAATATGTCACTAGTTTTACTAGTGATCTATGAGGTACTTTGGTTTTTTAGTCCCATCCAACAAAAACAAAAACAAAAAAATCAAGTTTAGTCATTTTTGTTAAGATTTCATAAACTTCAATTTGCTCGAGATTTTCCTGTTAATTCTTCTATTCTTATATTTGGGCAACAATCTGTCAGAAAAGTACATATACCAAAATTATCATACAAGAAATACCAAAATTGAATATTGTTATTGCACATTTTAATTTAACACTTCCATCAAAAATGATAAATAAAATAATTTTCAAATTGTTAATAGTTATGTTACTGCTTTAAGGATAGATAAAACTGGCCACTTTCATTTTTTCTTTCACAAAAAAATACAAAAAAGTAACAATATTGAACTTCAAGGCGCAAACAGACATAAATTCAACATTACAAGTATGGCATACAATGATCAAAACACCGGATAGAATTAATTAAAGAAAAGAAATACTGAAATTAAAACATAGAAATTTTAAAATCCTTCAAACATACAAATGTTCCATTTATATCTCACACTCTCAAAAGTAACATAATTTACTCTGAATCAGTTCACTGTAACATTTTAGAAAACTGTCTTATGACTTAACAGTATAAAGCTCACTTATTATGAACAAGATGAATAAAACTACATTGATATTGAATCATTTTCCCTAAACAGATATCAGAAATTTTGAATTTTAGAGCATGGTGCAGTGGTTAGAGTGTCTGCTGTAGATCCTTACGTCACTGGTTTGAATCCCACTGTGGGATGTGTAGACTGGCCCTTCAGAAGAGACCGTATAAATTGAGGTCCTGTGTTGCAACTTAGGTGATGACACACAAAGATCCCTCCCTGCTCATTTAATGGCCTTAGTGCCAAGCAAAGGCAAAATTTGTGGCTCTCCGCCAGAAAGTGGTAGCATCTCTATTTGAGTGAAAAATTCTTAATAGGGACATTAAACAACAAACAAACAACTTCTGAAATAACTGTGCATGGTGAACTATTACATAAAACTAAGAAATTGACCCATCAGCAGAAACCCACAGAGGGATTCCAATCTAATGATGCAGGGGAAAAAACTTTTCTCTTTACCTTTTTAAAAAATAGAACAGTTTCAGCAATGTGAGGTCGAAAATCAAAATAATGGCACTATCTACAAGTATGGCATTTTTTTCTACAATGAACTGCAGATTATATCTAAATTAAGCACATATAAATTAACACACATGAATATACATAATGCCTTTTTCTACAATCAAATGAATGGATTGAGCAGGCAAGTATGGCAGAATTAAATATTTGTAGAATATAAGAATATTTTACAAAAAGAGACATAGGTAGCAAACAGAGACTAGAATGATTTTAAACAAAGAAAAATAAATATATTCAGAGCATATTAATAACTTATATAAATACTCTCTGTGGAGAAATTATTATATTGCAGCTATAAATGTACATGAGCAATACATTTCAGAAATTAACGTTGTTATACTGCAAACCAAAACATAAAATGCCAAGAACATCACATCTATGGTCCACCTATATATACACTTGTAACATTGAATGTGAGTTGAGTCATTTTTCTTGATATCTGTATAAACAATCTAATTCAGCTAATTCTTAAGCAAATTTAAATACACTGTACATAATAAATGAGCTGAAAGAAATGATAAATGCCAATTTTGAGTATTTCATGGTAAGAAACATTATGTTTGCCTAATTGACGGGGTTAATTAATTGTTCATCAGTAAAACTTTTAAGAACATATGTGCAAAAAGTTTTAAAAATAATTTCGTACAGAAAGAATGAAGATTTCAATACACTTTTAAAAAAAATGAATATTTCTTCAGTCTGTTTACAGATAATCACTTTAGGTCTATTAAATTTATCAAAATAAAGACTGAGTTTATGGCTTTACAAGTTGTTTCATTCGAGCTAACAATTTATAATACCAAAATATGAGAACTAACCTTGAGTTACACATTACATGTAAATGAAAAAGATGGTGTAAAAAGTAATAACACTGATGCACACCATTCCATGCTTTCTGAGAAAAATATTTAAATTCAAAGTTTTCTTTAAAAAAAAAAATCAAAATGACTTTCTTTAATTTAGAGACATAAAAAACTGTATGTTTGTTTGTGAGAAAAAAAGGTAGCAAACTATTGATCAATTTTTAGTCGGGCTTTGCTAAAAGCAAAGTCATGGCTATAGGCATCATGATCGACCGTCTTACTATAAATAGCACAGTAAACAAAAAACCAAACAGCGTCAAAGCAGACGCTTGGACCGATAAACAAAATAGTCCAATTGCGAGACGACATTCAAACAAATATTTTTAACATCCCAATCGTTGGAAAAGTTAATGATCAATATTTTTGCTTGAGAATTAAACTGAAAGAGAGAGTAGATATTTGGTTTATTGGGATAATCTTGATGTAATATAAATGTAAGGCATATACGGGCTTTTTGAAATGTTGAAATTGTTGAAGAGTTTCATGTTTCATATCGTTTTTGTTGATGTTATTGGTGGTTATATTCTGTTTTGATTTTTATCAAATTAATAGTATAGCGAATTGGAATTTTAAGAATTAACATGCGTGAAGTTGCTTGACAATGTACACGTATCAGTGTTTCTACATGTAGTTGGCGATAAAAGTACTGTTTGTTTAAAACTAAAGAATGTGTATAAAATACAAATGTGCATTATTTTAACTATTTCAAGACTGAATTTTTAAATTATGAGAAAAAAATGCTTATTGAATAGAAAAAATGCGAGAATTTCATGGAAATATTATTTATTAAATTTTATCTTGGGGACTGGACTGTTAATTTTAATTACTGGATATAAGATATTGTTTTCATCATAATATTTTTTAAAAATCAATAGCCAAAAAGAAAAACCAGAAGTCTCTGTTGAGAATTAAACTTATAAGAGAAATTAGATATTTGGTTTATTGGGATAAAGTCTCTGATGTAGTCTACTTGTGTGCCAATTTGTGCACATAAACTGTAGGAGGAGTGCTGAATGCATATTTTTAGTAACCACGGCAACACAGTTCATCAAAATTAAAATTCAATACACAGAATTATGGCTTTGTGTGCCAAGTTATATTGAATGTTGAAAACTGTAGGAGGAGTAGTTTTGAAACAGTTTTACATGTTTTTAGTAACATATCACCATTTTTTGTTATGTATGTTATTGGTGGTTATATTTTGTTTCAAAGAAATTTCTATTTTTAGATTTTTATTAAATTAAAACCGAGTATAATTATGAAGTGTAGTCTACTTGTGTGCCAATTTTAAGAAAAACTGTAACATTTTGTTTCACAGAAATTTCTATTTTTAGTCCACGGCAACACCGTTCACAATGTACACAGAATTATGTAACTTAGTGTATTCTACTTGTGTGCCAAGTAATACTGAAATCAGACCAAAACTGTAGGAGGAGTAGCATTTTGAAAGAATTTCACAGAAATTTCTATTTTTAGTAACACGGCAACACCCTTCATCGAAATCAAAAACCGATATTCAGAATTATGTATCTTAGTGTATTCTACTTGTTTGCCAAGTTATACTAAATCAGAAAAACTGTAGGAGGAGTAGCATTTTGAAAGAATTTCACAGAAATTTCTATTTTCAGTGGCATTATTTTAGAATTATGTTCTTAGTGTAGTCTACTTGTGTGCCAAGTTATACTGAGGAGGAGTAGCATTTTTAAATTTCACAGAAATTTCGTTTTTAGTAACCACGGCAACACCCTTCAAAAATGCTTATTGAATAGAAAATATGCAACATTTTGATTTCACAGAAATATTATTTTTACCATAAATTTTAAATTCATAACATATCTTGTGTGCCAAGTTATACTGAAATCAGACTGTTAATTTTAATTACAGAAATATATAACCATGGCAACACGTTCATCGATCAAAAACATACAAACTCTACCTTATATTGTTAAAAATCAATTGTTTACAGCCAAAAAGACAGAAAAAAAATTAAATATGTACTAAATATGTACTAATTTCAGATCAGACAATATACTCGAGTAATTAAAGCCCGGCTTTCAGTTCTTTCAATACTTTGATAAAAGTATAGCATTTGAAAAAAAAAAAAAAAACTACGATATTCCTTTAGTATATTTTCTTTACAAGTCAATTAAAGCTTGTATTAAAATATTTTTTTCTTCCGTAAGTATATCTCATGCATGATGGCTTCTAATATCACAGATTTGTAAGACAGCTCTCATTTGCAGGATGTAGAATATGCACCAATCAGCATTTGATGTAACTGTATAGCTTTAATTTGATTGGCTGAATATCTGCAAACACTGTTAGTTACAATGTTTCATTGGTTGATTGTGGCAATGCTGCCTTGGATTTTGGATAAACAACAAACAATCCCAGTTGGAGAAGTCCTAGAGCTATCCCTATCAGATTAGGCATCTACAATAAGGGTAAAATATATCATTGATGAAAATTAAAAGCAAGAGATTGCAAAGATACTAAGGGGTACCAAGTTGAAGGTAATGTTACAATTATCTTTTTAACGGTGCTTTCCCTTTATTTATTTCAAAATAAAGGGTTAAGATCCATTGTAACAGGCTAGGAGCTGAGGTTTATGAACAAAATCTCTGTGGACCTTACTGTAACGTTTCCGCCTGTTCCAGGGTTTGTTACAATGAAAATAAATTATTGTGGGTCTCCTGTTTCTGAATTTTACCCTTTAACTCTAAATGAAAAGTCAGGTTGCAAATTTATAAAATTTATTATGGTGCAAACAATGAATAACAAATAACAATAAGATAATTGGCAATTAGGCAATAATAAATTATGGGTTACCCGACAATAAAAAGGTATCGGTTACCGGGTTACCGGAAATAAACAATGAATCAATTGGGTATGGATCTGCCGGGATTGGCATCAATGAATCAATTGGGTAATTTACCTGCCGGGCTTGGCAGATTGGGTTACAAATCAATTGGGTATGGATCTGCCGGGCTTGGCAGATTGGGTTACAAATCAAATGGGTATGGATCTGCATTACCAAATATTGGTAATGGGTTAATTTACCCAATAAGGGGCATCAGATTTTACCCACTTCTGGGGAGTTGGGATTCTTAGAGCTGGTCAGATGTTGTGACTACCAACGTCCCACTTCCAAAGTGACTTCATTATATACCTTTTCATCACTACAATTATCACGTGCGAATAACCAGCGGTACCGCCAGTATTCGCGTATTTGTATGGAACACAAACAACTTTTGCATCAAGTGAAGGCCTTAGCATTACAAATGCGGGAAAAGGGATGCTATTGTTGTTTGGGATTCGTTTTAGAGTTGATTTTGGTCACTTTTGTGAAATGACAATGCCAGACGGCCATTTGTTATTACGAAAGGGCTGATCGATTGAGGAAATTTGGGTTTGTACATTACAATGAAAGGATTTCCATGAAATAAACATATACAATGAATTATAAAGCATACATTAATAACATACGATGATTGGTAATATTCCCATGATATCTACAAATTAATTTACGATTACTAGATTAAATATTTAGGACATAAATTGGGGTGATCCAACCTGTGGGTTATTTTGGGTCATGGGGAAAATCCGTAACAGAGCTCCCCCTCCATGAAAACATTCGTCCCGAATGTTGGGTCGTTTTATCAAATCTCAGTTTTGGGACTGTATTTCATGGGAATATTGTCATGAAAAGTAACATTTGCAATATGAATAAACATAATCAGGGGCCACAAAAATACATACATAGCAATAATAACAATGTGGTCAATAGTTATGAATCATAGTTATGAATAACAATAATATGAATAACAGTTCATCAATTATTAATACATCTACTTTTACCAAAATGTTTTTGTTCATCACAGTTCATCACTTCTTACCAATCCTGGATCCATTGAAATAGAAAAGTCACAACGGAGACACACAGATCTCGATCCACACAACAAATATTCACAATTATTATACGGTTCACAAAGTTATACGATATAGTCCTTTGAAATATCCAAAAGGTTCATGCACGTAATCAAAATGTCAATCAATGTCCGGAAGTACATCATACGGTTTGGAAGGCTTCCTCACGGCAAGGTATGAACTAGGGATCATCATGTCTCTGTTAAGTGATGGGTATGACACATATGATTTTCCAACACCATTTCGTAATTTTTCATTGTTGGGGTAGGATTTGATAACTTGTAGGGCATAAAATTCATGGCAATTTTCTTCAAATGGAACTCTTGCTTTGGTTCATTCATAATTTCTTTGGGGATTTTCTCAACATTCATACATTGCAAGTGGTCTGAAAATTGGGGGTTGAGCTCTTGGCTAAAAGCATTAATGGTATTGGTATTGGTTGGGTTTTCCAATACACGTAGTACTTTTTCATAACATTTGACCGTGGCACATAGGGTATTCTCATATGGTTTGCTACATTCATCTTTCATATTCATGTGACAAACTGCGACTTCTCTG
Source organism: Saccostrea cuccullata (assembly GCF_032062105.1). NCBI lineage: Eukaryota > Metazoa > Mollusca > Bivalvia > Ostreida > Ostreidae > Saccostrea > Saccostrea cuccullata. The sequence goes on along the minus strand of NW_026931351.1, from coordinate 396,850 downwards.
TCTACAGTTACAGGGGTTTGGGGAATCTTTAATTTACATTTCTCATCAAAATTTTGTATTTGTTTACAGGGGTTATCCTTTTGGGATCTAATCACAATTTTTATCCTTGGCATATATCTTGCCACAGGACACAATTTTTACACAAGATTTACTAAAGCAGGGAATGTCTAGACCCTGTACCTTTAGTTTCATCTGTTTTACAAAAAGTTCACATGAATTCTGGGTCATAATAATCCCAATATGCATGGGTTTTGTATGTCATCTTTATGGGTAACATGAAAATTTTCAAGGGATATTTTGATTGGGCATTCTCCCTTAACTGGGATTTCACTACCACTTGCAGATGTAAGTTTGATAGATACTGGTGTAATTTGGGGCTTTTCCATAGTATCTAAATTTTCTAAGAATTGGGTGTTTACAATAGTCACACTAGCACCTGTATCAACAAGTATATTTGTTTCTTTATTTCCAATTTTTCCAACAACATAAATTCCATCATTTTCCCCATTTGTATCTCTCACTAAAATTCCTTTGGGGATAGGTTCAGTACAAGGGGTTTCTTTCTTGGATTTGAATTCCATTTTATTTTCAATATTGGGTTTGGGATTTAGTGAGAGAGGTTGATGAGCCATATTTAATGGCAAGTTATATATATGCCCTTGCATGAAAACATTTATACAAATTATTTTGACTTGGGTTTATGGGGTAATTGTTACATGTGTGTGGGTGAAGCAAAATTTTGTTTTGGTAGTCGGGTTTACTGAATTTCCATAGAGGGAATAATTTTAGTTTGGTATGAGTTCTCATATACATGATAATGTGCAATGATTTCTGCCAATTTTGGGTAGGCATTTGACAATTTCTTATAATTCTTGGGTAAGGGATTGGTCATCATAAACTTTGAATGGGTTCTGTTTTGTTAATGGCAAAATTTCTTTGGGCATCTGCCAAAATTGTTCCAACCGAATGGCCAAAATTTCACTTCATTAATGTCTTTGGGCCTTGCCTCTCTTAAAATATCAGGGTCAGGTAGGGCATCTATGATTGTTCAAAAATAACAAAGTGTTGGGTAGGCATGGCGGGTTAATTTTTTGGATTGGGCCAGTTCAGATATGGTTTCATTTTTCCCTATTTTGGGTTGGGCTCAAAATTATGACAGAGCGAATATAATTGTAATCTGTATATATTTTTTAATAAAGTGTTATTTGCAAGGCTGCTGGCTAAGAACCTAAAAAATATATAAAAATGGACCAGGAAATCATTTGCATACCATCAAAATCTTTTAACTTTACGGGTGCGTTGGATTTAACAGACACTGGGTAATGGGTTCTTTTTCTTGAGGAGTTGAAAACTCATTTTTGGATGGTCATTTATGGAAATGGACCGGGGGCAAACCCAAATGAGACACTGTAGGGACAATTGGACTCATTTACATTGTTGGTTTTGGATTGGGTTGTATAAATGTGATGATTGTTCCCCTGTCACTATATAATTTTCTAAGTTCAGCATTATCCCTTTGCAAGATTTCATTTTGTTTTTCAACATGCTGAAATTTCATTTTCATTTCTTGACTATCTTGTTCAAATTTGGATTTTTCATGTAACATTGAGAGAATACATCAAGTTGATTATCTCTTGCAGGTACATGTAGCAATGAATTTGATGCCGGCATGGAATGGTGACTTGGGATATCCGGGCGGTCACGAGAATTAACATGAACATTGGGTGAAATTGGGTGTGGTTTAAAAGTAATTTCAAAACTTTCATCCGCCTCCATTGTACAAAATTTGTACCCAAAAGAAATATTTGAAGTAATAAAAATTTACAAAAATATTAAGAAATGGTTTTGTTTTTTTCTTAGGGTAAACAAAAACAAGATATAAAATATCCCACTGAAAAAGAAATTAATTGTTACAATAAAAGTTATTGTGGGTCTCCTGTTTCTGAATTTTACCCTTTAACTCTAAAGAAAAGTCAGGTTGCAAATTTATAAAATTTATTATGGTGCAAACAATGAATAACAAATAACAATAAGATAATTGGCAATTAGGCAATAATAAATTATGACCCGAATAAAATTAAAATGAACTTATAAACAATAAATTGGGTATCTGCCGGGATTTCTCTGATCATTGCACTAGCTCATTTAGAACGGATTAAATTCATTTTGGGTTACAAATCAATTGGGTATAATCATTGGCAAAACAAAAGAAATGTATGGATCTGCCGGGCGGTTACCAAATATTGGTAATGGGTTAATTTACCCATTAAGTGCATCGTAAATAATTTGGGGAGTTATAGCTGGTCAGATGTTGATTTACCCGTAGACCTAAGAAAAAGTCCAAAGTGACTTCTTTATATACCTTTTCATCACTAGGGCCGATTTCACGTGCGAATAACCACGGTACCGAATTCGCGCGACGTTTGTATGGTAACACAAACAACTTTTGCATCAAGTGAAGGCTTTATCATTACAAATGCGGGAAAAGGGATGATCTGTTTTTGGAATTGTAACGATGCCAAGTTGGATTTGGGTACCTTGATTGAATAACAATGCCAGACGGCCATTTGCTATTACGAGTGGGCTGGTATATGGAGGAAATTCGGGTTTGTACATTACAATGAAAGGATTTCCATGAAATAAACATATACAATGAATTATAAAGCATACATTAATAACATACGATGATTGGTAATATTCCCATGATATCTACAAATTAATTTACGATTACTAGATTAAATATTTAGGACATAAATTGGGGTGATCCAACCTGTGGGTTATTTTGGGTCATGGGGAAAATCCGTAACATTACAATTAGATTATTACTATTAGATTTTGATTTCGGCGGGTATTTGGTTCTTTGGGGGGGGGGGGGGCACTTTTAACTGACCTTTATAAATTTATTAAACTTAATTTACCTGTACATACTGATCTTCAAGAAGAGAACCATAGATGAACCATTCAATGGAGACAATGAAGTAAGCTAGCACCAAGGGGAAAGACATGACATCTGTACTACGACTTCTGAACACATCAAACTACAAAACACAAATCATAAAAGACAAATGATAATTGACTACTGTGTATTATATAAGAATCAAACCTCAATAAGAAACTTTTTTAATATTCCTTTTTTATGTTAATAAAAAAAATCTCAAACTGTACTGAACTATGAACACATACTTGACCCAAAAGCCATGATTAAAATAATATACACATATAAATGAAAGCTTTCAAACTATTTCTAAATAATGCTGCATGGTCTTTATTTATGATTCAATAAAAGAATGGAGTTTTTTCTTATAAAAGCAGAATCTTTGTGTAACTATGATCTGTACGAGTATGATGAAGTAGTTTTAATAAACAGTAAATCAATATACATATTGCATGATCAAGAGGGAAATATGAAGATTTATAAAGCCAAGAAAAATAACGCGCGCGCTTCACTGATTATCATTTTTTTTTAAAATCTTTATAATTCCTGCATTTGTTAATCAAGCAAATGTAGATATTTTGGTAAGGGTGACCCATGACATCAATGAACACTGATCCCCCTACAAACAATGATGATTTGACAGTATACATAAAATCATCATTCTCCCCTTTATTAAATAATTCTCAATCACGACAATTTAGGAGCACATGGCTGGGGTAACAGGTCGGCAAGGGATGCTCACTCATCCATGGCACCTGATCCCACCTCTGATGTTTTGGAGGTCCGTATTTGCTCCTCACCTATTTTGTATTGTTTAAAGGCCTTTTGAGCTTGAATTATTTTTTCTATCTTCATATATCTTCAAACATACTTACAAGAGAAGCAAGAGGGGCTGCGTAGCTGACAACCGTCATGATAACGCACATCTTGCCCAGGTGGGCTACGGCCAGCTGTACGTCCTCTATATACATTCCAATGTACACATAAGGTAGGCATATTGCTAGGCAACTACATGCTATAAACCGGCCAATCAAAGTCTAAAAATAAATCCAGATATTAAAGTTATATATGGCCTTGCATGAAAACATTTGTACATAGAGTTGGGGTTCAATGTATGTGGGTAAGCAAAATTTTTGGTTCAAAGTTGGTTCAAGAGGACATAATTTTGTTGGTAACTCATAAATGCATAAATCAATGATTAAATATGTTGACAAAATAATTCTTTAGTTGGACATAAATTTGTTGATATTAAAGTTTGACCCACAAAATCCATAAAAATTGTTCTCTCATAAACAATGATGTTTTCAAAGTACTGTAGATCACTTAAATATCACGACAACTTACATTTTACATTTGTGGGATAGTCATTAACTCTTTGTAAGTGAGAAAAAATTTTCAGGACTTTTGATTATTTATATAATAGTGTTGTACTTTGCATGTTAGGTATTGATTATATAGAGAGAAACTGACAGGAAGCATAATAATGCTCTATATAACCTAAAGAAATACTATTATATGCGAGAATGAAATTTTCGTGAGCATTAAATTCTTTAATTCTCAAAAAAAAAAATCTTGTGAATAATAAGTGATTTACAGTACACACTTTTCACATAACAAATTTTTGTGTTAATTACATAACAATTACAAACAAACAAACAAACAAACAAACAGACAGAGCCTCACCTTTCTGATGGAGTACACATAGAAGAAGATGACATATAACAGGGACAGGAGAGCACCGATACTGTTAACAATTATCACAGACTGAATTGTGGTCATCAATCCATACTTCACCCACAGGCAGGCCCTGATAATATAAATAACAGTAACACAATAATTACAAATATTACAATATTATTATAATTACAAATTTGCAATTGTATTCTTCTTTGATGAAATATGTGTAATACACAAAAAGGTAACACATTCTTAGGCTTATAATGCAATAAATAACTATGTACTTATGCAATAAATTACCATCTACTTAGTATGCAATAAATTACCATGTACTTATGCATTAAATTACCATCTACTAAGTATGCAATGAATTACAATGTACTTATACAATAAATTACAATGTACTTATACAATAAATTACAATGTACTTATACAATAAATTACAATTTACTTACGCAATAAGATTGGCTGCAAAAGGAGCAGGTGATATGTCTCCAGTTGTTCCCTTCTTCCAGATTTTGAAACATATTTCACTGTTAAAAAAAATATAATGTATAATTTGTAAACAGTACACATGTATATTATTTAATTTGCTTTTTGTTAAACAAAAGAAGCAGAGCAGAGGAAAACATAAAAGATATAGAAAAGGTGTACAATTTTAAGACAGATACCTGAAACAGGTCATTAGAAGAACATCCCACAGTAAAAAATTATTTGTAAATTAACTTACAGGCCTAGAATATTGCGAACTATACAACTTCATTACAATATTGTAATCTAAAGAGGTAATTTACAGGTCCACAAACTATACAGCTTTATTACAATATTGTAATCTACAGAGGCAACTTAAAGGCCCACAAATTGTACAGCTTTATTACAATATTGTAATTAACAGATTTAATATACAGGCCCACAAACTATACAGCTTTATCACAATTATATTGTAATTTACAGATTTAATATACAGGCCCACAAACTATACAGCTTTATTACAATATTGTAATTTACAGAGTTAATGTACAGACCCACAAACTGTACAGCTTTATCACAATGTTGTAATTTACAGAGTTAACGTACAGATCGACCCACAAACTGTACAGCTTTATTACAATATTGTAATCTATTGAGTTAACGTAACTATACAGCTTCATTACAATATTGTAAACTATAGACTGAAGTAATTTCGACACACAAACTGTACAGCTTCATTACAGTATTGTAATCAACAGAGAAAACTTACAGGCCTACAAACTTTACAGCTTTATAACTATTGTAGACTATAGAAGTAACTTAGACACACAAACTGTACAGCCTTTTTACAATATTGTAATCTTCAGGGGTAACTTACAGGCTAATACAAACAGTGTACCTTCATTACAATATTGAATTCAACTTATAGGCCATCAAATTATACAGCTTTATTAAAACATTGTAATTTATACAGGTAACTTAGACACACAAATTGTACAGCTTTATTACAATATTGTAAACTATAGAGGTAACTTACAGGCCCACAAATTGCACAGCTATGGAGGAGAATGTACACATCCATCCTAGGACAGAAAGAACCTCCATCAAAGCTCACACGACAGAGCTTCAGTCATTAACTGCAATGAAATGTTTCGTAAAACTAATTCATAAAAAATTATATTTTGTTCAATACATATACAAGGGAACACCACAGCAAAGCAGAGGAACCTCTCACTAAGAGCATACCTATAAATCAAGGCAGCATATGACATTGATCCTTATGCAAATAACGTCACTTCTGTTTCACATGGGACATTCTAGCACACATTAAGTAACACACATACAGGCATGTTATGATTGGCAACAACTCTGTTGCAATGGGATAATACACCATTATTATTGGTAAACTAGCTTAACAAGGAAACTATAAATTTACTAGTATGCTAAACATGCTAAGGGTATGAGCTCGAAGTGACAAGCAATGCTCTGTGCTGCTCATTTTTAAGTTCCCTTTTAAAATGAAAAAAATGCAAACTTTTCATCACAAGCTCATCTTAAATATATAAATTTAACTCACTACAAATACTACACTTCAACAAATTCAAATGTATAGTATATATAATTTAAAGTAGCTTACCTCTTAATTACTCAGAAACATCTGCTCTGAAACAAAACATAAAATACTCTCATTATGCCTCATGAAGAAATAAATTTGTAAACAATAATGCCCCCAACACAAATGAAACATGCTTTAGTAAATTAATCTTTATCAAAACATATTTAAACAGTTTAATTCACAATAGCTTAAATTACAAGCTATCTATAAATATTTTGAGTTAGGTGTATCATTTACTTTGTCAAGCTACACATTTTATACAAGAAAGAAATATTGCTGCCTCTATAGAATTAAATTCATAAACAAACGTTGTAATTTACGTCTAAGACGCAAAACATGTAAATTGATCTTCTAACAGTCTAAATCTGATACAATTTAAACACATTCAATTAAATAAAAGAAATCTATGGTTGTTAAATGATTGATAGAATGATAATAGCTCTATACTTCCTGAAAAAGTACATACATTTGTAATTCAACAAAATTAAAGCCCACGTGAACACGTATACGTGCTACCTATGTAAATATTGTGACGCGTCATTTTCTACTTTCATTTTCGAAATCCAATAAAAGGGGGAAAACGAAATAATACATCATCTTGTCCCAAGAAATAAATTTATATTTCAGTATTTTGTTAATTTTCACAAATATTAAAAATAAATATTTACGTAATTGATGCAGAAAACTTATTAAACAGTTCGATTCTCTAATTTCGTTTTTGGACATTTTGAAATGTTTATCTTCTTGTGGAGCACGTGTCGATGGATGTCACGATCATAACCAACTCTTTAAGCGAAAAGTTTATAGCTACAGCTTGTTTTAATTGCCAGTAAATGATATACACAAGGCTCCTAGGAAGGTTGTATAGTCTTCTCCATTTACAATTATTCATGTTTGACTTTCATGCAATTTTCAACAAGTGCATTTATTTCCCCCCATATTTCACTCAGTTTTTAAGGATCAAGTACATTGTAAATACAAGATATACTTGATAAAAAATATGCTTTCAGGCTTAAATATGTTTGCATGATTTTTAAAAGAAAAGATTATTTTTGTAGATTTCATTTACTTCTTTTTCAAGAGCGTTAGAAAGATAAAAGAATGCCAAAGTCAAAGAAAAAGAAAAACCAAGACTTCCAGAAAGTTAAACTGAAAGTAGGCAGAAAATTACAGAAGGCTGACAATGTAACGAATGCAAGCTTCAAATCTAGATCTGTCCAAGTGGTACAGCATATCAAGACAGGGGATGGAAACCAGCCCACTACAAAACGCAACCTTAGTATAGGGGTGTGTAGTGCATACAAGTTTATGTATCAAATTCTGTATAAACTATCAAAGACTTCATAATTGTAAGGTTTTCTTTAAAAACTGTCTGACATTAAGAATTAAACACATATTTAAAGATTTTATACATTCTGTCCTTTGAAATGAAATATTCGTTCTTTCAATTGATACACTATGCATGTGGAAGAGCAGTATTTTGATATATTAGTATGGATCGACATCTGATAAACATCTTTTGACAATTTAAATTATTTATTTTTTAGGATTTACTGAACCAGTGTCAGCATTACAGTACCACAGTTAGACTTGATGCGGTCAATGGCTTACGAGAACTTCTGTCCTCTCATCCAGCACTCCTTGAGCATCGCCTCTCTCAGACGATTGACCGTATCTCCCAACTAATGGTGGACAAGGACCCAGTTGTGAGATCAGCACTGACCAAACTCTTCCGACAAATTGTTCCATCGGTCCCACTTCACAAAATGCGACCTTTTTTCCCAATTATCAGTGCGCATGTGTGCTGCTCTATGACCCACATTTGTGAAGACATTCAAAGAGACTCCTTGCAGATTCTCGATATTTTCCTAGAATTTTACCCATCTCTGATTGTGGACCAATCCAGTCAAATTATTCCCAATTTTATTGAGCAGATTTCTCACCAGAATGCCTCCAAGAAATTGAATGCTGGAGGTAGGTCTCTCAGTGTGAAACCAGATGGGAAGATTCAGGCTCATAAGTGGAGGATCCAGGTTCTCACGCGGCTTGGCAAGTTATTATCAACACTGATAGAGAGTACAGGTGCTTTGAATTCTGGGTCAGTAATTGACGAGAAAGAGAAAGTTGTAAAGGTCATGTGGAGGGAGGATGAAGAGGTATCTTATGCCCCCTGTCCCAGTCATTTTCAGAATGTCTGGACATCTCCAGGATGTAAAACAAGGTTTGTATAACTTTATTAAATGTCTTATGTTTAACAGTGTCATCATTTAGCTCATTAAACAACTAGATGCATACTTATATGTGGTAATACTTGTTTATATAGACTACAAATATTATGATCTTTTGACATTAATTTCTGTCATTGTATTGTTATTTGTGTTAATTAATACATAACTGGTAAAGGCAATTATTGTAGTTTATGGAGAGTTGTCAACAACTTGGAAATATTCTTATTTAGTCCATCATTTCTTCATTAATTTCAGTTCTATGAAGAATCTCCTCTCTACAGAGATGGAAGCGAGAGGTTTTAATCTGAGGGAACCTCAGGGGGTACTCAAACTTGTGGAGACAATAGTACCCATCTTACTGGAGTGTTGGGTGGAGGCCACAGCTATACAACACAAGGCCATAGAAGGTGACTTGTCTCTTAAAAATTGACCCCTGCTTAATGAGATGTGAATATATTTTCTGCATAAATTTTATTTCTTTATAAGGGTTTGAGTGACACTAGAGAGTTTGCTCTGATTTTTTTTTTTTTTCATTTTATATACATGTAGGTTCCCTATTGTCAGTGGATGCCTGCTCATTGCGACACAATGTGGTGAAAATCATAAAACTTCTCTGGCAATATGCTGGACAAGTTATACAGGTAATGGTGTAGTGGCATTAATACTGTGGTTTCATTAATACTCATTGAGCACCAATTTTTGAGGATTTCGTTGTCGAGGAGATCCCCGAAATTCAATGTTCATTGAATTATGAAATCTGTTATTCATTTGTATATAGGCAATGCTTTTGTCTACGAAATTACATATCCTTGAAAACCTTTGTTTTACAAAATCCACAAAAACTATTGCCAACGAAAATTGATGAAACCACAGTACTATACAGTAGACAAGTAATCAAGTTTCCGAGGTAATTGAAGTAGACTTCTAAAATAAAATAAAATCTTTGAAAGCTAAAATAGCTGGATGATCTTACTACATGACAGAAGCTTAATTTTGTTGGGCTTAAGTTTCAGCAACTAAATCATGAATTATGCAAATCCTTTTATAAGGTGGGTCAACAGAACCATGTTTAATAATTAATCATACATGTACACTGCCTAAGTTAATTACTTTATGATATTTGTAGGTGGACTGGCAAAGCAGTGTTGCCCATTTCCAGTCTGACTTTTATCAGCATTTTATGAAGTTCTTTCCTTACTCTGCCCACACCAGTGCCCCCAAAAGTAAAAAGACAACACAGGATACTGAACAGGTAACTGTTAAAATTTAAGGAGTTTATAAATTCAAAAGAAATTTTATTACTTAGTGTACACGAAAATTTTTGCTCCCATAAACAATATTATTTTTGCCTCCTTTACCTTACCCTCACTTTGGCAAATTTAAAATCAGGCAAATTCAAAGAATTCACAAAAGTATTCACAAAATTCACAAAAGTACTTTTTAACGAAAGTATGATTGGGCAGATTGAAAATTTAAAAAAAAAGTGTGAAAGGGCAAAATAGACAGGGCAAGAAAAAAAACCTTAGGGCCCCAATATAAAGTGTTAATTGTATACAGTTTACAGTTTTGGAGATTAATAATTATATATAGTTTTAATTTTAATTTCTTTTTACAAACAGCATACTGTGCACTCTCTAAACATCACAATCTGTGACATCATGTCCTACTTTCTGGCAACCAATCAAAACTCAGGACACAGAAGCCGCCTGCCTCACACAGTCACACAATACTTCCTTACATACTTAAGAGAGGAAGGTTATGATTCGTCAAATACCCCGCAGATCTTAGAAGTGATAGAGAGGTTACTTGAATGCTACCAGAATAATGGTATTTGTTTATCATATTTATATGTAAGATTTCCTATGATTTTCTGTTGGATATGATTTTAATCTATCCAGTTTTGTGTTTTTATCCCTTACTGTAGTCTAGAAGAGGACCAGAAAACACACATAGGAGTTGATAAAACATATCTATAAAGATAAACAAATGGGAGATTCTTTTTATCGTATGTTTAACAATGTTTTTACTTGTGAATCCATTTTATTTGACTTCATCACTTTTATGCAAGGACCATTAGCATTATAGCATCAGAACTGATGATAAAACCAGGGTTGTCCGTACGAATTGAAAAAGAAGGGGACATTTGGAAAGTAGAAGGGGAACTGGGCTCCTCTCCTAATTGGGAGTTTCGGAGGAATACCAAAATGATTACAACAGTATAGGTCGCAAAATTCCCCAGCCCCCGGGTCTGAGGAACAACCCTGTATGTGACAATGATATTTCCTCTGCATTAATGAATTAGTAAACATAATCAGAATGCAGTCAATAAGTTAATACTTTTAGGGAGGTATCTTTGATATCATTAATGCTTTAAAATGTGTAAATAAGGAAATTTTGATCTTTTAAGAGTTAATTCATAAAATAAAACGCATTTAATTATACTTTTGGAGTTAAAATATTATTCAGCGTTGGATACCCTCGGGTGATCTTTTTTTTTATTCATCACAATGTTGGATACCCATGGGTGATCTCGTCTATTACTCATCACCGTGGGTATGAGTAAAAGACGAGATCACCTGTGGGTACGATGAATATCAATAAGTTAATTCTTTTTTTTTCAAGAAAATGATCAGCAAAGTTAATAGATATAACTAATTTATTTTTTCTAGAGCACTTCCAACAGTTATTGTCAGTCCTGGTGACTCGTTTTACACAGGTCCACCCCCTCTCTAAGGAGAAAAAGTTACTGCTACGGTTCTTCTCCAGAATTGTTAGTCAAGAGGGAATGGTTTTAAGGTTTGTGTCTCACAACACTTGTCTTCCTAAACCAGTTACAGAAAAGTTTGTCTATCCTATTTTATTACATAAGTTAATATTTTTAAAAAACTCAATTATTATGTAGACAGTGGTGCCCTGAATGATCAGTGATTGGGAAGGGCTTGCGCCACGCGCCATAGTCGCATTGAAGTGAAAAATGGCGCATTAAATTAATCAATCATTGCGCCAAGGTGCGCATTCAATTTTTATCGATGTTTGGAAATATTTTGCGTATGACTTTCTTTCTTGTTTTACTTTCGTTTTTAAATGAAGTCAATTTAAAACAACAATTCTCATTGGTTGAACCTCGTCAAAAAGTACTTCCGGTTAAACGAAGCACTTACATTAGGCACAATACTTCATTCAATTGTACTGTAAGGCTGTTCCCTTTCCATAACTGTCGTAATTTTAACACAAAATACGGTTAGTTATATTCTAAGGAAGTTCCTTTAAATTTGCTGCATTGCATGTGTTAAAAGTCAGATTTGGTCAATTAAAAACGTGTTTTCTCTCGTATTTAATATTGTTTGTCACTTTGTTATTTTTTAAAATGGCCCTTCAGATTATATTGATGGCACATTTATTTTCGAAATGGCCCATCAAAAATGTTGACAGTTGCGCCATAGTCCCATTGACCATTTTGGCCTTCCCAATCACTGATGATTATTAGAAATTTTTAAAATAAAGTTCTTGGTGTAAATGATTAGTTGAAAAAAAACTATTTGTAGCAAACAGTATTTTTTTTTGCTATTGTCACGTATTGTGGTTGGAAAATAGTCAATTGCATCTATTGTGATCTAATATTCATGTATTTCCCTACTTTGTAGAGAGGACATCAGAGGGGTTTTCCTCAAGTCGTGTATTGAGAATTCCGTGATGTCAGAACAGATAATAGAGGTCCTGCGTGATCTGGTCATTAAAACCTCTGAGAGGGAGGGCGTGACTGATTTTGTCACATCTGTCTTAGGTATATACTGTAAAGTAACTTTTATTCGCATGCCAGAAATATTAGTGAGTTTCGCGACCTATTTTAAGCTACAAATATTAAGTGCTGTGAACCATTTATTTTGATTTGTTTTTGTAGAATATGTTTCTTTATTCGTGAAAATTAATTGTAGCGTATTGATTTCAAACCGACGAATTTCGAATAATAGTTGGTTTACAGTCGTAGATGTAATCAGGATACAGAAATATGTAGAATGGCATGCACTTGGGGAATATATTTTTAGTTGTTGAATAAAACTAAAATACCATTGGCAAGAAAAAATATCTTAATTTGAAAATTGATAAAAAGTAGTCTGATCAGTGTATATTTTCTATATTTTACATGTAATATATTCCATTCAAAGTATTCCTTTAGCTGCGTGATAATTAATAACACTGAATTGTACATGTAGATCATCAATGATCTAATGATCTAAGAGGATCATATTAGAGAATTTAGAGATGTACCAAAAATGAAAATCTATCATTAAAGACCTATATTTACTTTTGTCCACAGAAATGGATCTAGACAGTTTGATATCTATGGACAACAAGTGCATGCACAGCCTTATAGAACTAATTTATCGTGTGCCTCAACTCAGCAGGGAAAGTTACAGAAAACTGGGGGCCATGGTGCACGATGTACGCTTACCACTAGCTACCTGTCAGTATCTGCTACAAGTCATGCAGCACAGGTATGGTAACACTATCAAATACTGTAGATCACTAAATTTTCGCGACACCTTATTTTGGCGAGATAGGTGTTAATTCTTGATAAGGGAGACAGAATTTTCACAAAATGTGGTTATTGCTCATAATAAATAATAAATCATAGATTGCTCTATATAATCCTATGGAATACTATTGTAGCCAAGAATTAATTTTTCGCGAGCACACTGTCATGCGTAATTACGCGAAAATAAAGGTTTTTTTTAGCTCACCTGAGCCGAAGGCTCAAGTGAGCTTTTCTGATCATATTTTGTCCGTCGTCCATCCGTCTGTCCGTCTGTCTGTCTGTCCGTCTGTAAACTTTTCACATTTTCTACTTCTTCTCAAGAACCACTGGGCCAATTTTGACCAAACTTGGTACAAAGCATCCTTGGGTGAAGGGGAATTTAAATTGTTAAAATAGAGGGCCAAGTCCCCTCACAAGGGGAGATAATCAAGAAAAGACAAAAATAGGGTGGGGTCATTAAAAAATCTTCTAAAGAACCACTGGGTCAGAAAAGCTGAAACTTATGTGGAAGCAACCTGAGGTAGTGTAGATTCTAAATTGTTAAAATCATGACCCCCGGGGGAAGGGCGGGGCCACAATGGGGAATTAAATTTTTACATAGAAATATATAGGAAAAATCTTAGAAAATCTTCCTCTCAAGAACCACTGGGCCAGAAAAGCTGAAACTTATGTGGAAGCGTCCTGGTATAGTGTAGATTCTAAATTGTTAAAATCATGACCCCTGGGGGAAGGGCGGGGCCACAATGGGGAATAAAATTTTTACATAGAAATATATAGGAAAAATATTTGAAAATCTTCTTCTCAAGAACCACTGGGCCAGAAAAGCTGAAACTTATGTGGAAGCATTCTGGGGTAGTGTAAATTCTAAATTGTAAAAATCATGACCCCCGGGGGAAGGGCGGGGCACAATTGGGAATCAAAGTTTTACATAGAAATATATAGGAAAAATCTTAGAAAATCTTCTTCTCAAGAACCACTGGGCCAGAAAAGCTGAAACTTATGTGGAAGCATCCTGGTATAATGTAGATTCTAAATTGTTAAAATCATGACCCCCGGGGGAAGGGTGGGGCCACAATGGGGAATCAAAGTTTTACATAGAAATATATAGGAAAAATCTTAGAAAATCTTCTTCTCAAGAACCACTGGGCCAGAAAAGCTGAAACTTATGTGGAAGCATCCTGGGGGTAGTGTAGATTCTAAATTGTTAAAATCATGACCCCCGGGGGAAGGGCGGGGCCACAATTGGTAATCAAAGTTTTACATAGAAATTAGGGATGTCAACGAGTACCCGGTTAACCGGGTACTCGATTGAACGTCCGAGTATCGAATACTAAAATCGGTACTCGGTTACTCGGATGTATATTTTTGAATATTTCTAAGCCTATTTATTAATGCATTAAACAAACTGTTTTAAAACGTAAAATGCTCATTGCACTTGTACATACAGTAATTAGGGTTTACTACGATTCTAAATGACCGTTATTGCCTGTGGCAGTGTTTATACAGTAATTATCGTGACCAAGCACCTGGGGTACCTGACTTTTCTCACCTTCGGCTGCGTTCTACCCCTATGTTTTGTTTGCATGGCTTTAATTATTTGTTTTCACCGAGCATCGTTTAAGATCCATTATGTATAAATAAATTAGATAATTTTGTCAATTCTCCGAGAAGCCGTAAATTATCGAGAAAAGAGCGGATGATATTACAAGTGCGATTGTTGATATGGTTGTGTTTGATTACATGCCAATACAACTGGTTGAAGGCAAAGGCTTTTAAAAAATGATGTCCATCGTTGCACCAAACTACAAATACCGTCCCGTAATATTATAAAATCCAGGATCGAAAAAGTACACGAAAATCGTAAATCTGCTCTGTTAGGGTACATACTGTATGTAGCTCTGACGACTGATACCTGGTTGTCAAACGCGACAAAGAGTTATATTACAATTATGGAGCAAATTATTTTTTTTAAACAAAAACACTGTGAATAACTTATGATTTTATTTCTTGTGCTTATCTGATAAATAAATTGAATTTTAAAAAATGTATTAAATTTCGTCGGGCACGAATTTTAAGTGCTCATCATTATCACAATAGAAAGAGATTTACGGATAAGCCTCCTATCAGTGCATCTGGTTTTATTTCTACAAGAGTTTACAGTGTTTTACAATCTCCAATTTACTTGTTCATATTTATTTACACTATTACCGAGTACCCGGGTACTCGATCAGAAAAACGTCCGAGTAACCGAGTATTGAAAATTGACCGATTTGACATCCCTAATAGAAATATATAGTCTTATAAAATCTTTGAAAATCTTCTTTTCAAGAACCACTGGGCCAGAAAAGCTGAACATTATGTGCACATGGAAGGATTCCTGGGTAGTGTAGATTTCAAAATGTATAAATTATGATCAGTGTGGTAGGGTGGGGATGCATTATTTTTTACAAGGGGGAAATCTGGTAAAGAACAGAATGGTCAAAGCTTCTCAGGTGAGCGATGTGGCCCATGGGCCTCTTGTTTGTAATAAAAAGTGATTAACAGTACTGTTGCCACTGTGCCAAACTCACCATAAAATCACCTTGGAGTTTTTATACCCCCCCCCCCCATCTGAAGGAGAGGGGGGTATACTGTTTTACCCTTGTGTGTCTGTCCAGCTGTCCGTCCGTCTGTCTGTGTGTCCGTGTTTCCGTTTGTAACAAATTTTCGTCGCAGTTTTCTCAGCAACTACTCATCGTAGATGCTTGAAATTTTAACACAATCTTCTCTGAGGCATGCCATATGATGGGATACATTTTCGCTCAAATCCGATGTCAACTTCCTGTTTGTCTGCGCGTCTGTCCGTTTCATACATAACAAATTTTCCTCGCTGTTTTCTCAGCAACTACTCATCGTAGATGCTTGAAATTTTAACACAATCTTCTCTAAGGTATGCCATATTTTGGGATACATTTTTGTTCAAATCGGATATCAACTTCCTGTTTGTCTATGCATCTGTCCGTTTCATACATAACAAATCTCCGTCGCAGTTTTCTCATTAGCTATTCATAGCAGATGCTTGAAATTTTATTACACTCTTTGTTGAGGCATGCCATATGGTGGGATTAATTTTGATACCGTATGAATCTGATGTCAACTTCATATTTTTCTGTGCATCTGCCTGTAATTGAACTTGTTTATATTAACATGATAGTGCTTAATTACATCAGAGCGGGGGTATTACTAGTGAGCATTGGCTCACAGATTTCTTGTTTTAAAAGTTAAAATTTCTTCCAATAATGGGGTTACATCCTCTTCTGAGAATGAGTGAAAATTTAATAGCATTTCTAATTTTAATAACTTGAAGAAAAAAAAATAAATTAAAATTAAAATCTTGTCTGTCAGGTACAAGTATTACATTTTGCCGATAGAGGAACAAGGATTCTACATGCAGTTTCTTCTGAAGTCAGCATTTGGTAAGTAGTTATTTCCATATAATAAGCAGGGCACTTAGAAAGAATGAAGTGAAAGAGAATTCTGAAATCTTTATTCTAAATGTACATCTGTCTGTAATGATCAGAACATCATGTACATAAAAATAACATATTAATCTTGGCATTTTGCTTAGCCATAACCATTTTGCTTAACCATAAAACATGCTATACGTGATATGACAGCCCATCTCTGTGTTGATATGACTGCCCATCTTTGTGTTAGTATGACTGCCCATCTCCCTGTTGATATGACTGCCCATCTCTCTGTTGTTATGACTGCCCATCTACCTGTTGATATAACTGCCCATCTCCCTGTTGATATAACTGCCCATTTCTCTGTTGAGATGACTGCCCATCTCCCTGTTGATATAACTGCCCATCACTGTGTTGATATAACTGCCCATCTCTCTGTTGATATAACTGCCCATCTCCCTGTTGATATAACTGCCCGTTTCTCTGTTGAGATGACTGCCCATCTCCCTGTTGATATAACTGCCCATCTCTCTGTTGATATAACTACCCATCTCTGTTGATATGACTGCCCATCTCCCTGTTGATATGACTACCCATCTCCCTGTTGATGTGACTGCCCATCTCCCTGTTGATATAACTGCACATCAATCTGTTGATATGGCTGCCCATCTCTCTGTTGACATGACTGTCCATCTCTCTGTTGATATGACTGCCCATCTTTGTGTTAGTATGACAGCCCATCTCTCTGTTGTTATGACTGCCCATCTCTCTGTTGATATGACTGCCCATCTCTCTGTTGATATGACTGCCCGTCTCCCTGTTGATATGACTGCCCATCTCTCTGTTGATATGACTGCCCATCTCTCTGTTGATATGACTGCCCATCTCCCTGTTGATATAACTGCACATCAATCTGTTGATATGGCTGCCCATCTCTCTGTTGACATGACTGTCCATCTCTCTGTTGATATGACTGCCCATCTTTGTGTTAGTATGACTGCCCATCTCCCTGTTGATATGACTGCCCATCTCCCTGTTGATATGACTGCCCATCTCTCTGTTGATATGACTGCCCATCTCCCTGTTGATATGACTGCCCATCTCTCTGTTGACATGACTGCCCATCTCTCTGTTGATATGACTGCCCATCTCCCTGTTGTTATGACTGCCCATCTCCCTGTTGATATGACTGCCCATCTCTCTGTTGACATGACTGCCCATCTCCCTGTTGATATGACTGCCCATCTCTCTGTTGACATGACTGCCCATGTCTCTGTTGATACAACTGTCCATCTCTCTGTTGATATGACTGCCCGTTTCTCTGTTGATATGACTGCCCATCACTGTGTTGATATGACTGCCCATCTCTGTGTTGATATGACTGCCCATCTCCCTGTTGATATGACTGCCCATCTCTCTGTTGATATGACTGCCCATCTCCCTGTTGTTATGACTGCCCATCTCCCTGTTGATATGACTGCCCATCTCTCTGTTGTTATGACTGCCCATCTCCCTGTTGATATAACTGCCCGTTTCTCTGTTGATATGACTGCCCATCTCTCTGTTGATATGACTGCCCATCTCCCTGTTGATATGACTGCCCATCTCTCTGTTGATATGACTGCCCATCTCTCTGTTGATATGACTGCCCATCTCTCTGTTGATCTGACTGCCCATCTCTCTGTTGATATGACTGACCATCTCTCTGTTGATATGACTGCCCATCTCCCTGTTGATATGACTGCCCATCTCTCTGTTGATATAACTGCCCATCTCCCTGTTGATATAACTGCCCGTTTCTCTGTTGATATGACTGCCCATCTCTCTGTTGATATGACTGCCCATCTCTCTGTTGATATAACTTCCCATCTCTCTGTTGATATGACTGCCCATCTCCCTGTTGATATGACTGCCCATCTCTCTGTTGATATAAGTGTCCATCTCCCTGTTGATATAACTGCCCATCTCCCTGTTGATATGACTGCCCATCTCTCTGTTGATATGACTGCCCATCTCCCTGTTGATATGACTGCCCATCTCTCTGTTGATATGACTGCCCATCTCTGTGTTGATATGACTGCCCATCTCCCTGTTGATATGACAGCCCATCTCTCTGTTGATATGACTGCCCATCTCTCTGTTGTTATGACTGCCCATCTCCCTGTTGATATGACTGCCCATCTCTCTGTTGATATGACTGCCCATCTCCCTGTTGATGTGACTGCCCATCTCTGTGTTGATATGACTGCCCATCTCTCTGTTGATATGACTGCCCATCTCCCTGTTGATGTGACTGCCCATCTCTGTGTTGATATGACTGCCCATCTCTCTGTTGATATGACTGCCCATCTCTCTGTTGATATGACTGCCCATCTCTCTGTTGATATGACTGCCCATCTCTCTGTTGATATGACTGCCCATCTCTCTGTTGATATGACTGCCCATCTCCCTGTTGATATGACTGCCCATCTCTCTGTTGATATGACTGCCCATCTCTCTGTTGATATGACTGCCCATCTCTCTGTTGATGTGATCTCTCTGCTGCCCATCTCTCTGTTGATATAACTGTCAATCTCTCTGTTGATATGACTGCCCATCTCTCTGTTGATATGACTGCCCATCTGTCTGTTGATATTACTGCCCATCTCTGTTGATATGACTGCCCATCTCTCTGTTGATATGACTGCCCATCTCTCTGTTGATATGACTGCCTATCTCCCTGTTGATATGACTGCCCATCTCTCTGTTGATATAACTGCCCATCTCTCTGTTGATATAACTGCCCATCACTGTGTTGATATAACTGCCCATCTCTCTGTTGATATAACTGCCCATTTCCCTGTTGATATAACTGCCCCTTTCTCTGTTGATATGACTGCCCATCTCCCTGTTGATATGACTACCCATCTCCCTGTTGATGTGACTGCCCATCTCCATGTTGATATAACTGCACATCAATCTGTTGATATGGCTGCCCATCTCTCTGTTGACATGACTGTCCATCTCTCTGTTGATATGACTGCCCATCTTTGTGTTAGTATGACTGCCCATCTCCCTGTTGATATGACTGCCCATCTCCCTGTTGATATGACTGCCCATCTCTCTGTTGATATGACTGTCCATCTCTTTGTTGATATGACTGTCCATCTCTCTGTTGATATGACTGCCCATCTCCCTGTTGATATGACTGCCCATCTCTCTGTTGATATGACTGTCCATCTCTTTGTTGATATGACTGCCCATCTCTCTGTTGATATGACTGCCCATCTCTCTGTTGATATGACTGCCCATCTTTGTGTTAGTATGACATCCCATCTCTCTCTGTTGATATGACTGCCCATCTCCCTGTTGACATGACTGTCCATCTCTCTGTTGATATGACTGCCCGTCTCTCTGTTGATATGACTGCCCATCTCCCTGTTGATGTGACTGCCCATCTCTGTGTTGATATGACTGCCCATCTCTCTGTTGATATGACTGCCCATCTCCCTGTTGATGTGACTGCCCATCTCTGTGTTGATATGACTGCCCATCTCTGTGTTGATATGACTGCCCATCTCTCTGTTGATATGACTGCCCATCTCTCTGTTGATATGACTGCCCATCTCTCTGTTGATATGACTGCCCATCTCTCTGTTGTTATGACTGCCCATCTCTCTGTTGATATGACTGCCCATCTCTCTGTTGATATGACTGCCCATCTCTCTGTTGATATGACTGCCCATCTCTCTGTTGATTTGACTGCCCATCTCTCTGTTGATGTGACTGCCCGTCTCTCTGTTGATATGACTGCCCATCTCTCTGTTGATATGACTGCCCATCTCTCTGTTGATATGACTGCCCATCTCTCTGTTGATATGACTGCCCATCTCCCTGTTGATATGACAGCCCATCTCTCTGTTTAGATGACTGCCCATCTCTCTGTTGATGTGACTGCCCATCTCTCTGTTGATATGACTGCCCATCTCTCTGTTGATGTGACTACCCATCTCTCTGTTGAGATGACTGCCCATCTCCCTGTTGATATGACTGCCCATCTCCCTGTTGATATAACTGCCCATCTCTCTGTTGATATAACTACCCATCTCTGTTGATATGACTGCCCATCTCCCTGTTGATATGACTACCCATCTCCCTGTTGATGTGACTGCCCATCTCCATGTTGATATAACTGCACATCAATCTGTTGATATGGCTGCCCATCTCTCTGTTGACATGACTGTCCATCTCTCTGTTGATATGACTGCCCATCTTTGTGTTAGTATGACTGCCCATCTCCCTGTTGATATGACTGCCCATCTCCCTGTTGATATGACTGCCCATCTCTCTGTTGATATGACTGTCCATCTCTTTGTTGATATGACTGTCCATCTCTCTGTTGATATGACTGCCCATCTCCCTGTTGATATGACTGCCCATCTCTCTGTTGATATGACTGTCCATCTCTTTGTTGATATGACTGCCCATCTCTCTGTTGATATGACTGCCCATCTCTCTGTTGATATGACTGCCCATCTTTGTGTTAGTATGACATCCCATCTCTCTCTGTTGATATGACTGCCCATCTCCCTGTTGACATGACTGTCCATCTCTCTGTTGATATGACTGCCCATCTCTCTGTTGATATGACTGCCCATCTCTCTGTTGATATGACTGCCCATCTCTCTGTTGATATGACTGCCCGTCTCTCTGTTGATATGACTGCCCATCTCTCTGTTGATATGACTGCCCATCTCCCTGTTGATGTGACTGCCCATCTCTGTGTTGATATGACTGCCCATCTCTGTGTTGATGTGACTGCCCATCTCTGTGTTGATATGACTGTCCATCTCTCTGTTGATATGACTGCCCATCTTTGTGTTAGTATGACAGCCCATCTCTCTGTTGATGTGACTGCCCATCTCTCTGTTGATATGACTGCCCATCTCTCTGTTGATGTGACTGCCCATCTCTGTGTTGATATGACTGTCCATCTCTGTGTTGTTATGACTGCCCATCTCCCTGTTGATATGACTGTCCATCTCTCTGTTGTTATGACTGCCCATCTCCCTGTTGATATGACTGCCCATCTCTCTGTTGATATGACTGCCCATCTCTCTGTTGATATGACTGCCCATCTCTCTGTTGTTATGACTGCCCATCTCCCTGTTGATATGACTGCCCATCTCCCTGTTGATATGACTGTCCATCTCTCTGTTGATATGACTGCCCATCTCTCTGTTGATATGACTGCCCATCTCTCTGTTGATATGACTGCCCATCTCTCTGTTGATATGACTGTCCGTTTCCCTGTAGATAAAACTGTCTACTCAATCATTAGGTTTTCGATTTTTTTTTTTAGAAAAGAAGTGTTAAGTTAAAGAGAGTATTGGTCAGAATTATTTGAACTAAATGTGTTATTTATTTATAAGATCCTGTGAATTTCCCCTCAAATCAAACCGAGCTGGACAGAGATCATTTCAGGCGACTACTCTCTCTCATTGAGGTGTGTATTATTGAAATTACCATTAATTCCTTATTTTATGAGAGTACTTTATTTCAGAAAATAAATGGTAGTCATAATTACATGAAATGATTTATAGATGTCAATTCCTTTTTCAAAATGAACTTTTTGTTCAAAAAAGTCAGCCATTTACAATGCATTTAAGAATGTAAATTAATACATTGTATAAGACACGAAATTATTTAATGATACATGAAAGTTGAGTATGATGTTTTTGTCTTCTCCAGACTGTCTCAGATCAGCTGCTGATGTTTGAGAACTCTGAACAAGTTGTGGATGTCCTGTGTTGTTACTTGAGTAAAACAATGGTATTAAAATTATAATTTGTCTGGGTAGAAACACTCGTAAACTTGTATTTGTACATTTGCAAATATTCATCATTCTCTACACCTTTCGTATTTGAGAGCTGTATTTTCTTTGAATTCTGCAGATAACAAGTAATGCAGTGGAAGAGCCAATTTACCCAATTGTAACCTTTGCCACAATGGGATCAAAGTTGAAGATTTGGAATTACCCAATCAGCAGACAAGTTACAAATGAGTTCTTAGATTTGTTATGGAGCTACTCATTAGCTGTAACTCAGCTTGATAAAGGTTCCACAGTTAACAGTCTTATTTTTGATGAAGTAGTGGAGAGATGTGGACATTTTATATCAGGAGGAGAACCAGTTTTTTGTCAGTTTTTAAAGAAGATGCTCATAGCACTGAAAGGTAATAAATGTATGTATGCACAAACATTAAATGTCCTATAAAAGCATTGCACTTTTCTTTGAAATGTCCCCCACTTTCTGTAAACAGGTATAGCTGCAGAACTGTAGCTCTCTGCTTGAGAAAAGTCAAAAAGAAAGCTGGGAGCTACTGGACTAAGGGTGTAATTTAAAATACCTTTGATTTACTCTGCAGCTTTTTTGTCACTTGCTTCGAGAATTGTTTCTTGTATTTTATGCTTTTCACCTGAATGGTATGCAATAATTAACCTTATGATTTACTCCTATTTCTGATACTATATTTATTTTTCAATGGTCCCAAAGATGCAAAGGAAACAATAAGTGTTTTATCAGTCATTCCCCTATGCAGCAGAGAAAATCCTAAAAGCAGCAGTGAAATGTTTTCTAATGATGCTATTTTCGCATTTAAAGTTTGGCTCTCAGTACTTTGATTAATCATGCTATTTTTAGCATTTGGATTCCATTTTGTTTCTATATTTAGACTGCAGCAGTGTTGAGGAAGTGAACGCAGTTCAGCATGCAGCCATTTTAATTCTTCAACAGGATCAGCCATGGCCTACTTTGTCAGAAAATCTAGAATGTCAGGCAATATTTGATACTTTAGAGGTAAAATTCTAAAGATTTAGGAGAAATCATAAAATTGGGAAGGAAGAAATGTACTTGACTGTCTCTTTTATGTGTATGGTTTTTAATTGTCATCTTTTACATTAATCATGTTTATATGATTTATGATTTTAAATTTTCAGAAGATTGAAGGTCTTGCCTTACAGCACAGATGGAAGAAACTAAAGAATATGTTAACAAAATTTAATAAAAATTGAAAATTTACTGCCATTTGATCATTTTATTCTTATTATTTCAAAACCTGTATACATAACATAGTTCCTCTTTTAGACAGTTTAGACAAATTTTTATGCCCCTGTTATTGCAGATCTGGGCGTATGTAGTTTTTGCCCTGCCTGTCTGACTGTTAATCTGTTTGCGAATACTTTAACCTTGCCCATAACTTTTTACTGGGTTGAGCTACTGTATGGCTTTCATATTT
Source organism: Saccostrea cuccullata (assembly GCF_032062105.1). Classification (NCBI taxonomy): domain Eukaryota; kingdom Metazoa; phylum Mollusca; class Bivalvia; order Ostreida; family Ostreidae; genus Saccostrea; species Saccostrea cuccullata. The sequence goes on along the minus strand of NW_026931351.1, from coordinate 372,666 downwards.
GATGTGTATATTCCTTGTGACGACCTTTTTTGGAATCCACAAACCCACTTTGTAAAAAAACAAAACAAAAACTCAATCGTCATAATTTTGAACAGTTAGTACTGGGACTTTCATATTTCAAAGGCATATTCCTTGTGCTATTTCAAAGAGCTTTCCTCTTGATGACCTTTACATGTACCTCTTGTTTGACTTGTTTTAATTAAATTTTCTGTGCATTTTAAGCTCAAATGAGCGGAAAGCTCAAGTGATATTTTCTGTTCACCTATCATCTCATGCCCGTTTGTAAACTTTTTACATTTTAAGCTTTCCAAGAACCACTTTGCCAATTATTCTAAACACTGGATGGTGGTGGGCACAATACAATTTAAATCTTTTTATTTTTTAACAACAGCTAGGACCAGGAAATCTGAAACTTACATGATAGAAACCTTCTAAGGAAGAGAAGATGCGTTGTTTGTTTTTTGTTTAACGTCTCTCTTGAAAATGTTTCACTTATATGGAGACGCCACCACTAGCCGTAGCTGCAGAACTGTAGCTCTCCGAAAAAATATATTGACAGACCGGTCTGTCAATGTATTTTTTTTTCCAGAGAGCTACAGTTCTGCAGCTAGGTGGAGAGCTGCAAATTTTGTCCGATAATACTTGGCACTTAAAGGCAGAGATTTTTTACCGGGTGGTATGTTCTAACAACTAACGAGGTTCTCACTATAAAATCCTACAACTGTCAATGTTTATACATGGGAAGAAGAAAATAACCTATTGATATAAGAATTAAATACAAGTTTTGCGTGGACACTTTATGTATTTCTAGTAAACTATATAAATCAGATTATATTATATTTTTTACCATCAATTAATTTTTTTTTATAGACATTACATGTATACATGTAATTCCTATTAAGTACAAATATTTCTGCAAAAGAACTTGAACTCAATTCCTTTTCTTTTCATTCTGAGTATATATAATCTCTTTATCGAAAAGATTTAATTAAGTAATGATCCAAATACATTTAGTGTGTTGTCAAAAAAATCTCTCTGTAAATGGATGATTTAATTTGTTCTCTCACTTTTTCCCAAGAAAATCGTTTTTTTATAATTCTCTTTACATAAAACTTGATCCTAAGTTTTCCGTTTAAAAATGATATTGATATAAATGTACCGGTATGTATTTTAAAATAATTAATATGTGGAACCTGATTAATTAATAATTATGTTATACATTAAGTATTTATGATATGTATTTTGATATTGAACTTAAACACCACAGGTAATAAGTACAGGTAATAAAACAGACTATACACAGGTGACCACTCAGGTGTGAATATCCCAATTTTGGCTAGATGGGAATAAAAAATTCAGAATTTTGGCTAAGTGGGAATAAACCATTCCAGGTGAGGGAGAGGCTTATTTTGTACAGGTGTGAATGCTTTGGGGGCTAGCTGTCTACCTGTGGTCATCTGTCTCCTAATCCCTATACACAGGAAGTGATTTAATACACAGTGAAATACCCCAGGTGACAATCTTTACCTATGTGGATTTTGAGACAATTTTAGAATTAGTACATGTAGTAAACAGGTTTTATTGATCCTACCTTCCACTTTCATACATTGATTTATTTTTTAATTATTAAATTCAAATATTAAAACAAAGATTGTTTTAGATGTTAGTGTATGTTTTAATTTAAAAAAAAAACAACTCCTGTAACAACCAAATTAATCTAATATATTCATTCCCAGGATCTCATCTATTAGTTAAATGAAAAGAGAGCCGTGTTAACTATATTTCACTAAAAGAAATATTTAGGTTCATCCTAACCTTAACAGACTTTGTCTCCATGAAACATGCTAAAAAAAAATTGCTTGTAAATTCTTATCTGAATTAAAAAAAGAAAATATAAGTGACCCATTATTAAAAATATTATTTTTAAATTCAATTACCTCACACGGTGCTGCTCTGAACTTACATGTAATTTATCAATAAAATTTCCACTTTAGGTTTACCAATTAGCATATTAAAATTAATATCGAAATTTCATTAGAAAACGAAAGTTTAATTACCAAAGGTTTATTTTTTTTTAAAAAAAGCATATTATATTATAATCCTTTTAAATACTAAAGGTATGTTTAATTCATATATCATCAATCTTAAATTTTCATAGTAATACAGTTTCTGTATACCATGTTCAGTAAACATCAAGGGATCATAAGTTAATTAGAAGGTCACCACGAGTGCCAAACGAGGTGTACAGGGTATACACAGGGACCATTAAGTAACTGTCAATCAAGTTTCAGCATCCAATGATGGACCTTCACGCACTTGATTGACAGGGCTACTTAGACCAGGTATTTTTGAAGGGATTTTGTAGGGATTAGGAGACAGATGGCCACAGGTAGACAGCTAGCCCCCAAAGCATTCACACCTGTACAAAATAAGCCCCTCCCTCACCTGGAATTTACCACCCGGTAAAAAAATCTCTGCCTTTAAAATCTCTGCTTTTAAAGATATCCGATCCTCAGCTAGGAAGGATAACTCCAAAAATTAATATTTAATATGAAATACATCAAAATAAAGCTTGAAAATGAAATTTTTTCATGCAACAAATTTCATTTTATTCATTTTTCTCTTCATCTTTTATAAGATTCAAGGCTTTTGGAAGTCTTAGAAAAAGGTCTTATAAAAGTTGACATTTGTACCCTATAAAAGGAAAAAAAAATACATACAGTTTTAGAGAAAAAAGATTTTCTTGAATCCAGCCTTAGATATCAATGCTTATTAACATGATGTGAAATAAGAAGTGATTTATGGTGTCTTGCAATGATAGCAAAAGCCGTTTACACTATGTATTATAGAAGACAAAAAATACCAAATAAGTATAAAAATCATGACAATTTCTCTGAATGCCTGCACTGTAAGAAATGTGTTTAGAATTCAAACACTTTTCTAAACACTTTTTTGTCACCTTCTTTTTTATACGTTTAATTTCTAAACATGTTTAGTTTCTAAACACGTATGAAAAAGTGTTTAGAATCTAAGCACACAAGTGTTTAGATTCTAAACACTTTCTCGTACATGTTTAGAAATTTTACATGTTTAGGAATTAAACGTATAAAAAAGAAGGTGACAAAAAAGTGCTTAGAAAAGTGTTTGAATTTTAAACACATTTCTTAATTATGTGCTTAGAAATTAAACATATCCAGATTTAACATATTAAAACAAGTGTAGCTGCAGAAAAACTACATGTATAAACACTTGTAAATTTTGGCACAAAGAGCATAAGGCCTCTGATTGTTTAAATATGTAGATACATGTACTTTACAATTGTGTGATGATCTTTTTACACAAATTTAATACTAGTATTTTAATCTCGATAAGTTCTATCAACATGAAATACATTATATTTATAACGCAGGGATGAGCAACAAAAATAAAATCAGCTAGCATTTTTATATCAGAATTTCCTTTAATCTTTTTAAAAATGCATTATTACAGATATTTTAATTAAAATTATAAAATATCTATTTTATATAATATTTTGCATATGATTAATCACAGTGTCAATCGGTTGCAGAGTGTTCCATATGTCAGTCATCAAAATGTCAAACTTGATTCACTTCAGCATTCCTAAAGCACCACATAGCATCACATGATATAATATCCCATCACTAACTGCCGAAAAATAATCCATTTCAAATGCACAAGGATACTCACAAAATGCTTATTTTAGGTACATGTACTGTACATGTATTCAAATCCACCGAACATTGTCGAATTAAGGGTAACTCAATACACTTCTTAAAAATACGTTTCTTAGTGTTGATCACGGAACAACAATTTGCACTTGAAGATGACGCCATGCACAGATGCGGGTACTTTGATACATACATGCTTTGAGTTCAATCCGGACTATTCACATAACCTGTAGGAATGAAAGTCAGATTTAAGTAAAAGTACCGTATGCTGCCCATTGACATCGATTTTTCAAGTTACATTGGAACTATACTTAAATCAAAAGTTATTTTTAATGAAATTCAATATAACCTCCTCTCCTACAAGTCTATAAACGACCCCCAAGTCATTGTTTACATTGCTCATCGTGGTTTAATAATGCAAATCTTAATAAAAAGAAAACATACCTTTAGTATATTGCAGCGAAAAGATGCCTTTCAATTGATTTTCAATATTTCTTCATGGTTATCCGTTGGGTTGTCAGTATCTCTCCTTGATATATCCCTAAAGCCTTTTGTGATTTACTTTGTTTCGATGGCCGCTCAAATTAACGTTCAAATATACGAATATTTGTGTCATTTCCGGGAAGATAACTCTGCATTTTACAGCAGAACGTGTTTAATTTCTAAACACGTTTAGATATAAAACATGTTTAGACATATGTGTTTAGTTGTTAAACATATTTCTATACATATTTAGATCTAAACACGTCATAGAAATGTTTAAATCCTAAACACAATTTTTACAGTGTGGATACCTAAAAATATATTTATTGATCAATAATTTGCAATTAGAAAATACATTGCTGATATCCCAATTCGCTTTTTCTGCAAAAATATTAGAGATTTGACGATTTCCCCTGTATTATATGATTAACTTTAATCTTTAACTTTAAAGAAATACTGTGGGTAACTTTTGTGTTTTCAGAGATACTTTTATGAGTATTTTCGATTATTTAATAATTCTAATTTTATAAAACCTGAGGATCGGACTACTTTAATACGGCCATTGAGCAGTGGCACAGAGGTTAGAACGTCTGCTGTAGAGCCAGTTGCGAAGTAAGGAGTTGATCCAATCATGGTTCGAATCCCACTGTCGGACGTGGAGATCGGTCCTTCGGATAAGACCGTAAAATAACCGAGGTCCTGTGTCGCAGTAAGTCCTGGCATGAAAAAGATCCCTTGATCACTGCTCAATGGCCGTATTATGTGCCGAGTATTATCGTACAAAATTTGCAGCTCTCCACCTAGCTGCAGAACCGTGGCTCTCCGAAAAAAAAAAAACAACATTTTTTTAATCTTCAAACACTACACTATTCTTATTTGACTACGTTGCAAAAAAAAGTGGGGGTCCAACCGGGCTTTTGAACAATGAACATTTTCTATAGTAAAAAGTTAGTGTGCAAAAAAGTGGGAGGGGGGGGGGGGGGGCTGGTACTACGTACGTGTCTGTTGATCACGAAATTTTCGTTACTTTTTTTCAGATCGATATTTATTAATCCTTTATAAGTGATGTTTTTTTTTCATGAATTGTCCTTAATTATAGCTTTTTATTATTAGTATTAGTATTTTTAAAATAAATGATAGTTCATAATACACATGTAATAATCCTTAATAAACTAATGTATGGGAGAGAGAAAAATTTCCCGAGCAGATTGTCTTGCGTAATTACGCGAAAATTAAGTTCCCGCAAATACTAATATCTACTAATATCTACCTCAAAAGTCCCCTGCTATGAAGTGGAAAAATACAAGCCAGGAGCAGAGCTAACAAGGACCACTTATATACAACGTCAATCAGGGATCAGGTGCCATATGAAGGAGTTATCATCCCCTTTCGTCCTGTTACAAACACCATGTACATATTTTTCAGGAGAGGACTTAACGTTAATTGTAACAAATATCTGTTTCGGATAATTTTTGACTGGAAAAAAATTGCCAAACACCTGAAAATCCTATTTTGGCAAACCTCTCTAAATGAGGGACTTGGAAATATACCCTGGCGTTATGTTTAAATACCTGGGTATTTTCAAATGCATATTTTCTTTGATGAAACCAAGAAGCATCAATGAATTTGTGTACAAATGGAATGGAATGGAAGATGATGGTAGATTTTGGGATGAAAGTGTGCGACGATGGATCCCAAGTAAATTGGCAATTTAAGGACAGATGATACAAACAAATTTTTGTCAAAAAAATTGAAAATAACAACTTGAGTCGTGTTTTAATGAGTAAAATGAAGTAGTTTAAGCGCGTAGTTTTTGAATTTTTATTCAAATTCCCCAAAAATGGGATTTGAAGAGAAAAATATTTGTATAGATTAATAAGGATGGTTTCAGAGAGGTAGAATTTTGAACATCGTAGAAGGTTTACAATTTCTTTAAATTCTAGAAAAAAATTTTTCACATCATTTTCAATGAAATAAGACCAGAAAATATATACCAATCCCATCGTCTCAAGCCACGGTCCGGAGTCCGCATATAGCTCTCTCTACTAGAATGGGAGAGGATCGTACATTTTGGCCGTGGTTTGCGACGATGCGCCAGGTCCCGCGAAAAAAAAAACCTGGATCCGCGCATGTTCGTATAATTTTTTTTTCTCTCCATGATCTTAATAAAAAGTAAATTGTAACAACTGTAAAATGCATTAAGAACTTATATCATTAATTATCAAGGACAAGAAAATGCGTTTGACTGTTATTTTTAGAATATTGTATCAATATCGAACCATTTCAAGATTGAGTTAACTTCAACGTTTACTTTCGTTTTCTTGCATTTTCAGTTTTCTTTCAAGAAATGAGAATCATCAATACTAATTATACTTGCTTGATATTATGAATACTCGAAAGAGCAGACAATTAATTATAGCTTTAATAGCTTACAGGTAAAAAGTTTAACCATAGCTCCAGATTTTTTTTTAGTGCATCGTCTTTCTTTCCATTGAAATCTAAATTAATGTCTTCAGCCAGTTCGGGCTCACTCATGTCACCCTTCATCTGTTCATAGCCACTGTAGAAATTTCCAAATAAGTATATACATGTCGTTATTGTAATTTCTATACTGGGGCACCGTTCTTGTCGAAGAAGAAAAGTGTGCCGAGGAATCTGTGCGCAGTTACAGAACCCAGTCTGAATTTTTGCTAAGACTTAATTGCCAACTCACACTGTGTTTTAAGACGATGCCAGGTGGATGGATTTTGGTATTATGTGTTTATCAGTTTATCTAAATACTCAGAAAAATAATTAAAATTGACATTTTTTATTCTATGCAGGGGGGGGGGCAACTTTAAATGAGATATTTTTCAATGTAACCAGGGAAAATACATAAAGTACCTAAAAATCAAACCATCTGGCATCTCACGATTTACAGAGATAAATAGATATTGGGAGAAAGTTTAATTTGGAGAAAGCTGTTATAAAATATAATTTTATTTTCAGAGGTTTTGAAGACAATGAGATCAGGTGAGCATTGTGCCCCTTGAGCCTCTTGTTAACATATTTTGGAAAAGTACAACCACTAGACCATACTTGCAGGACTTGACATGGCAAGCAATCAGGGACTAAATGGTTAGTTTGTCAAGAGAAAATGTTGCTTTACAGTTAAAAATCATTTCTGTATGTGCTGTAGTTCCTTTTAAACTTTTTTAATCTCTCAAAGCATAAGAGAATTTGAGTGTTTTTATTTTTAACCAAAAAACATGAAATACATAAAATGGATCTTTGCTTCGTAAATATATATACTAGTATTAATTTCAACATCTTGGCGAAATATTAGACATAAGTGTGTTTCACAAAAATTTAGTTTTTCTCTCTGTTTTTACTAGTCAACAGAGAAAATGCTGAAAGAACTGAAGTAGAGCTCATGAAATTTTTGGAAGACCACATTCATGCTGGGACAAATAATTTACAGAAAACAAAATTATACTTAAAACAACATATACCATCCAATGTGAGTTCAATCACTGAGATTTTTGATATTCTTAAGTCAAAAGGACTAATATCTCTTGGAAACTATAAATTTCTTAGTGATGTAATCCAGAAAATTGATGTAAGAGCTTCTCAGGAGATTAAGAATTTTGAGAGGAGGATCCAAGCAGAGATGGGAGGTGGAACTGCTGGACCTAGACATATATCTGCAAATAGTGCTGCTGCAAGATGTACAACTGATGAATATAGTAATTATTCTATTTTTAGCTCACCAAACACTCAAGAAAACGAAAGTGATCAAAATTTTCTGTTATACATTTTCTCAGTTTCCTCATCCACTCCAGAACCATGCTCATAGAGCCAATTTCCAGTAAATCATGTCCTAAAGCTTCATTTGTATAAGGGAGTTCAATTTTGTTCATTAGGAGAGCTACACCCTCTTTCAAGGGGAGATAAGTAAGAATTATATTAAAACATTCTTTTAAAGACTGGGGTGAAGGGATGGTGTTATGGAGAAGGGTACACAATAGATTTTCAAAGTTTTATTGAAATACATAGGGGATCCTCTTCTCAGCAAAGTCTTTATTAGTCAACATACTCAGAGATGATTCAAATTTTTTCAAATCAAAACCTCAGGAGCTTGAGGTAGGGCAGAACGCCACAGTTGACAATCCAAGTTGCATAGGCAGATCCAGGGATCTTGAACAAGGGGGTCTGACCAGTTGGGGGGGGGGGGGGGCTGGGATGTGGGTGGTATGTATGTTTTGGACAAAAAAGGGGGAGAGGGCTGAGGGGTGGGGTTGCGCCCCCTCTAAATCTGCCAGTGAGTTTTAGGTATTAGAAATACATAAAAAAAAATCAAAAATCTTTTCAACAGCAGCAGCCTTCAAGTTGTAAATTTAAGTGTGTATAAATTGTGATATATTGAATAGGATAATACAATAAGTGATCAAATTTTTACTATGGAATTTATATTATCAGAAAAATACCGTAGAACTCATATCAAGAACAGCAAAGGCATGATAGGTCATTTTGGATGAAAGCAACCCAACCGTCCACTCACACACGCTTTCCTTTCTGGAATAATTTGGCATGGGCCACAATAATGATGAAAGTTTTACATAGAAGTGTTTATAGGAAAAATCTCTTGATGTAGAACAGGAAGGTTATACATGTAATAAGTCAGGTGAGCATTGTGGTTCATGGACCTCTTCTTGCTATCTTTTACATTGAGGAAAAATGGCCATCTTCTCATTAAAAACTAAATTCTTCTATAAATAGTAATTTTTTTTTCTTTATTTGAACTTGAAAATAAAAAAAATTAGCTATACATGTGTTGGTTAATTTACATATATATTTTGGGCTGTAAAGCTTTTACAAGGTTTTTGTTTGAACTTGTAATGACATAACTGTATTACATTATTACATACTTATGCTATCTGAAACTGTTAATGAGAATATTTATTACATGTTTTTGAAAACTGTCGGTCAAAAGCTCTTTACTTGTTTTAAAAATCAGACTCTATTAGAAATAAAATTTTCTGATTCTGATTCTGCAGAATTTTTTTCCATATGTTTCTTTTTTAGAGCTGGATATGCTGTTTGACTTCCTTTCAAGAAAGCTTCCACCTAACGACATGTTGATTTTTTCTACTCATCTGGATGGATCCCAAATGGCACAAACAGCACATTCCCTTAGAAATCCTTCAGATACATACTTCAGGATCCTTCACAACTGGAAATGTAAAACACCCTCCACTGACCATAGGTCCAAATTAAGGGAGATTTTTTCCTCAATGGAGAGGCAAGACTTGGTGGAGGAGGTGGATAATTTTTCTCTAAACCACTATCAATACTCTGGACCAGTGGTTGAACCAATGACTCGATTAACTATACTTGACCTGAGTGAATTGGCCAATAATCTAGCTACCAGATATTACCATGTTGTACGCTTTCTCGGTGCAAGGCAACGTAGTATAGATCAAATCGAGGCAGATCATTCTAATGCTATCAGAGAACAGATTTATCAAGTATTACTAGCAATGATTAGAGCTAGACCTGACCTGACCAGACAAGATGTTTGTGATGCTTTATTTTATGCTGATCATGTAGATGTTATTGATATTCTTAATTCCAAATGGAGACTTGGAAGTTGAAAATTTTTGATGTAATATTAAGTGTGAAAGAAGTATTATGGTAACCTCATATCTTCATTTTTTTCTTCCCTTTTTAGCTCTACTGGTCAGAGACCAGAATAGCTTATGCCATAGTAAGGTGAGTGTTGTCTATCTTGCTCGGTTTAACAAGACTTTGTATTCTCTACATGTTCTGAACAGGTAATTCCATGGTAATGAAGATGGCAATTTGAGAAGACTTTATCATAAAACTTGAATGACTTTAAAGTAGTGTTCAGTTTATGATTAAATACTCTAAAAAAGGCTCATCAGTTGTAGAAACTCCTTGCTAATCTGTTTTTTCATTTACATGATTGTTACTTTTTTTATCAGATATTTTCTTAATTGTGTAATGTTCAACCCAAGTACCCAAATATTCCTCATGTGTTATAGTAATCAAACTTCAATTTTTAGAACATTGAATCATAAAATTGACTCCTTTAATCTCACAATTTCCTCATATCAAAAGTGGAAATAATTTTAAACTGCTCAAAATTATTCTAAATGTATTAGTTTATCGCATACATAACATGTAGAGTAAAACACAATTATAACGAAGTTTCTGGGACGGTCTTTGTTTTAAAGATTAGCTGTCTTAAAAGACCCATGGAGAGTGAAGATCACTTTGCTATAACTTGAGCGTCAATTCGTTATAAGCGTGTTTTACTGTTTACAAAACCATGCAAAACATTTTTTGTGTTAATTTTAAATGCGCAATAAGTTAACTGCAGAATTGTAGCTCTCAGAAAAAAATTCAGTTTGACAGACCAGAGAGGTATATAAGTGCCACCCATTGTAAAAACTGAAAATTTATTGCGCAAAAAAAGTTGTGCTTTTGTAGTTTTGGATTAATTCTTCGAAACTCATACTTAAATCCATAAAAACTCTTCTATCAAGTACTCTTGTAGTTGATATTTGCATGAAGTGCGTTGGACTGAATTATATTGCAAACCAAAGTGGCAGTATAAATAGATGAATTGTTCGATCATCTTAATATCAGGCCAGTGGAGCTGGCGCTATTTACAACAATTACAAGGAATGACTGTTGTGGAAACGGTGAAAGAATGAGTTAGGAACATATGGTTAGTAAAATTTTTAAGATGACAGGTGTTTGAAAATACGATGAAATAAATTGAGAAACAGCGCAACTATATATATTTTTTTAGAAAAACATAGGTGCAGAACTGAGCTCTCCGAAAAAAAAATTTGACAGACAGGAGAGATACAGTGCCACCCATTGTAAAAACTGTAAAGGAGATGGGTGAACTTAGCGTGCAGAAAACCCACTACCTTCAGATATATAAAAATCATATTCAAATTGTGATTTAAGTATTTAGAGTAAAGTTCTCATCATTTGTTTTTATGAATTCATAATAAACAAAAAGTTTTGAGGAAAATTTACGTTAAAATTTATTCTTTTATATAAAAAAATTGTGGTATCCAATAGGTACGAACCCTGGCAATAAAAATCTGATTTGCTTTCTCTATTGAGACTAGCACGCTAACCAGTACGCTACACAAGTCTTGCTGAATTGTGGCATTTAAATCATGTTTGTGATAAGACCATTGAATTCTGGGACTGCAAGTATTTCTCGAAAAGATACGAAAGTTTTGTCATAAAATTATATTTTTATGGTATTGTGGGTCTTTGCTCCATAATTTTGGAAACCAAAATATCTATGCTTTTATGCAAACTTTGAGGATTAACTTTCAAAGAAATGGAGAGAGGACCCACTCATATCGAAAAATAGTATTATAGTGTGAAAAAATGACTCGTTTTGTCCTCTTTTCGTGTGTGTACAGTATTTCATAAGCAAATAACTTCAACCTTCATGAGATTTGTGCATGTTGTAGAGATTTTACATAAAGTATACTTTAATGTTAGATGAAATATTAAGGAAAATTTTGATATAATTCAGATTTAATTTTTCACCTTCATGTTTGTCGCGCTATGCGCTTATCTCTCGTCATGTTCACCCATCTCCTTTATTGCGCAGAAGAACTTACGCAATCGGCAATCCTCGTCTGACTCCGCTACTCTTCATTCAAACCTCGTGATTGGTGGAGTATACGCATCAGATTGATACATTTATCCGCCGGAAACTGCCTTGTCACTCATTTCATATTTCACTCTGCATTAAGTTCTTAGAAAAAATTCTTAATTTGCCGAATTTTCATAACCTTATGTTAGAGGCTTTAAAAGTGTAGTGGACAGTGTATAGGAAACTTAATTTTACTGCCTCGCTAGTGAGCTAGCTTTTCTAGTGATGCGGTAGAGTCTCCCTATATTTCAGGCAAATTAAGCAACGGCGAGCCTGTTTAACCCTTGTATGGAGACCGCTTCACGTTACAAAAGCAAGAAAAAAGTGCTCGACTTGCAACGAAGTAACTCAGATTTCAAATGTAAGAAATTTGAAAGAAATTTAAATAAGATCACATGTCTAAATCAGCACTGAAGACTGTAGATCGCCGTTGACGTCCGAGGTTATGTGCGAGGTACGAGCCATCCGAGGAACTCTGAGTGCACTGAGCACGGACTGAATATACTGTGAGCGCTGTTGCAACCACTATTGAAATAACGACCACTATTGAAATAATTATATCAATAGTGGTTGAGAGTGCATTTCAATAACAAACATAGTTAGTAACCACTATTGAAATACGACCACTATTGAAATATTTATATCAATATAGTGGTTGAGAGTGCATTTCAATAACAAACGTACTAGTAGTTAGTAACCACTATTGAAATACGACCACTATTGAAATAATTATATCAATAGTGGTTGACAGTGCATTTCAATAGCAAACGTAGTTAGTAACCACTATTGAAATACGACCATTATTGAAATAATTATATCAATAGTGGTTGAGAGTGCATTTCAATAACAAACATAAATAGTAACCTTTATTAAAATACGACCACTATTGAAATAATTATTTCAATAGTGGGTGAGAGTGCATTTCAATATATAATAACCATAGGTTTAAACCACTACTGAAATACGACCACTTCTGAAATAATTATTTAATAGTGGGTGAGAGTGCATTTCAATATGGCAACCATAGCTTTCAACCACTGTTGAAATACTGCTAGTATTGAAAGAAAAGTTTCACCGCGTCAGCAACGTTTGAAATACTTATTTCAATATATATTGGTTTCATTGTTTAAAGCACTATTGAAATCAATCATTTAATCCATATTGAAATCTTTATTTAAAAGTGAACATTATTTCAATAGTGGTTGCAACCTATGTTTGTCATTGAAATGAATCTAATCCACTACTGAAATAATTATTTCAATAGTGGTTATTACCTATGTTTGTTATCGAAATGCATTCTCCACCACTATTGAAATAATTGTTTCAATAGTGGTCATATTTCAATAGTGGTTATTACCTATGTTTGTTATTGAAATGCACTCTCAACCACTATTGATATAATTATTTCAATAGTGGTCATATTTTAATAGTGGTTATTACCTATGTTTGTTATTGAAATGCACTCTCAACCACTATTGATATAATTATTTCAATAGTGGTCATATTTCAATAGTGGTTATTACCTATGTTTGTTATTGAAATGCACTAGTCTCTCAACCACTATTGATATTATGATAATTATTTCAATAGTGGTTGTATTTCAATAGTGGTAACTAACTATGCTATTGAAATGCACTCTTAACCACTATTGATATAATTATTTCAATAGGGGTCGTTATTTCAATAGTGGTTGCAACAGAGCGAGTTTTCCTTTCGAACTTTTTTATTCTGAATTTTCTGTATTATATTTTTAGCTCTTCTGAGCCAAAGGCTCAAAGAGCTAATGCTATGGCCATTTGTGCGGTGTGCGGTGTGCGTTAACTTTTTAGAATATGGGCCGTAACTCAAGAACCCCTTGGCCAATCAGTATCAAATTTGTCACAGGGTATCCTTGGCCCAAGGGCTACCTTTTATACTAAAATAAGGGTTGGGACCCTTAAACAAGGGGTTAATCAGGAAAACAAAACGAAAAGTACTGGTTGCTAAAAAATCTTCTCCAGAACCACCAGGCAGATTTCCACCAAACTTACATACAAGGATCAGGATATGTCGAAGATTAAAAATTGTTCAAGGCATCACCCTTGGGCAAAGGGCGTGGTCTCAAGGTCACTTCAAAGTTGACCTAAATTTACAAATAATAAAAACGTTTATATTTTGCTTAGTTATAGGACTAGGATCATCAAATCTTGTAAGTTGATGCATCTTAGGACTTCACATCATGTTAACACAAAAGTAGGTCACGGTGACCTACTTTTTAAATTTTGTGGGCATTTAAAAAAAAAAATTGATTTGAAGGCATATTTTGGACACTTTAATGCCTATGATCATCAAACTTTGTCAGTTGATGCATCTTGGGTCCTTGAACAACGACAACTTAAAAGTAGGTCACCGTGACCTACTTTTTGAACTTGATGACTAATTCTTTTTATAACATTTAATCCCATTATTTCAGACACTGAGAGGTTTAGAATCATTAAATCTTGTAAGTTGATGCATCTTTGGACCTTAAAACGTATTTATGAAAAAGTAGGTCACTGTGACCTACTTTTTGAATTTTGCAGGCATTTGTTTTTGAATTGTTTAAAAAGGCATATTTTGATTACCTTCAGACCTAGGATCATCAAACTTGGTCAGCAGATGCATCTTGGGACTCTGAAAAATGTCGACCAAAATGTAGGTCACGATGACCTACTTTTAACATTTTATGGCTATATTTTAGTATCTTAGGTATTTATTGGCTTAGAATCATCAAACTTTGTGAGTTGATGCATTTTGGGTTTTCGGAGAGTAACAACCAAAAAGTAGGTCACTGTGACCTACTTTTGACATTTTATGGCTTTATTTAAGTATCTTAGGTATTTATTGGCTTAGAATCATCAAACTTTGTGAGTTGATGCGTCTTAGGTTTTTGGAGAGTGATGACCAAAAAGTAGGTCACTGTGACCTACTTTTGACCTTTTATGGCTTTATTTATGTATCTACAGTACTTATTGGCTTAGAATCATCAAACTTCATCAGTTGATGCATCTTGGGTTTTCGGAGAATGATGTCCAGAAAGTAGGTCACAGTGACCTAATTTTTTTACATTTAATGGCTTTATTTAAGTATCTATGGTACTAACTGGTTTAGAATCATCAAACTTTGTTTGTTGATGCATCTTGGGTTTTTAGAGAATGTCGAACGAAAAGTAGGTCATCGTGACCTACTTTTGAATATCTCAGGTACTTATTGGCTTATAATCATCAAACTTTGTCTGTTGATGTATCTTGGGTTTTCGAAAATCGTCTACAAAAATTAGGTCGCAGTGACTACAAAAATTAGGTCGGAATGACCTACTTTTGACATTATATGGCTATATTTAAGTATCTTGAATACTTATTGGCTTAGAATAATCAGACTTTGTCAGTAGATGCATTTTGGGTTTTCCAAGGATGTAGACAAAAAAATAGGTCATGGTGACCTACTTTTGACATTTTATGGGTATATTTAAGTATGTCAGGTACATATCGGCTTAGAATCATCAAACTTTGTCAGTTGATGCAACTTGAGTTTTCAGGGATCGCAAACCAAAAATTTCATCACCTTGACCTACTTTTGACATTTTATGGCTATTTCCATATCTCAAGTACTGGTTGACCTAGAGAATTGTTAAACTTTGTCAGTTGGGGCATCTTTGGTTTTCGGAGAATGTGGACCAAAAAGTAGGTCATGGTGACCTACTTTTGAATATCTCAGGTACTTATTGGCTTAGAATCATCAAACTTTGTCAGTTGATGTATCTTGGGTTTTCAAAGAATGTAGACAAAAAAGTAGGTCACGGTGACCTACTTTTAAATATCTCAAATACTTATTGGCTTAGAATCTTCAATCTTTGTCTATTAATGCATCTTGAATCCTCAGAAAACTTCAATCTTAAAGTAGGTCACTGTGACGTACTTATGGTTTTTTATAGCTTTATTATTAAAATATATTCAGTCCTAATTGGCTAATAATCATCAAACTTTGTCAGTTGATGCAACTTGGGTCTTAGGATACTTAGGGCTAGAGGCTTCAAATAGAAGTGATAGATTGTACAATTTATCAGAAGAGCGATTCAAGGCCCTTGGGCCTCTTGTTTATATTTTTCAATACATTGTAATAATTTTCCACTTTTCTAAGAATAAAATTATAATGTGTGAAAGTGGAAGGACGTGTCAATCAAACCCGACCAGAAATTCGACGTTTCAATAATAATATTTTTAATATATTTTCTTGTGAAATGTAATCGCAATATATAAGTATACAGAAAATTTGAGAAAATATTAATTTTAAATCTGTGTCTACGCATCTTTAAATTCATCGTATTGGGTAAATTCTAACCAGATTAATAAGGATTGGCCGTTAGAACGGACTAATAAAGTGTAGACGGGTAAAGATTGGTGTGCCCAAGGTATGTGTGATATTTAGGACTTATACGGACTATATAAACAGTGCACACAGATAAAGTGTAGACGGGTAAAGATTAGTTTCTTGATCAAAACTTGTGTGCACCAAGGTATGTGTGATATTTAGGACTTATACGTTACATTATAAATATTCGATGGTGCCATATATAAACAGTATTATAAACAAATCTATCAAATACATCGTCCGTTGAACGCACACAGATTCATATTTTGATCTAAACTTCATTTTTAATGTCTGTTCACTTATAAATATGAAGTCTTGCGTTGACACTTAATTTTTTATTAAAGAAATGTATTTCCTAGCTTGATTGAAACCAAATAGAGTAAACCTGCCAAGCAAAAAAAAAGTCCATCAAAGGTGCAATACATGTACAGCAAAACTCGATTATAAGGAAGTCGTAGGACCTCTCAAATTACTTCGTTATATCCGTAATTTGTTATAACTGTATAAAACATTCATTCAATTTCTATAGCTGGGGATTTAAGATGACTTCAATATATCGGTGAATTCGCAATACCCGTGTTCGTACTAAAAGAGTTTTACTGTATTCATTTAAGTCAACAAGAGTTATCTCTCTTATAAGATGTTTAAATCGGCAAAAAAAAAATTAGTTTACATTTTGTTCTTCTGGTCAACTAAAAACAATATCTTTCAAAGTCTCATATATACACATACACGTTTTAAGGGCAAAATAATGGAATACTTTTCATAGTAACTATTTAATCTATTCAAATTGTAAAATTTAAATATTCTGTCTGAAATCATGAATCGGGAACTGACGAAATTGTTCAATTTATAAATAAAAAAAAAAACAAACAAATATTACAATGTGTTTATGCTTTTATTGATAACTTTACACCAAGAAGAATTCTGTAACACATTAAAGGCTCATCTAGCTGTAGCAGGAAATCAAGCGACTGCTGCCTTGTATATTGTTACAAAAATGCCTTGGTCGTTATCATGCTCATTCCTCTTTCTTGTTACTTGGTTTGCTACTTTCCTTTTCACTTGGTTTGGTAATTGTTTTGTCAATAAGTATAACACCACCTGAACAGGACTTGTATTTTCTGCAGGTACAGCACTGAGGTAACTCCAGGATTTCATATTCAAACTGATGGTTGTGTGGACAGTATACCCAGACGCTGAAGTAACGATAGCGATCAGGCAAACACGCACTTTTTTCTTTTCGTTTCAGGTTCTTCGCGCAACCCCTGTGGAGTATAAGCATAAATTGCATAGAAGCATAAAAGAGGGAACAACAGTAGAACGGTTAATATAACTACAGTACTATTTCCATTACTTACTTGCTGTATTTACAGTATGCGTATGTTATACATTGCCGGTTCGGAAATACAACATAGCATTTCCTGCCTCTTCCTTTATGAATCATTGTTGCGTACTGGAATTTGCTTGGGCAGACGTTTGTTAGTCCAATACTTGACAACTTGCTGAAATTATTTTCATTGTTTAGTTCCAAATTACAAGGAAAATCGGACATGTTTTTTTTACCTATTTTAAAAAAAAGTAATTAATATAATATATACCTTGGTTCGCAGTCGCTCGACTTCTGAGCAAGAAATTTCTGTATTCCCGGTCTGCACTTGAGTGCACGCTGAATTTTTCTCCTAAAATATTTTAAATTTTGATTTGAAAAATGTACCATTATAAGAATATATAGCTACCTTTTTAAAAGACGAAAGTAGTAAAAGTAAAACTACTTTCTTTGACTACAAACATTCAGTTTACTTAATTAGGATATAACATTAAATGCGTTTAACAACTTACATGTAAAACGAAATATTTATGCATGATTGAAATGTATTTCTTTAAAAAAAAATAATAATAACACCACGAAAGGAAATAACAGCCCACGTGGAAAGAGATGTTAATAAATAAAAATTGTTTACTTTCAACAGAAATATTCAGAAACGTGGTCTTTCATCAAATAAAGAGTAAAACTTAATGCTGTTATTAAAAAGAAAAAAAAATTAAATTAAAAAAATCGGAGTGGTTTAAATTTTATATAATGAAATATATGATCATTCTTTTTATTTCACCGTTTCAAAAGTATTGATTTTATTTTATTATGCATATTGTTTGCTGACTATCCTAATTTAGAGTTATCGGATCTTTGTTGTTTTTTTTTTTAATACAATAGATCTGACCTGATTTTCAAAGATTGACCTTTATTGCTGACCCCTAAATGCGGCCTTGTAGGTGCACGTTTCCAGCATTCCCTTTTCTTGTCATATTCTCCACGACCAAACTTCACAGCATCGCATTTCTGCCGAGAAGCTTCGGTGAGGCAGATGATGTAGAGGAATGCTGCGACGAGGAACCAAACGCACTAAAATAAAAAATTAAACTAGCTTTCGAAAATAACCTAAAAAAATTTGACTGAAAACAGAAACAACAGATACAATAGCATTTACTAGTAATTGCGAAAGGGGAAGGGATTTGGCAGAAAAACTGAAATTAAAACTAGTCTGTATTCATAATATATGACAGAAGTACAATTGCAATATGTATAACACTTTAGAGGACAAAATTCTAGTTTTAACGTAGTTTTATCACTATTCATTTATTTGCAAATAAGAAGTATAATAAAAGCTCCTGCAAAGCTTTCAACTCATATTCATAATGTTATTAACTGATAGGAATTTTATATACTTTTACAGTATTACTTTACTCGAAAGACAAAAATTCAAACAATTAATGTTAAATTTTGTTAGATTTACAGAAATAAACAACAAACCAAAGCTTACCTCGATTTAATCAAATTTTTAAATTAATTTATTTGCTTATTAGAAAAATAATAAAAGCTCTTGCTTTGCATTTTAACTTATTGATGTATATAGATTTTTTATATATATTTAAAGGTTTTTTTTTAATTGAAGACCTTACAGTGAAATGTAATGTTTAGATAAGTACGGTGCGAATTCTTTTAAACGAATAATTTAATAAATTGAATTAAGTTTAAAACAGAAATAAACAAGATTCCAAAAAAATTACCTTCATGATGGCAAAGAGTCGAACTTGACGGAGGCCAGTGAAGTTTTGATTTTAGTCCGACGCTTTTTATACCTTTTTCTGCTTACATAAAAATAATTAACACCTTCATTTGAAATATAGTCACGAAAGAATTTTAATCTTTTCTTTACGCTTTTAGTATCTTTTTTGAAAATCTCTAACTTAATGTAGCATATATATATATATGCACGTTCCATGAACTTCAAGGTCAGTTAACAGCTTCATAAAGTATCTTGAAAATTAGCTATAGTGAATTGAACGTATTTTTTTAGATTGATATTTTTGAATTGAAAATCTATGGTGTATTAGTTTTGTTTTCAAACAACTTACAGATGTTCATTCACATTTATTTGCAAAACCTCTGTGAGACTGTACCCATAATGTTTCGAAACATTAGATGAAATTAACATCTTTTGCTATGAATGTAGTACTAAAATCTTTTAATATTTAAATTGTATTTGGATTACCATTTTTAAAATTCAATTGCGAACCAAGAAGTTTGTTTTTGCTCGTTTTTACTTTTTCTTTTGGAAAAACAAAAAAATTAGAGTATGAAAGAAGATAATTCATTGAAAATAAGAAATAAACGCATGTAATATTTTTTAGAGATCATAATGCTAAACTTGATTATATACATGTACGATATGGCTGATAATATAGAAGAATTTTATAACTATGCCTTCAAATTTAAATGTGACTTTTAAATGATGATCTGAAAACCTTATACATAAAAAGGTGTGCGTATCATTACCGCTACATTTAAATTTTCATTTTCGCTACATAGTCATTACCGCTCAAAAGACGTTACATTACCGGTACATATCAAAGTATACAATACCGCTACATTGCCTCTTTCGTTAGCAAGCTGCTTATGTGCGAAAAGATTGAGTTTTTTAAAGTAAAACATATGTATACATGCAAGCATAAAGCCTTGTATCCTGTGTTCAACACGGGAATATGAAAGTAGGATGTTGAGCAGGAAGTGTTCTTTTATTTTTTATTTAAAATCTATTTTATTTCATAAAACTCTGAAAATTTCTAAAATAAAATTAAGCACTGTTCAAAGATAAAACCAACCGTCTTCCCAGTCTTCTGATTAGAATTCAAATCAAAATTGTGCTTCACCACATAGTGAGTGAATTTTTGGCGATGTATGCCTGTCTGATTCAATGTTATTGACCTCGGTAATGATTGGTCCATAAAAAGATTATCAAATGTTTGGTCTGGCCATGAGACAAAAGCAAGAAATAAAATACTAACGATCAAATTCAGGGTATGCTAAGAAGTATCATAAATGATTAAAAAAAAAATTAATACGAGATCCTTTTACATAAAGATATAATAAAATGTTTGGTCAGGCCATGAGATAAAAACAAGAAATAAAATACTAACGATCAGTTATCTCGAATAATGGAAAAAATTAATATGCAAATCTTATTCTTCAAAAGGTTATAAAATGTTAGATTGGCCATGAGATAAAACAAGAAATAAAATGATAACGCCAGGGAATACGTAGGTTATAAATTTGAATCGCTTTTTCAACATTTCAACCAAAAAAAATCTTAATATCATCAGTCGTTGAAAGTGTTTTTAGTACAAGTAAAACCTTGTTACAAAAGATGGTGTTAGTTCAATGGTGTGAAAAATTTTACAACTTATCTTATTTGATTTAACAGATAACGAGGAAACTGAAGTAAAAAAACGAAGTTTTGCTCATTCATCATAATAAATTTGCATAATTATAATCCCTACTCTTATTTAATCAAAAGTAGAATCAAAATTATTAAATAAAGCTGAAGTACTTAACATTGTATAATTTTTCCACTGACACAAAAATGTTTTGTGCACATAACCCCCCCCCCCCCCTTGCCCCCTCAAAAAAATATGGATGGAGGAAATAAAGACCCCTTCTTTAAGAAAAACATGGTTAATTGTGCAGAAGGGCATAATTATTAATACAGATGTTTAAGATAAAGATGATAAATTAATTAAAGTATTTTGCATGAATGTTGAAGGTTTAACCCAAGAATCTGTTCTGATATCTACCGATGGGTTGCATTAATTTTATTTAAAGTTATTTTAGTGTTGATTATTGATAATATATGTAATAAATATAGTGCAGATCACATTGCGTGAACTAAAAAGTGTTGTAATAGCACATACGTTGAGACAAGATTAAAAGAAAATGGTATAAATTTTGGTTTTCATTAATTGAAACGTTTTGAAACAAATCATTCCTAAATCTCCTTACTTCCCCTTTTCCCAAATTACAACCCTGTATAAGTTGGCCAAAACATACATTCCTTCATTCTTTGAATGATTCTTCTACCACAACAAAATTAAAACTTCTTATGAGTTTTTTGCCAGCTAATTCAAATGAGAGATTTTTAAAAATAAAAATAATCCCAGAACACAAACTAAATATTATTGAATATTAAAACAAATTGATGTACAAAATATTTTATTCGTCATTTTATCCAATTAATTGGAAAGAGTCATACTTTGGAACAAAAAGCAATTATGAATACCGCTAGTTATTAGGGAGGGGGCCTATGTCTGAAAGTCTTTAAGTAAAGTTTTTTAAACTTTAAGCAAATATCTTTTAACTTCAGAGCAAGTTTGATGAAATTTATAAATCACATTCACAAATAAACCTGAAGTACGACTTACAAATATTGCTCAATTTCCAAGCTTAAACAGTGCACTTTTGCCACGTATTGAAGAGAATATCGAAAACAATCTTTGTGTGAAATTATGTTGAAAAATTACACCTCCCTACGCAAGTATTTTTTGGAAAATATTTTTTTATTTCTTTAAGAGAGAGAGAGAGAGAGAGAGAGAGAGAGAGAGAGAGAGATTCTTTTAGTTTTGGAAACAATAACAAGTCACAATGAGAACAAGGACAAGAAATCAATATAAACCATAACGCTACATTTCAGGTGAATATGCAGGACGTTCGATAACTTTGTGACTCTGTACATGTAAATAATTAAGAGGGACTTTTGCTTTATGGTCAGGAACATTGTTATGCAGGAGATTATTGTCTCTCAAACCGGTAGTAGGTCGTCTTTTTTGTAAAATTATAAAGTCTCGGAAGTATACTTGAAGAACACACATTTTCAGTGACACGTCTGCCCTGTGGGACTTTATATTGGACTACCAAGTCATTTGAGTTGAAAAAAATATTGCGTATGCAGCTTTCTTAGAAGTCTGAGATCTTTTTGCAATTGTTACGATGTAACCTCTTCATATTCTTACTAATCCAAACTTGATTTTTGACTTTTCTTTCTGGCTGGAAAAAATGGACCTATGTTTTATTACCTTTGACGATCTGACTAAGCTTCCTAGTGTCCTTATTTAATATTAACATTTTCAGAAGTTTTTGGCTCTTTTGTAAACGATCCCACTTCTAAGTTTTGGTGAGAATATGTGGAGTCCACCTTGCACAGTCAAATTTTACGGTACTTTAATTTAGTTTTTAAAATAGTAAAAACACTGCCCGTTGAAATTCCTACACATATTGCTATTTCTTTGACGGTAAGTCGTTCATCTGTCTGAAGAATATCACGGATTTTGGAAACATTACTTTTTTTGACTGCTCTTGGTGGTCTTCCTGAATGTTTGTCGTCGGAAACACGTGTTCTACCATTCTTAAATTTGCTTACCCATCTGTAAACTGTCTTTTTTGAAAAAACAGACCCACCACATGTCCGAACAATTTCTTCATATATTTCATTCCGTTCAATACCAATGACACAACGAGCAAGAATATACTTTCTTATTTCAGATGACTCCAGACTTCGTGTTTTACCCATAATTGATGTTCAGTGTGTTCGGGTAGGTCAGTTGCAAAGTTGTTAGTGTGTGTTTCTACGGAAGCCCATTTAGGACCTATCAAAAAATATTTTTGAATTCGTTATAACGATTTTTTAGAATTCGTTATAACGAATTAAATTTGTTAAAACAGATTTATTGAATTCGTTATAACGAATTTAATTTGTTATAACAGATTCATTGAAATCGTTATTACGAATTTAATCTGTTATTACAGATTTGTTGAATTCGTTATAACGAATTTAATCTGTTATTACCGATTTGTTGAATTCGTTATAACCAAATTCGTTGAATTGGTTATAACGAATTCAACAAATCTGTAATAACAGATTAAATTCGCTATAACGAATTCAATAAATCTGTAATAACAAATTAAATTCGTTATAACGTATTTTAAAAGGTTGTAATAACAAATTAAATTCGTTATAACGAATTCTAAAAGGCTGTTAAAACAAATTAAATTCGTTATAACGAATTCTACAAATATTTTTGATAGGTCCTAAATGGGCTTCCGTATGTTTCAGAGTGCACGGACTTGTTCCAAATTTCGACACAATGTCAATTAAAGATATAGTCATTCATGGTTGACCAGATCTTGAATCGACTGATCTAATTTATATTGAAAACCATAAGGGACAAAAAAAAAATACTAAACGCCCATCGTGCTCTTTTCGGTTCATTTTTTTCTATTCCGGATATATTCTTATATTTCAAAATTTGCACGAAACAGTTATTCATTTACAAGTATTTTTTGTAACGCAGCAGAATTTGAAGGATTTTACTCCAACCACACTTCAAGCGTTTTCTGTGAAATTGGGAGATTTTTTTGATGGATGTTTCAAATGCTACAAAAATTTTCTTTACTTTGCGCATGTTACGAACTTTAAAGGATTTTATCCCAGACACTCTTTAAAGCAACGACATACACTCTCACAAACAACGCGGGGAAGGTAAACAAATGGTCGTAAATCACCGAACGAAATACAGAATCTATTGAGCGAAATAGCTGATGACGAGTAAATAAATTAATGATTAAATTAGAAAAAAGTCTAAGGTTGTTTGTCAGAAAAAGCAAATTGCTTCTGATTCTTCTTTTGTATCTTTAGATTCTTTGAATGTTCCGTGTATCAATTATTGTGAAATGCATATATCAGTAATGAACGATAAAAAATTTAGGATCGGGTTTACGGATTTTTCTGCAGTCATGGATACATTCAATCCAATGTGGATGAATTGTGCCATTTCCAATAGGTTTTGGGGAAATATTTACATTTACGGTACTAATTTCCTACATTATTCATATTAAATTGTTTGATTTATCATTACCTTTTACGGGCTGTTTATATGTCTCCCCCTTTGTTCTGATTTAAATGTTACCTGCAGCTCTCCAATAAGTTGTCGATGTACAGGACGATTAAAAATTTATTGAACAGCTTTGATAAAATATGTAAATTGTTTCCGTAATTCTTATATCATTTTTTCACTTTTAAATCGATCGTTGCTTTTTTTTCAGTAACTTTATTTCTACGCTGTTATAAGAAAGGATACTTGCTTATCTATAATATTATAAAATACTAATAGTAAATGGAAATAAAGATTTAAGAGAGGTTGAGGTTTCATACGTGTACGGGTACGTCTAGTAGAGGAATTCCCTAAATTCCTCGTGTATTACGTCATCACTTTTAGCAATGACAAGTTTTCTACACGTTTTTAGAACTTGTAGAATGGCATCTACACATAAGTGAAAACTTCTACCTTTAATAATAAAAAATCAGTCAATTAAAAGTTTATAAAAAGATATTCGTCCAATGTCAAAGTTTACACCTGACACTTTGTACATAAATAGCAACACGGTACATATTGATAGTGTATTAGACTAACACCTACAGAACAGACAATTCCATCAATGTAGGAAAATGTAGTTGTTGTACATCTTATGGATGTTTAATTTCAGGAGCACTTATTTTTTTAATCCTGTTTTGTTTACTAACTAAATCAAATTGACGTAGCAAAACTTCTAAAAAGTTGAAACAGAGACACAGATCGTAATGTAAAAGTACTTGTTAGGCGTCAAAAACAGATTTACAACAACAAAAAAAAAAAAAAAAAACACGTGTACGTGTACATCAAAGTACAAGCTAGTTTAAGATCTCAACCTCTCTAATAAAATTAAAGCAGACTTTACGAAATTACTATTTTGCAAGGAAGTAGATCTATCAGAATGAAATCGCCCAATGTAAATTTTACACCTTTATATGACATTAGGAAAATTTTTACAGCAAAATGAATATATCCCAATCGTTTTTACATATTTAAAACTATCGAGTAAAAGTAAAATATTTGTGTCCATATATAAAAGTCTGTTCTACATGATTGTAAACTTCATTTTTAAACCTCTGTTCGCTACTATAAAAATTGATGCTTTCACACTCGTGATTTTTGTTGAAAGATAATTTTTCAATGTATTTCCTAACTTAAATGAGACTAATTATAGCATGCGTGCGGGGGAAAAGTCACTTAAAGGTGACGAATTCAAAAAGGAAGAATAGTCCATTAAGTAAATAAAAGTAAAGTCTCCCACAAGGATATTAATTTTTAAATCAAAAATGAGATACTGTGAAATCACTAATTTTCGTGGGGGTTTAATTTTCGTTGTTTTCGTGGTTTGAAGAGACCCACGAATTTATGTCCACCACGACATGTAAATTTTCAGATGCAAAACTACTATAAAGTTCTTCATCCACGAAATCAAATCCCCACGAAACAACATTTTTTCCTCCAACGACGAAAATTTGACCCCACGAAAATATATGATTTTACAGTATAGATTGAATGTAATTTGAAATTGACATGTTGTTTATTGTTCGTAACATTTTTACCTCTTCTCTATATATACAAATTCACATGGGGAACTTACAAAATTATTCAATTTATAATAAAAAATAATATCTTTCAAAGTGTTTAGGATTTTATTGATAACTAATTACAGCAAGACACATTAACTAAAGACTCATCTATCATGAAAATTCAAGAGATTTTTGCCTTGAGAAGTGTTACAAAATGTTCTGGGAGTTATCAAGTTAGTCTGGCCCTTTTTTCGCCTTACAGGGGGTGTATTTTCTGCAGGTACAGCACTGAGGTAACTCCAGGATTTCATATTCAAACTGATGGTTGTGTGGGCAGTATACCCAGACGTTGAAGTAACGGTAGCGATCAGGCAAACACGCACTCTTTTCGTTTCGTTTCAGGTTCTTCGCGCAACCCCTGTGGAGTATAAACGTAAATTATATAGAAGTATAAAAGAAGGATCAACAGTAGAACGGTAAAAAATAAGTACTTTTTCCATACTTACTTGTTCTTTCTACATTCTGCGTATGTTATACATTGCCGGTTTGGAAATACAACATAGCATTTTTTTCCGCCTTTCAGGATCTTTGTTACGTACTTAAACTCGTGTGGGCAGACGTCTGTTAGTCCAATATTTGAATATTTGCTGAAATTATGTTTTGTATTTAGTACTAAATAACAAGGTAAAGCGTATACACATGTATTATACATGTTATGTATATTAAAAAAGAAATTTATTGTACATACCTTAGTTCGCAGTTGTTCGATTTCTGAGCAAGAAATTTCTTTATTCCCGGTCTGCACTTGAGAGCACGCAAAATTTTCCTCCTGAAATATTTTAGATTTTGATTGAAAAAATTTCCCATCATAAGAATATTGTACCTTTCAAACATGGTAGGAGTAGAACATAGTTAGCAAAACCCTTTACTTTGACTAAAAAATGTTTATTTGATTAGAATATAATATGTAAATGCCCTTGAACTATCTTTAAGGATTATATAAGGTATATCTTACCCTACAATAATAATAATTGTTTGAACCAGTATGTGAAATAATACTGATTTACGAGTGCAAAGAAGCTTCCATGAAGGAATGTGCTCAAAGAGGCTAAAAACAGATTTCAGTTTTGAAATTAAAACACAAAAGTTTGTTATAATGAAATATCGATGGATAAACTCTTTGTCCCTGCGTTTTAACTTAGTGCTTAGACGTCGTTCATTACCACCATTTAAGATATCTTCATCAAAGTTTCACGGGTTTCCGTTTTGACTCTCTCTCAAAATCTTTTCAACTAATGATTATCAATATCTATAGATAAAAATTGCTTACTTTCAATAGAAAATATTCAGAAAAAATATTCTTTTATCAGATAAAGAGTAAAACTTTATGGTATAATTCAAAAGAAAACCTTAGAAAATCGAATATGTATGATAGTTAGAATTTAAATAAGGAAACACGTTCAATCCTTATTTTTCAACCTTGTCAAAAATATTGTATTTTATTATGCAGATTGTGTCCCGACCATCCTAGTTTTGAGTTATCGGGCTATTTTTTCAAATTAAGAGGGCTGGGCGGTTGTGGCCATTTTTAGACTATTTCGATCTTCTTTAAAAGAAGAGCTAAAGATATACAAAGATGATCTAATTTTGAAACTAAAATATATGAAATTCTTCTCTGCTTTGCCAAATGATGTTTGACAGCTTAAGATATCAAAAGATTAAGATATATCTGATGGTTAATTTGTTCACCCCCCTATCGCCTCCTTTAATAAAGATCTGACCTGATTTTTAAAGGTTGGCCATAAGAGCTGACCCTCAAACGCGGTATTGTAGGTTCAGGCTTCCAGCATTTCTTTTTCTTGTCATATTTACCATGACCAAACTTTACTGCATCGCATTTCTGCTCAGTAGCATCGGCGAGGCACATAACATAAAGGAATGTTGCGAGAAGGAACCAAACGCACTGAAATCAAAAATTAAACTTTAGCTTTCGAAAATAACTTTTTGACTGAAAAATTTGACTGAAACCAGAAACAACAGATACAATCGCAATTACTAGTAATTGCGAAAAGGGAAGGGAATTTGGCAGAAAAAATGAAATTAAAACTAGACTGTATTCATAATATAATGACAGAAGTACAAATGCAATATGCTTAATACTTTAGCGGACAGAAAATGCTCGGTTTAACGTAGTTTTATCACTATTCATTTATTTGCAAATAAGAATGATAATAAAAGTTTCTGCTAAGCATTTTAAGTCATAAAATGTTATTAATTGATAAGAATTTGATATACTTTTACAGTATTACTTTACTTAAAAGACCCAATTCAAACAATTAATGTTAAATTTTGTTAGATTTACAGAAATAAACAACAAACCAAAGCTTACCTCAATTTAATCATATATTTAAACTAATTTATTTGCTTATAAGAAAAAGAATATAAGCTCTTGCTATTTATTTTAACTCATTGATGTATATAGATTTTTTATCATATATTTACATTTTTTTAAATTGAAGACCTAATTCGTTTAAGTGGAATGTACTTTATAGAATTAATTCTAAAACAGAAATAAACAAAATACCAAAGCTTACCTTCATGATGGCAGAGAGTCGAACTTGATGGAAGCCAATGAAGTTTTGATTTTCATCCTACGCTTTATATACCCTTTTCATATTATATAAAAATAATTAACACCTTCATTTGGAATACAGTCACGAAACAATTTTATCTTTTTTAGTATCTTATTTGGAAATCTTTAACGTAATAAAAGGCAAAGGCACCTTCCATGAACCTCAAGGTCAGTAATTTAAAATACATAGGATATTAGTTTTGTTTTCAACAACCCATAGATGTTCCTTCATATTTATTTGCATACCCTTTGTTTTTCTTCCACTGCATAGCTGTACCCCATAATGTCTCAGAACTCCATGAAATTAACATTTTTTGCTATGAATGAACAATTGCACAATATATATTACAGTAACTAAAGTTAAAAGTCATCTGCGTGGGGCAGTTAGAGCCTATGCTATAAAATTGCAAAGAATTGATTCTTGAATATGTGTACATACCCTCCCCCCTAAAAAAATGGGTAGATGATATGAAGACCCCTTCTTTCAGTAAAACACGGTTCATTAAGTAGAAGTGGTATCATTATAATTTAACTTTATTCTAAGTTATTTTAGTTTTGATTATTGATAATATATGCAATAAGTAAAGTGCAGATCACACTGCTTGAACTAAAAAGTGTTGTAATAGCACATAAGTTGAAACAAGAAAGTGGTATAAATATTGGTGTTCATTATTTGTACGTTTTGAAACAAATCATTCCTAAGTCATTCTTCCTTTTTTCCCCAAATTGTACCTGCACATTCCTTCATTCTTTGATTCCTCTAGCACACCCAATTAAAGCTTCTTAGCAGTTTATTTTATCAGCTCATTCAGAGAAGATATTTTTTATGTAAATTAAAATAATCTCAGAACACATACACTATTATATTGTAAAATGCAATACTTAGAAAATTGATGTATAAAATATTTCATTGTTCTTTTTATCCCATGAATTAATTGGAAAGAGATTTACTTTGTCATAAAAAGCAATTATGAATACCACTAGTTATGAGGGACGGACCTATGTTTGAAAAGTGTATGAGTAAAGTTTTTAAACTTTAATCAAATAGCTCCTAACTTCAGAGCAAATTTGATGAAATTTATAAATCAAATACACAGAAAAAAATCTTAAACACATCTAACAAGTAATGATTAATTTTCAAGCTTTAACAATGCACTTTTACCACGTATTGACAAATACAAAAAACAATCAAAAATGAAATATCAATTGAATGAAACATATGGGGATAACAAACAGTATTCAAAATCAAAAGTACATAAAATAATACAAAATAGGAGCAGAGCAAACAACAACAATCTGAGATTATTTTAAGGAATGACTCTAATTCTTGGCCAAATTATTCGATTATAACCTGGTTTGGGTCAGTTTACGCTTTTTTATAATCCGCTTCGTATGCTCTACGTATGAACAATTTCTAAAACGCGATAAATTATTGACAAACAAGTTGATGAAACAAGAATATCAGCAGTCTAGTTTAAAATCATCATTTGGTAAGTTCTATGGTCGAGACATAGTCAGCAAATACAATTTATCATTGAGTCAAATGCTGACTGACGTTTTCCATACTAATTGTTAGTCCATTATTTATACACCGAACTGAATTTTTCCGTTATTTCCTGATCATGTCAAAGAGCATACGGCGGGTTTGACCGGTCGGCAGGGGATGTTCACTCCTCCATGGCATTTGATCCCAACTCTGTTGTTTTGGAGGTCCTTGTTTGCTCTGCTCCCTTTTTGTATTGCTTAACGGACTTTTGATCCTGAATACGGTTCGTTATCTCCATATATGTTTCTTGCATCTCTCTATTATACTATTACAATTACTTCGAATGATTTTTTCTTCATGTGTTTAAACATATATTAATAAGATTTTGGATATACATTAAAATCTAAATTTTAGTTGACATTAAAATGAAAAAAAAGTATGTTGTACATGTCATGGCGGGTGTGACCGGTCGGCAGGGGATGCTCACTCCTCCATAGCACCTGATCCCACCTCTCATATTTTGGAGGTCCGTGTTTGCTCTACTCCTTTTTTGTATTGTTTTATGGGTTTTTGATCTGGAATACCGTTCGTCAATCCATATGTTTTATCTAAATAAAACACTTAAATAATCATTTAGGTAGTATAGTCCTACATGTATCTCTAACCCTTCAATTATGATAATTCTTGATATTGATTTATACAATCATAAATTAAAAGTGACTTAAAAGTGTTTAAAAATGAAACTACAAAAATGATTTTGCTTAAAAGAAACTTGAAAAACAGGATTTTGAGTCTCAAATATCAAACAAGTTTGTTTTCATCATATATCAAAGGACCAACCACATGTCTTCGATTTTTAATCTGGTCGAGATAACTCGTGGTTTATATAGTGCAGTATAGTATAATATTTCTGATGGAATAATATTAACTATAGCATATAGTAATAGCATATTTAAAGTAAATGAATATTTTAAGTTTATATTTTCATTCAGCAAACATTTCAAACTTTATAAATACGGAATCATTTAGCATATAAACATATCAATTGGTGATACTGTATTTGCATACGCTTCCCTTTAAGCATTGAAATGATTTAATATATTCAAGGTAGGTCCGTACTTTCAAAATCTTCTTTTAATTTGAAAACCTCGATTAAGTTATAAATTAAATAAAATATGCATAAAAGACATATTTCTGCAGGTTAATTTTCATAAATGTCTCATGTACATACCTCTAGATCTAGATCTTAAATTCAACAGCCAAAATTAAACATAAAGAAGTTGGTATCATATTCTATTAAGCTATGCATCAAAATACATCAAAATTTTAAAACTGATGAAAATCAAAAATATTCATTTGCCAAGAGAATATTTGAAATTTTTATAGAAAAACTTTAACAAATTGATGTTGAATCTGTCCACGTCTTTCAGAAAAAATATCTCATCATAACTTAATTTTTAATTATTCTCAATATCTAAAGTGATTATATGCCATTTTTTCTTTAAAACATATACAAATTATATATGAGGTTAACAACAACACATACTTTATTATGGTTGACCAGATAGATACCTGTATAACAAAACAGTCTTTTAAACACGTATATCCCCATTTTTGGTATTAATTTTTTTTTTCAATTATTCTTTGCAAAATTTCTAAAAACGTAAAATTAAAAAGATGATATAAGCTAAAAATCAGTAGAAATAAAAATCAAGATAGTTTGTTTAAAAGAAATTTAAAAACAGCTTTAGGTCCATAAAGCAATTAGGAATTTTGTGTCTGTTTATGTATTATATGATATATAGATCCTATGGACAGAGCAAAGTGTTAATTTCCATACATAATGTATATTAAATGCTTTGTATTCAAAATGACACTATAGTTAACAAATATATACTTGCAAAATTATTTGCAATCATCAAAAAAAAAAAAAAAAAAAAAAAATTATGTCGATAGACAAGTGATAATCAGAATTTCATATTGATGTGTAAAATTAAAACCGGATTCGTAAAAGTACGGACCTTCCTTAATTCAACGGACTAACAAGATACCAAAGCTTTTATTGCCTTAATGTTGGTAGAGTGTCAAGCTTGACAGAGTATGTGAAGTCCTTATTCTCATACAACTCCTTATATAAATTATATCTTTTCTGATTATATAAAAATTATTTTGAAAAAAACTTCATTTGTAAAAAAGTCACGAAAGAAATGTTATCATTTTTACAAGTAAGGACCTGTACATAACCAAAATCAGTTACATGAAGAAGGGCACACATTTCATGAACTTCAACATCAGCAACCGTGAAAAAATATTTAGTACCTTTGAGAAGTACTGTCTTCTACGTTTATTGTATTTAGACTGCCACTGAAGCTTAGATTAGTTAACAACATGCGTAGTAGTCCATTCAGATACGAATGCATTTATTTTTTTCATCTAGGCCTTTAATAAAGATATTTAAGCGGTTAGCTTCGCTAACCGCTTTATGGCATGTGTCCGATTTTTATCGACACCGGAAACTTCCATAAGGCGCTACCTATCGACAACGGAAACTTCAACAAAGCCTCTACCTAGTACCTATGATTTGTTTCTAGAACACATATAACATATCTTAAATAAAATCAAGACTATCAAAACAACATAATCTTTCGGTTTTTATAATTAATGTTTTTCTGATTTTGTTTGTCAATGAAATAAATTTATAATTGTTGTATTAAAAAAAGTTTATGTATAGGAGCATTTGGTACCGAGATTAAATTTCCGTGACATCAGCTGATGGCGATCGGGCCCTGTGACGAAATTCGAAGTCAGCATGAGGTTTAGCTGATAACATTATCAACGCGTTAGATTAAACTTTAGGAAGAAATGTATAGCGAGAAATATCATATTTGAACCCAATGCTACACGAAAACAAGTAGGCATTTCCGATTTATGTGTTAAATTGAAGCCTGAATCGAACAGGTGGTCAAAATGGCGTTGGACACCTTGTGTATTTATATATAGAGGGGGTAGAATGTTTCAATATTTGGCTAATTTAGAGACTTACTGATAAAAATTCAGGTGCCTGTGATTAATTATAAGGCACCCCTCATGAACAATAAATATTTGACCGAATTATGCTACTGGGCACAGGGAGGACGGGTTAATTACTGGCTAAAGGGGTTGAAGGTTATTACCGACTGCAAAACATCGGAGAATCTCTCGATCGAGTTTCATTTTCCAAAATATTAAGGCATCCCTTTAATTAACTTAAGTAATACTAGTACACGAAGAAAGCATTTATATAAAAATACTGAATACATCTGTAAGTTGTACAGTTATGGATTACTTCCATAATGAAACGTTTGTTTTCTTCTCCTTTTTTTCTCAATTGAAATTATTTAAAAGATGATAAAAGCTTTGTTTCCAGGGATAAATTCTGTACTCAGTCTAATTATTACAAACAATTTTAAACGATCACATTTTTATTTAAAAAAAAATAATGGGAGCCTGAAAATACTAAAATTAATTTTTAAAAATTGGAGAAAAAAATTTAATCGGCATTCGATCCTTTTCTAAAAATCAGCCGATATAAAATATGCACAGAAAAAAAGAGGCATGAAAAATCTTGACGATAAGCACAAATTGAAAATTACGAGGGGTTATCAAAAAGTTCGTGGACTGAGGCTATAAAATTAGTACTATGCAGTCTGAGCTTACAAAATTTTGAAGGAACATAAAACAACAAAAAATAAAGAAATGTTGAAAATTTTAGCTTGATACGTTCTTTATTTCCCAAATTATTATGATATAAAAACGGCATTATATCATCACCCGGCGCCGTCGCCGTTTAGTTTTATGACGTCCGACAACGTCATTGTTTTTCAATGTCTGCTTTTTCTACCTCATGCACTATTTCTGATGAGATTCCATGGAGCTGAGGAAGGACTTCAATCCGTCCTGTTTATATGACTTTTACAATGTCATGAACAGCGGCTTTCAATGCATATACTATATATTACAAATAAGATTTATACAATGGCAGAGATTCTCGCTTGATTTGCCAGCATATTTTGCTTTTTGGAGTTCATTACCTACAACTGTTACACATGATAAACGTCATTTTTTGACGTGATTGATTTTTCACACCTTGACTACAAATCGACATTAACTATGCATTCCTTTTCTCTCTGAATCTTTTATGGCATTTAAAACAAATAATCTGGATGCACACTATTTCTCCGTAGCCAGTTTAAACATTTCCTATGTGTATACCAGTTTTTGTAGGGGCAAAACGTTATAGAATGTTGTAAAAGGAAACCTCTCCCCCCTTTTAACATCATTTTCAAGGCAATATTTGTTTGGATACTCCATGTAAAATTTACGATAAAATTTCATAGAACTATCAGAATGAGTTAAAAATTTAATATTTTATGGAACAATAGTGCTCCAACACATACCTGAATTAACGGGATATTTAGATGTCAAATGTTCATATCACAATAGTTTTTCTTAGTTACATTTAGGTCGAAAAAAAAAACGTCGTTTTCGAGGTTGCGCCGCATGGACATACCATTGCTTACAAAAACATTACTAATTTATTAGAAAATAAAATTTATGATTTCTAATTTATTCTATAGATAGACAAGACAATGATAACTAAATATTTTAAAATTCATTCATGTACCTAAAGCGGTTTTAATTTTATGGTGCTAGTCCACGAACTTTTTGATAGCCCCTCGTATATCTAATGAATGATTATTTTTGAAAGTTTGCTAAATTCCTATGCAAGGTATAAGTTGTAAAAATACTTTTTAAATTTGAATTTGTCCAATTTGTTAATTATCATTTTGAGCCTTTGAGAAGATATAAAAATTAAAATACAGATGCTTACAGACATATTGATAGAAATTCGCATACTTGTTTTTAGTAAAAAAAAAACAACAAAAAACAAGTATATACTGACAAAAAGTCAGAGATACTCAAGCTGTAGAAAATCAACTAAGAAAAGTCATTAATATCCTAAAATGGTATAATGTGGGTTATTGAGTTCAATCTTCTTTTGAATTATATACATGTACATGAAACAAAATTCATATAATGAAGTTAATTAGAATAAATATAATTTATCGTACT
The DNA here is from genome assembly GCF_032062105.1 of Saccostrea cuccullata. NCBI lineage: Eukaryota > Metazoa > Mollusca > Bivalvia > Ostreida > Ostreidae > Saccostrea > Saccostrea cuccullata. The sequence goes on along the minus strand of NW_026931351.1, from coordinate 337,415 downwards.
ATACGATGAATTTACGTTACTCACTTTCAGGAATATTTTATAGAGTATAGTAGACGTTTCTTGAATTAATAAAATATTTTTTAAGTAGACATTTCATATACTTCAAACTATACGCTTTTTTAATTTTGCTTAATTCATAAAAACATTTTATAAACATCAATCTAAATAGCTTGTTGCAAGTTTTTTCAAAGTGGAAGGGGGGGGGGCCTTGTCCAAAAAGCCACGTAATTACCGGTATACGGGTACATCTAACTGTGCGGCATGTACAGTACATATTCCGTTCGAATCCAAAAGAAGTTATTTAGGTTCCGTTACCAAAGCTGGAGAAAGTACGATATTTAAAAAAAAAAAAAACGTATGAGGGAGAAATTAACATTAATTTTGCGCTATTATTTTACTGTCACTCAAAGTGCACATCATTTTCAGGCCCGTTATAGGCAATTTCAGTTTGGGGGTACAGCCATTTTTTTTGCTACGCATTGTAAAACTTTGACAGATTAATGTATCTTATTTCTACTTATGAAGTTATGCCAAGTTATATTGAAAAGATATAAAAATTTCGAAAATTTGTTAAGAGAAGGACAATTAGAAATGGGGTAACCTGCGTCACCTTTCAGAGTAACCAGTGGACTCGTCCAAGGATGCTTTGTCGGCGTACCTGAGATTCCTACGCAAATGAAAGCGCGAAATCTCTGTATAGAAACTGTTGCAGCTGCGACGCTTCACTCATTGTTCATACGCTGTAGAATAGAATCCGACTTTTAACACTTAATATTTTTGAATATACAGACGTTTTCAATAAGCTTCATTTTTGTTTCTAGAAATATGTTTATCTACAAATATAATATAATTTCGTGTTTTTAAAAGTAAATCGATGACCTAGCAAGGGCTTGAGTAACAATGTATTGCTTATGCGACATATTGAAGAAAGTGACAATGATACCTAGGTAATTCTTGCAATGGACAATTTAATTGTTTGTTATACACTGACTTTTAGTGAACCTTTGAATTTTTAAAATACTAGTATTGATGGATTAAACAACAACTTTCCTTTTCACACGGTTTTTTTTAATACAATATTTCATGAAAAATATTTGCCAAATACTCAGTATATGTTCGTTTATACATATCGTGCAAGACTCTTTTTTTAAAATAATTGTCATATTCCATTTACTTATTCGAACATTTAATTGTATGAAAAGTCAATAATGTATACATTTCTTAAAACTTTATTATCTTGTTTTCTTGTCTTTCTTCCTGTGAGAGAAATAGTTCATAATATTAATAAACAGATGTACTCAGTATCTGTATCAAAATACAGAATGAACATTGATCGGTCTCAAAAGAAAAACGGATCCTTGAAAGTTCCGGTTCCTAGGAGAAGTAAGCATCCCCAATGACAGGTCACACCTGCTGACCCGCAGTGAGCCTACGAAACTGAAGCTCTCTGAAATTAATTAATTCTCTGCTCTTCCATCCGTTTTTCTCAGACTAGCCAGCTAAAGATCTATGTACAGTACTCCACATCAATTAATCTAAAGAATTTGAATTATCATTTTATTTTCATTTTGAGTTGTTTGCTATAGTAGCCTTTACAGTTACCTAATTTCAGAATTAATAGAGCATGAGAGCCAATTAAATTTGCAACATCAACATAATATTTTTTTCGTTCTGAGCACTTTTGGACGCCACCAATGGAGACAATTAGGGAGAAATTCTTGAAATTGAACTTCCTGTCTTTCAAACTGAAAATCTCAGGTTGATATTTTGAAACAAACATTTGTGACATCAGTCTGGGATCTTATTGGTTATACCATTTAGTTAAATACTACAAAAATTCAGTGTGTCTGCTTCTTCGCTGATGACACTGGAAAAAGATATGCATGCCTACTTTAATATCATCATTCAATGCATTTTTTGTTATTGTACACTGTACATATTCGATGAAAGCATGCTAACCGCTTTTCAGTACTTTCAGTACTTTGATTTATATTTCACTTTGGTTTTGTACTAACCATAGTTTTATATGAAAATAAAAACTTAAATGGATATATATTTCATCATTTTATCATAACTGGATAAATTAAGTTAAAAACCCAAGAAAGGTTTCATATTATAAACTGTATAAGAAAAGGAAAAGTGTGAAATTTTGAAAAAAAAAAACAATACTAATATTTTATAAACAACTAAAGAGTTAACCATAACCAATCAACATATTCAAATCACCCGTGGTGGTTTGAGCGTCTGCTGTAGAGTCTTTAAAGTCGCAGAGAAGGGAGCCGATCCTATAACCTTGCGGGTTCGAATCCCAGTGAGGGACGTGGAGACCGGTCCTTTGGATGAGATCGTATAAATTGAGGTTCCTTATCGCAGTATGTGCTAGCTGGCATCAAAAAGACCCCTCAATGCTGAATGGACGTACGTGTCGAGTATAGTGTTGGCGTCTCCACGAGTATAAAAATTCTCGATAGGCACTTTAAACAACAATTAATCAATATTTTTCATGTGTATGTGTAGCGGCACTAGCGTTCAAAAGCACAAATTTGATCAATTGAAAATATATTTTTGGCATTGTATGAGCATAATTTACCACTCTATTTTAAAATTATTAACCTGTTGGTACTTCTCATTCCTTTTTCAGGGAGCTCCAATATATATAAAAAAAAGTTTTTTTTATTGTATTATAAATTTGGGACATTGAAAAGCATGAAGTTTGAAATAATAATAAATAATATTATTTATGCAATTGTAAGCATGTATATTTCATTAAATAAAATGCATATATTAAATATTTTTCCACAAAAAAGAAATCTGTGATCAAGTTTCTCGTCAAGGTTTTATAATATAAAAAGCACTTGTTGTATAAAAGAAATTTCCCTTATCAGTCAATAACATAGAGTATATGCATAAATGTATTGCGCAGTTCTGTGTAATATCTAGTATGAAATCAATATATTAAAACAAAATTAGTTACCGAGGCTTATTCTTAATGCGGAGTTCAACAACCTTTGTTGATTTTATTGAACCATATTCATACAACAAAAACTTCATTGACATTGTTTCAAACTTTGTTGGATGATACATGTAGGTCGTCTGTTCTCGTGTCACGGAGTAAGGAGTTGTTCCTCTTGTTGTGGGTTCGAATCCCACTGCAGGACTTGGAAATGGATCATTCAGATGGACACCTTGAATTGTCGACGGATTGTTACGAAATTTCCCGATCACGACTGTTATGGACCGGAGCATACGACGGCAGGGGATGCTCACTCTTCCATGGCACGCGATCCCACTTCTGATGTTTGGAGGTCCATGTTTGCTTTGCTCCAATTTAGAATTGTTAAATGGACTTCTGATCTTGAATATTGTTTGTTAATTCCATATATTTCATAAACATGTACATGCCCAATTTAATACTTTTTATTTCCGAACAACACTATGGTTAGATCGAAACAAAAGCCACTTTTATATAAAAACAATACTGATACTTGTCTGGCTAAATATCTATATTATTGTTTAAGACCTAATTAAAACAACTTCAATAATATATGAATGGACTGCTATGTACTTTTAAAAAGTAATTTGTTAGGGATATAAGCTTCACAATGGCAATTTTATCATGCTAAAGAAAAAAAGCAAAAGAAAAAAAGAAAATTCTCGAAGGTTACCGTAATGATTTTTTTTCATGGTGACTGACCTTGAAGTTCATGAAATGTGTGCCCTTATTATCTTAAAAGATTTTCAAAAACGATATTCAAACCGTCAAGAAGGTTTTCGTGACTGTTTTACAAATGAAGGTGTAAATTAATTTCATGCAATCAGAAAAAGGTATATAAAGCGTCGGATGAAAATCACTACTTCACTGGCCTCCGTCAAGTTCGACTCTCTGTCATCATGAAGGTAAGCTTTTAAATTAGTAACAAATTTTCGTTCTGTTAATTACATGTTAATCTTTTTTATCATTCTTCTAAACAGCAATGATGCTAAAATATAGCTATGTATACGAACGGAATCATACTTCAAAAATGCAGGTCTTTAGAGAAAATTGTCGGATTATATTTAATTGTTAACCTAAACAGACTTAAGAGTACGTTCATGGGATTTTATTCTTATCTAAAAAAATGAATAAAAAAATGTATAAAAATTTCTAAGGAAGTGTTGAGGAAGTGTCGTTTTGTCCTCTTTAGTGTTTTATTTGTATTTTCTGCACATCCTCTCTGATTCTCTTATTCCAATATAAAAACAGTCAAGATTTATTTCAAGTTTTCGTTCTGTTTAGATTCTCTTTTCACTTTCACGAATAAACACTTTTGTCTCTTTATTAATTTTTAGATTTATTCCAGGTTTCGTTCAAAATGTATATAAATGCTATCAATAACTTAAGTTTTTATTTTGAACGGTGTGTTTGGTTACTTGTCGCCACAGCCTTCATTATCTGTTTAACTGAGGCTTCAATCGGTCCGGGCTCCGCTGAGGAAGTTATGCAGAAGAAATGCGAACTTTAACAAGAAAGAAAGGGTGCTGGAAGACTGAACCTACAAGACCTCGTTTGTAGGCTGCATCTAGACCCCAATCTTTGAAAATCAGGTCAGAATTTACCTTGTATTCTGTACTCTTTTCGATTTAGAGGCTACATCTTCAAAATCAGGTCACAATTTAAACTTGTATTCAGAGATTTTTAACATTAATTACCATCTAGGCCTCAATCACTGAAAATCGGGTCAGAATTTACCTTGTATTCAATAATCTTTACGATTTAGAGGCTACATCTTGAAAATCAGGTCACAATATAAACTTGTATTCAGAAATTTTTAACATTAATTACCATCTAGGCCTCAATCTCTGAAAATCAGGTCAGAATTTACCTTGTATTCAATAATCTTTACGATTTAGAGGCTACATCTTGAAAATCAGGTCACAATTTAAACTTGTATTCAGAAATTTTTAACATCAATTACCATCTAGGCCTCAATCCCTGAAAATCAGGTCAGAATTTACCTTGTATTCAGTAATCTTTAACATTTAGACGCAACATCTAGGCCTCAGTCTTTCAAAATCAGGTCAGAAAATATTGCCTTGTAAATCTAGGAGTCAATGTTTGAAAATAAGGTCATAATTTACCTTGTATACCGGGTACCAAGGCCCCAATCTTTAAATATCACAACAGAATTTACCATGTGTTCAGTAATCTTTAACAATCAAATAATCACATTCAAATATTGCTTTAAAAGGAAATGAAAATATTTCATCGCAATTGAATATGTTGGTGTGCCAAAAGATCCCGTATTTATAAAGTTTTGAAAAGTTGGTTAATTATATCAATAATATATACTGAAAGGTAGTAGTCATCAGATATATGATAGTAAAAATTACCTGTTCAGAAAATCAATCACACTGATTTTTAAAGTATTTTTTGACGGTTAAAATAAACTTCTACTTCAAAGTCGATGAACTTCTACATGTATATCCGTGAATATAATAACTTTATTTGCATTTGAATCTTCCGTTAACTTTATAAGTAGAGAAGAATTTTTAAAAAAAAAAATTAAAGATAAAATTTCATAGAAAGAGAATCAGCAAACACCTTAATATCTAATAAAAAAGTGTCCTTATCTGATATTTGAGTCTCAAAGAGTCGGTCTTTTTAGTTTCTTTAAAACATTTGTAATTTAGTTTCGAACGACTTTAAGTCCTTATTATTTTACATTTAGTTTAAGGTAGTCATATTCTCAGGTCTTAAAAATCGGGGTTTGGGTAATTAAACATTCTCACAAAAATTAGTCTGAATTGTTAAAATATGTATTTACCCATGTGTTTAATTAAAGTTAATCATATTTTATAGGGAAAAATCTAAAATCTTAAATGTATTTTCGGGAAATGCGAATTTAAGTCCCAATTAGGCCTTTGATAAAAAACGCATGTTTTTCATGGTTAATCGATACTTTAGGTCATCTTTTACTTGAATTGTTAAAAATTAGATAGTGTACAACATTTGTTCTATCATTGTAAGATATCACAGTCATGTCACTTTTAATATCATATAATGCTCATAAACATTGGTATCTAAGGCTAGATTACAGGAAATTTGATTTCTATAAAATGATTTATTTAAGTACCTCAAGGGGTTCTCCAATGGCTCCTGAAACATACATAAAATGAAAATTGCTTCATGAAAAATATTTAATTTTAAGCTTAATTTGAGATATTTCAAATTTGATATTAATATTTAGAGTTATTCTTCCTGTCTGAGGAGTGGATATTCTTAAATATAAAAATTTGTCATCATTGAAGGTCTAGAGAAACATTTAGATAGTGTATGGTAATTAAAGATTACAGGGTATTTAAGGACAGATGATACAAACTTTTGTCAACAATTTTGAAAATAACAACTTGGGTCTTGTTTTAATGAGTAAAATGAATAAACTTCACAGCGAAGTATTTAATTTTTTATTTCTAGTTGCACAAAAATGGAACTAGAATGAAAAATATTTGTATAGAATGATAAGGATGGTTACAGAAGGGTAGAATTTTAAGGTTTTTAATTTCATTATATTCTAGAAATTTGCAATGAAATTAGGTCAAAAAGTATATACCAATCCAGGCATCCATTTTTTGTTTGTTTCATGTCCTTAAGTACGGCGCCGCTGGAGGGCCAGGTAAAAAAATATTTTTATTTGTTCGGACAAATTAGAAACTCGTTCGGACGAATTAGTTATTTGTTCGGACGAATTAGATATTCGTTCGGACAAATTAGAAATTCGTTCGGACAAATTAGAAATTCGTTCGGACGAATTAGTTATTTGTTCGGACGAATTAGATGTTCGTTCGGACGAATTAGTTATTTGTTCGGATGAATTAGATATTCGTTCGTACAAATTAGAAATTCGTTCGGACGAATTAGTTATTTGTTCGGACGAATTAGATATTCGTTCGGACAAATTAGAAATTCGTTCGGACAAATTAGAAATTCGTTCGGACGAATTAGTTATTTGTTCGGACGAATTAAATATTCGTTCGGACAAATTAGTTATTTATTCGGACGAATTAGATATTCGTTCGGACAAATTAGAAATTCGTTCGGACGAATTAGAAATTCGTTCGGACGAATTAGAAATTTGTTCGGACAAATAAGTTATTTGTTCGGACAAATTAGATATTTCTTCGGACAAATTAGAAATTCGTTCGGACAAATTAGATATTTGTTCGGGCAAATTAGATGTTTGCAAAAATTATCCTGTAAAGAGAGATATACACTTTGTCTATTCAGAAGGATTCATCCCTTTTTAATACATAAATAGTTCTTTGGACCATGGCATACACACGTAGCAACTAGACATGTGATATTAAAGTCAGGTATGTTGATTGTAAATATTTGGAAATAATGGATCTATACCGGTATATATTATAGGCCTAAAGTCTGCCATTCTGAAAGTATATTTTCTGAGAGCCCACTAGTAAATTCAAAGGGTCAGTTACTTCTTATCAAACATCTTTTCACTCCCATCCCTGACTAACACTGGGGTGCCAGTGGTCAGTTACCGCTTCTTTGAAAAGATGAGATCCACTCCTTAAGGTTTTACTCCTACTGCAGGCAATTGGTACGGGAAAAAATTGGCATTGAAAAAGTAAGCCCCCCTCACCCCACGAAATAGGACTGTCAACTTTGGGCAACTTTTCCTGAGTCACCCCCTTTTTTTTTTGCTTGTCAACTTTTCAGGTTGCTATTTTTTTCTCAGGCTCCTCCCCCCCCCACACTTTTAAAAAAGATGCTACGTGGCTGCATTGTATTATATTGAATAAACTTCGGACTCAAAATATCGAGCCTCTTATTCGAGGGTCTTAATTTTTTTAAGGTGTGGCTAATACTAGCTAGGACATTTGTAGATTTGCTTCTATACCGCTGTTCCCACATTTAAGTATTTTGTGATAAAGGAACAAAAAGAGGGAATCTCATAAGTCCATCTCCAATGGATTCTTTCTAAGATCGTTAAAAACTATTATTAAGTATCTATATAAATTTTATTTTATATTTAAATATCAGAAAAGCGCATGAATTAAAACATGCAGGTATAATATTGACCAAATTAAACACAAGCCCCTTTCCTGGAAAAGGATAAAAAATAGATGAATACATGTACGTTCCTAGAAAGTGCAGTAAAATTTAAAAACACATCATAATTTAATGCAAGTTAAGGTTCTCAATGATTAAGACAATCGATCGTTTTTTAAATAGAGGGGGGGTTTACTTGAAAATATTTTGACATTCATTCATGATTTATTTTCCCCGTAAAAGGGGTTGCTTTCATAATTTCCCTTTCTATGTCATGTATGTGAGTCATTGGCCTATCAAACCTTCGAACTGGTACTCAACTGTAAGAGCGTATAAACAAAATTAAGAAATGCTGAAAGTGAAATGGACTAGGGAATATACCAGATTGATCGGTTGACCTCGTAATTCACCGGCTCGCGAGTCAGATGAACAACCTGGGATCAATACGAACAGGTTCATTTTTGTGAAGTTTTCAAAATTCACAAACAGGAATATTTAATTAAAAACTCAATGAGGACCTTTTAATCATTTTATACACCGCATATGTACCAGATTGATTGATTGAATGTTTTACGCCGAATCGGCAATATTTCAGCTACAAATCGGCGACATATGTATCAGATATGTATTTCAAAAATCATTCACATGTCATGATTAATAACTGCACGGTAGTGAATATGTACATCAAAATCATAAGAAAAAGATCAACATTAAAACAACTTATCTTCAAAATATTTATTGATAATGTTGTTCATTAAAGTTATTTTGCAAAGAATCAAAATAAAATGAAACGTCTTGGTGCAAACCGCACATTATTCGCGGTGTCCTGATAGTTGTTCACAATTTCTCTAATTCGTCCGTACAAATAACTAATTTGTCCAAACGAATTTCTAATTTGTCCGAACGAATATCTAATTCGTCCGAACAAATAACTAATTCGTCCGAACGAATTTCTAATTTGTCCGTACAAATAACTTATTTGTCCGTACGAATTTCTAATTTGTCCGAACAAATATCTAATTTGTCCGAACAAATAACTTATTTGTCCGAACAAATTTCTAATTCGTCCGAACGAATTTCTAATTTGTTCGAACGAATATCTAATTCGTCCGAACAAATAACTAATTCGTCCGAACGAATTTCTAGTTTGTCCGAACGAATTTCTAATTTGTCCGAACGAATTTCTAATTCGTCCGAACAAATATCTAATTTGTCCGAACAAATATCTAATTCGTCCGAACAAATAACTAATTTGTCCGAACGAATTTCTAATTTGTCCGAACAAATAAAAAATATTTTTTTACCTGGCCCTCCAGCGGCGCCGTACTTAAGGGTATATTATTATACTGAAACGCAAAAGAAACGCAATATCCAGCTTTAGGGGGAAATAATTATGTAAAGTAAAGAATTTAGTATCTTAAAATTATGGATATCTTCAATCGGTAATTTAACGGTTATTTTCATATCATAACCAGAAGTCAAGTTTGAGTCTGCTGAACAGAAATAAAAAATTGCATGTTCAACAAAACATGTTCAATATTATAGAGTTTTAAGGGTTTGTACTGTTCATCTTGAGTGATGCAGCAATATTTCAAAAAATAAAATCTCCTTTTGTTTCCCGTAACGATGCTAAGGCTTCTTGAAAATTGCTTAAGTACGCATTTCCATTGCTCTAGCTGGAAAATCTCAAAGTAAAGGTGAATGAGAGTTGATGATGCAAAAATACACTACATTACATTTCAACGTTGTCTTACGTATCATATGCATAAATGATAGTCCTTGGACCAGAAGTCCAAGGATTACTATAATGCGCGAAGTCAGAGAAAATTCGGCCTTATCATCCGAAAAACAGGCATTTAAAAATGGCAGAGAATAATTCCTTCGCTCAAATCTCGATATTTATTAACCAAGTGTATAGTAGAAATTAAGCTGTAATTGTTGTTTAGGGTAGTCTTGCACGTTGTAATTGAATGGCTGGTAGGTGGGTGTTTTAACAGTCATATATTACTTTGTAAAGTTAAAAGATAAACATTTAACATTTTTATCAAATCTCTGATTTTCTCAAAAGTGAGTTTAGCCTTACCATTTTCTTTTTTGAAAATCATTAGATAAAAAATTCAAACATTTGTAGATAACTGCTTGTTTCTTTTGCATTTCAGTATATTACTTTCTAAGTTAGCTAAAATTAAGCCACAGTAAAAATATTTGTATGCAAAATTTTCGTCATATCGTGTTCGAATGAAACCTCAATATCATGATTGTTTATTATTAAAATCGAAATTAAAAATATTTCAGGAGAAAAATTCAACGGGCGCTGAAGTGCAGACCGGGAATAAATAAGTTTCTTGAACAAAAGTCGTGTGACTTTTAAGCAAGGTATATATATGTATATTATTTTTCGTTATTTTCTAATACATGCGCGCCTTACTTTGTAATTGGAAACAACATTTTTTTCAGCAAATGGGCAAATATTAATATTGGACTGAAAAACGTTTGTCCAAGCAAATCCAAGTATGCAACAGAGCTTAAGAGAGGAAGAGAAAGATGTGTATCCTATCCTGTAATGTATAACTTTCACAAAGTGCGACGAGAAAAAGTAAGAAGTTGTTAAAGTATTTTTTTTTACTGTTTTACTGTTGTTCCCTTGTCAGCATATGTCAATGCGACTTATGCTTATACTCAGTACTTCACAGGAATTGCTTGAAGACCACTCTACGTGGGGAAAAAGTGCGTGTTTACCTGACCGATTCCGGTACTTCAACGTCTGGGTATTCTGTATAGACAAATTCAAATACCGATTGAATATGAAACCGTGGAGTTACCCCAGTGCTGCTCCTGCAGAGAAAACAAGCTCTGTTAGCCATTGAAAAGCTTAACAGAACAGCATGGAATTTAATTGTTCTAAGGCTGAAGAATATGTAACTCTCAACAGTTTCTAAAATAGATGAGCCTTTAACATGTTGCAGGGTTTTCCTTTTGCTATTAATGTACATCAATAAATGTATTGATACTATGTTAGAGTTTTTTTATATTCATGAAATATATGGTGAAAACGAACAGTATTCAAGCTCAAAAATCCATTTAAAGATATAAATTTTGAAGCAGAGCAAACATGGACCTCTGAAATATTGGGATCGGGTACAGTGGAGAAGTGAGCATCCCCTGACAATCGGTCACACCTGACGTGTGCTCCTTGTTATAATCGGGAAATGACAAAAAAAAAAAATCGTCAACAATCAGTGTATAAATAATGGTGTAACTAATGAAAAACATCAGTCAGCATTTGACATGACGATAGATTTTATTTGCTGACAAGGTCATTGTATCGACTATAGAATCTACGAAATGATGACTTTAAACGAGACTGCTGATATTCTTGGTTCATCGACTTGTCAATGAAAAAAAAAACTTGTTTTAGAAATTGTTCATACGTAGAGCATGGTCTGGCGCATCGAATCACCTGAGAGATATAAAACCTGTATGAAGGTGATGAAGGTATATTGCTGTGTATAAGTGAAGGAAGTTGGCGATTGAGAAGATAAATCCATCAGATTTATTATAAAGCTCTGTCAAATGGTTGTTAAAATTTCACAACATCCTTCTTTTGTAAACGGTATCCAAATATAAAGCAGATGTGTTAGACGTATATTTCTCTTTCATGATTTTTGAAGAATCGTTTTCAAACGTCAATTCAATATTTTTATGGGTTACTTTAAACTTGTGTACCTGGGGCTCGTAACACAAAGCTTGCTAAGATTTTGAATTAAGTAGGGTCATAAGTAGGAATAACGCAGATTCTTAGGACCTGCCTAAGTACAACTTAACATAAAACAGACTAAGCATGGTCCTAGCTAAGTCAGACTAAGTCGAATATGTTTCTTGGGAATAACTTTGAAATTAGAGTTTATATATATTTATATAATTTGACTACAAATTATAAATGAAAATGAACCACATAACTATGTATTGCTTACGCCTTTGTTAATTATTTTTTCCCTATAATTAGTCCTAAAACATTTCAAAATTTATAATAGATCATAATTCATATGTTAAATTATCCCTGCTATATTATTTTTCTTTGATTATTCTGTATTAAGTATATACAGTTACGCCATCTTGAGAGAATGAAACAATGTACGATTTACTGATTATCCTAACTCATCAGCTTAAGGTAAGTCACTCGTCAGCTTTTTAGAAAAGTATACGCAGAAGCTTTTACTTCAAAACTACTTATCAAAATTCGGATTTTATAACATGCTTAAATTCAACAATGTAATTTTTTTAACATTCAACAAAAAAACTGCTCAAAAATCTTCAAAGAAGCAAGATTGATGAGAGACTACTTCTTTTGGTGGAAGGATATTTAGCAGAAAAATCTGCAAATCTGCACATTTATAAAATTTAATGTAATGGAAATTTAGCCTTACATAATTTTACTCGGAGAATATTTTCCGTTTTGATATTGCTAAAAATATTTAATATAGATCTTAATTTATATTTTTAAACTAAGTTTTACACCTTTCCTCAACAAACTTTTCCAAATTATGAAAAAATATTAAAGAAGTCAAGATCAAATTTACACCATTTTTTGCCTGAAAATCTTATATGTTGACAATTATTTCAAAATTAACATCACTGACCCCATCTTTTTCTTTCATTTTTTTAAACTACTCGATACAAGTGACTGATCAGCACTTAAGTCGTAAAAAGTTTGATATAAGAAAAATTGTTATTGCCTATTAAGTTTTTTAATACCCAAAATATGTTATTTTTTTAGTGCAAAAAGGTCACACAATAATTTACGCGTATTAATTTGCAAGATTTGTTTAATGATAAATATTATTCAAACTATTTTATGTAAATTAACATTATATTTATTGCCATGCTTACATCTGATAAAATATAATAAGGGTTAAAGTAATTAACCAAAAAGATGAAATTTAAGTGCAAAAAGGTCAACTTAAATGTACCATAGATCAGTAGGATGCACACTGACCCCCTATTTTCTTTGCGATTTTGAGTTACACTTTATGAGTACTTATCCAAAATATACTTCTCAAAAAATCCTTGATATAACAAATTTCAGGAGTGACTTACCTTAATTAATTCGTTCAATTATGTAAATCGCACTTCACCCGAGTATACCCGATAGACCGGACGTATTTCACAGCGCTCTGGATTTCTTTCTTTAATAGTGTTCTTAAAAATTTCCAATTCAACATGTAACTAAGTATGTAAATATATAGTGTTTAGTAGTTTAGTAGTAGTGCTAGTTGTTTTTGTTTCTCTTTTTCCTTTGTTCTAATGACTTTTTAACTTTTACCTTTGTCCTGAGGAAGGGACAGGGCGTCCCAAAAATTTGACAATTTTTATTGTTCATGTCGTTGGTCATTTTAGTGCTTTATATAAATTTCCATCCGTGACCTTGTATATATATATATATATATATATATATATATATATATATATATATATATATATATATATATATATATATATATATATATATATATATATATATATATATATATATATATATTTTAAAAAAAAAAACAAAAACAAAAAAAACATGAGTTTGATCAACATTTTATAACAGTCGGGAGATCTGGAACATTCAAACTTAAGGTCAGGCAATTTATCCCATTTTGCATACGGGGATAGACATTCTACATTAACTCAATTATTTTTTTTTCAAATATTGAATACATACATGTATATTCATTAAAATATTATAATATCTTCTTTTCAGTTACAGCTTTCTTATGTCATATATATGCGATCGAGCACTTTCACACTGGGGGAAATTGTTTTATAATTTTTATTATAATTTTCCGTAAAGTCAACACACGGAATGTTTAATTACAGGTACTTTGGTAAACGAATAAGAAATGACAAATATAATTTTTATAATATTGGTGATTCTTAAGTCGCAAAAAATGCATAACCTCTCTTGGTATTTATAAAGGACATGATGAAGTTGATTGTTCTGAAAAATAAATGGACAAGTAATCTTGAAAAACTCAGAAAATGACTAACATATGAAGTATCAAACATGTCAAAAGAGGACGAGATGTTGCAATTTTTAGAAAAAGATTCACATGCAGACATATGCTCATCAAATTCCAAAACTTTGAAGCCTTCATATGACAAAATCTAAATGTCGATTTTTTTTTTCAGAAAGGTTTCGAATCAATTGTTCATGAAAAATAAAAAGAGATAAGATCAAAATAACTCAAACTGGTAGGTAATTATACCTACATTAGATTAAATTAAAATCATCGTTGATATATTGTAAAATCTAATGCAATGATGCTTTTATAGCATGCAGGGGTTAAGAAAATAGTTTTTTTTAAAGTAAGTACTGTTTCGAATCTATTTCTTGTTATATTTAGAAACATTACAATATTTCATCAAACTTTTTTTCAGTTTTAAAACTAGTGTAACTTTTATAAGTTTTTTTTTTTTGCAAAATGATAAATTTACCGAAGTTTTACAGTAACTTTATTACAGCATTCGACAGACTTCAATGTAAAGAAATAAAATTAAATTAAAAAGATACCATCTTTTAGGTAAATTTCTAGGGATTAGTAGGGAATAATAAATCTTTTCATTTTATTTTGAAACCTTTCTGTTTTGACAACTGTATACAGTGATATTTCATACATTTGAGTTATACTTGAAGAATCAGGGAAATATACATATACGATATCAATAATTCATACTATTTCTTAAACAAATTAATAGAAAAATCTTATATAAGAAAATCATGCTTAAATAGTGGTTATAGTAGATATTAAACAAAAATTTAACCGTGCATATAAGAAGTACATGAATATAAAATAAATGTTCGATACTATTTTTTAAAAATAATGTAAAATCTATATAAAATATTCTTTAAGAATCAATTTCTTATATTATTTTCATTGCAATGAAATCTATAAAGTCTTAAGTTTGTTTGATGGAATGGAATAGAATATTAAATATTCCATATTGTTGCACATGGAAAAATATTTATAAAAAGTTATTGAAAAAACATAATAAATATGTTTGAGAAGAGAATATAAGAATTTATGTATGTCACTCGTGAAATTTGTTACGTCAAGAATTTTTTCCTGTTTTTGAGAAAAATATTTTGGATAAGTACATGTACTCATTAAGTATGACTCAAAATCGTAGAGAAAATAGGGGAATTTAGTCCTTCATAAATTTTGCTTCTTTGTGAATTTTTGAGCAGCTTTTCCACTGAATGTTGAACAATTTACATTGTTAATTTAAATATGTCATAAAAAATGAATTAAATTTAAAAAGTTTTGAGGAAAGAGGTTCTGCCTAAACTTTTCTAAAGGGCTGATGAGTGACATACCTTAATGATTAATAATTGCATATAACTTAATATACATCTTTCAATGAGCAAGTGGAACAAAATCGTGGCACAGTGGTAAAAGTGACTGGTTTAGAGTCACAGAGTAAGAAGTTGATCCTTATCATGGGTTCGATTCCCACTGTGGGACATACATGGTATGTAGAATGGAAGATTATATTTGCTGAAAGGTCATTGTATCTACTATGGCCTTTCTAAGGAAGTCATAAGATATCTTTTAACAAACCTGATATTTTTGTTTCATAAACTTGTTTGTCAATGGCTTACTTCATTCTATTAATTATTTTTTGCACAGAGCTTGCTGTTATATATCGAATCAACCTGTAAACATTCAGCCCATATACACTTGATAAGGGTATTTTACTACATAAGTAGTATAATTTGTCATGAATATAATCAAAACCAGTTAAATCATTTTCTTATCCTTAATTAAATATAATGTAGTATTGCTTTAGGCCCAATGATATGTAACCACATGGATTAAGTTCTTTTCAAAGCCACAGAAGTACGAGTACACATTATAGAAACCCTAATTGTTTAAAACTTTTTAAATGCAGGCATGTCATCTTTTGAATAAGTGTGCCTCAATTGTACTGCTGCAGTTATATAAGTAAACATATGCTTTTTATTACAAAGAGAGAACAATTGACATATTTAACTACATTAAAAAGTATACACATCATATATGATTTCATTGTTAAATCATCAATTATTTAATAGTACTTTATTAAAAAACTATGTGTCAAATCTGTCAAGCAAAGGTAGAAAATTGATCCAAATATTCCACTGTTCATTTCCATAAGATGAAAAAAAATTTATAATGTATGTTTTAATTTATTTATCAAGTCAATCTGGGCATAAATTCAACGAATTCAATAAATCAAAAAAATAACATTAAATTGAATAGAAAACAGTTTATTAGTGACCATATATAAGAGTGAATTAATGGCTCTCCAACACTTTTCGGCAATCCAAACCACTGACTTTAAACATAACATAATCTGCCGCTTTATTCTGGCTTCTTCAGTCATACTTAAAGACAGTGGATTCCATGTCCCTCCTAGGGGGTTGTGGGGGAGGGACGGCGGCCATTACCTGTCGAGCGTAGGGGGAGTTATGGAGACCGGCTTCCCTCAGTTTTGCCTCTAGCCGCATCCGAGGATCCGTGGTTATCTGATTATATTAAAAAAATAATTAGGCCATGCAAAGTTAATTCCTTGATTCTTTGGTCTTTTTTTAAAGAAATATGATGAGGGAGAGAGGCTTTTTTTTTTTTACTTTTTTATTGCCCCAAAAACATGATGAGGCAGCTTTTTTACATTGTACAAAACCTCAAAAAATGATGAGGGAGGTGATTTGTTGTTTTTTATTTTATTGACTTAGCAATAAAAAAGGTTCAATGAGACACCCTTGGAAGAGATTAGGGAAGGCCTGAGAACCAAGGCCTGAGAACCAAGAAATTAATTTTTTATAGCCTTATAGTGATAACTGGGTACTGTAAACCAACTTTTATTCCCATGGGAGAAATTTTCATGACGTTTGAGAGGGCCTTGTCAGTGCAAATATATCTTGCCATGAACCAGTCTTTAAAATTTCTGTCTATTACCAACATTTCCAAAAAGACTTGATCACGAAAATTAATCGTCACGAAAAAAATTATCTCTGGTAAATCGCGAAATAAAGTTGTTGCAAATAAAAGTTGCTTTAAGTGATTTCAAGCAGCAAATCAAGAAAAATGTCATCATTTAGAATTATGTGTCCTACCTGTTTTGAGTGGAATGTGTTTATAGCAAACAAAGGTTTATTGATGTTTATTTCATCATCTTCTTCGTTTTTGGCTTGCCATGCCTACAGAGAACAATTATTTTTATAAATAAAGAATGGACAAATGTGTTTTACAGGTTTCCCTTTTTTTCTCCTTCTAAATTGACTGAAGAGAAGCACATACTTTTGAAGTAATTCGTAGTTTACAAACAGAAATATGTAGTTATACCTTTGTATCTGCCATCATTCTCACAGGATCACTTTCAGCTATCACTCTGACCTATACATATAAAAATTAATGATTTTACAGTAAAAATTTTCACAATAATTAGTGGGATTTGAAGTGAGGGCAGCAAGGTGGACTTTTGAACATCATAGAAGGTTTGCTATTTATCTTATTATTTTAGAAATTTATTTTTTGCATCATTTGCAAAAAAAAATACCAATCCAGGCATCCATATTTTTTGTTTGTATCATATGTTCTAATTAATAAATAACTCGAGCCAGGCATAGACTTTCATGCATTAATTATCTCATGTTTCCAGCTATCTTTGATGCAAGATTATTTTACTGCTTTTAGTTTCCGTTTAGATGTACATGTATAGCTCGTGAAATAATTGAATTTTTTTTCTCTATGGCATACACCTTAAGCATACTGAATATAACCCCCACCCAATTTAATAAATTGCACAGTGCACATTATCAAACAAACCTGCTCCCTCAGGGCTTCCAGTCTTCTTTCCTTCTCTATCTCTTCTTCAGCCTTCCTTTCTTCTTTCATCTTTCTTTCCTCTATCTTTTGGTCTAACTGTTCCTTACGATACTCAATTCTGAAAAAAGTAGTCACATTTTAAGGTAATAAGATCATAATCAAAGAAAAATTCATATTTTAAAGAGTTACATACAGTTACAATCTGTTTTCGGATTGCACCTGTTTAAGCAGCAGCATTTGCAGTTTTCTACAGAGAAATACTTACCGGTAATTACTTAGCTTCACAGTTTTCTATAGAGAAATACTTGCAGTTTTCTACTTTCTACAGTGAAATACTTTATTATCCTGGGGCCCATTTCACAAAACTATCTTATGACTAAGATCTGTCTTAAGACCGAAAATTATCGTAAGATTGCACCATAGCCGTTTCACAAAACTGTCATATCTTATGATAATCGTAAGATCTATCATAATCTTAAGACAACTAAATACATGTCTTAAGTCTAAAGTGAAACTTGTGACAGTATGTATTTTGGCTAAAAACCGAAGGATATTTAAAGAAAACGGTTTTTAGAGATAGAACAATCCTTTGGACTATATCCGGCCAGTCAGAACAATGACACTCCCACCCCTACCCCACCCCCCAAAAATTGCGAAAAAATATACGATTGAGAAACTAAAATGTACCTACTTTATGTATTTCCACTTTAATCATTTCAAGGCATTTTCTTTGGTTGTGTCCCCTCCCAACTGATTTGCACACCCCAAAAACCCCAAATGCTTCTTTGGACCATGTGTATTTTTATGGATTTGATAAGTCCATGAATTTTACTTTAATTTATTTTGTTACAATGTGGCAGACAATATATAAATGGTTTTTATATGTTTCTAACTTTAGTGATTTAATTTCAAAATAAACATTTTATTCAGTCGTACAAAATTAGATGAGGTATCCTTATTAATCCACAGGAATGTGTATGACAATTCAATATGTTGTAATATTTCATGCTGTATGTTCTTGCTTTCTTTATGCTTTTCTTAATAATATTGAAACCCTAAAATTTTGAATGGAATTTTTTCTTTTGTTTCTCTTCTTCATCTGTTAGCATTGTTATTTTGTTGCAGTAGTTGAAGCGTTCAAAGACACAAAAAAAATTACGACTAAGACTTAAATTTTACCACACTTTCTTTTTTTAATTTGATAAAAATATTTTTCTAAATAATTGAATCAAATTCATGTATAAAATATTTCTGTAAAGTAATAGAAAAATAAGATTTTTTGCAGCTTAAGTAATGTAGAATGGGGGAGAAGTTTTGCTCTTAGTTGTAAGATTTTTTGGTAAAAGGGCTACTGCATCGAATAAATTTTATGAACGAACTTTGAACACAATTTGATGTTTCAAATGGATTAATTGAAAAAATCTTTCATGATTTGCAAAGCTTCAGATACAGTAGTAGTTTTAATTAAAAGTGATCACATGCATTTTGTCAAAAACTTCCACTGTAAAAAAATAACTAGTTAAAGTCACGAAGAAAACTAGTAAATTTACTGTCCATACAATCACTACCTTAAAAGAAGTTTTACCAGATATTGGTATATTTATACTAGATAAGATTAGTAAAATTAGAATTGATAAGTAACTTTCACTAGGCATCTAAGTATCTATACGACCCCCGCTCCACAACTCACTATCTTAACCAGTAAAATGAAAGTTTACTAATCACGACCAACGCTTTACGAGGCACACTATTAAATTCGCTAGGTTTTTCTTTCAGCGTCTATTTCCCGAGCAAAAAGACATTTCAGCAAATTTTATTAATTTTTTGTGATGAAATTAACTCGAATTTAATTTTAATGACCCCCTCCCCTTCCCAACACACACACACAAAGTACATTATCTTTAGTTGATGCAATAAATTTTGTTGTTTTTTTTCGAGGGTTTATCTGCAAAAAAAAGTATATGAGACATACATTATTTCAATATTTCAAAGAAAATTTTAGAAAGACCTTAGGATAAATCTTACGATAGTTTTGTGAAACGCGGCCCTGCTTTACAGTTAAACATTTTCATCCGAGAAATACTTGAGTTACCTCTCTTTGTCAATGATAGCCTGTTCCTCCATTCGTCTTTTCAGCTCAGCCATTCTTTCCTGATCACGCTGATCTTGTTGTCTTCGTTTCTCCAATTTATCAGTTGCAAACTTTTGAATCTGTAATTAAAAAATTTAAAAAATAATCAAACTTTAGCCCCACATTTGTGCATATGTCAAAGAGATAAAACCTTGCCATATAATATTGAAATGTCATGACCGTCCAGTACTAAATGTAATCAGTCATAATGAAACAGAAAGATATACCCTTGCTTTCAAAAACACCAATGAATAAATAAACTGCACTTAAAAGGGAAGTGAACTTCAGAATAAAATTCTTATGCAGCTAAAGAGCTTAAACTTGATAATAAGTATTTTCTCCATGTAACTGTGTAAACCTTTGCATCTGTAGGTATAGGGGTTGAAATATTGCTAGGTAGTATTTTAAAGATTTACACGATGCTTTGTCAACAAAGTAAAGTGCAGGACATAAATGTATGCACAGAAAGTTAAAAAAATCGGCCGGACCCCTCGTATTGAATCAACTGACCAGACAATTAAGCCGATCACAAAAAATGAATCAGGAATAACTGAGTATGAGATGCATTTTTAACACATTCTTTTTCAGAAGAATCTTTTCTCAAAACTCTAAAAGTCTCTGCTAATCCAGCAGCCCATCCCTCTCTCCATCTCAAATCTGAGCTCTAGCTCTTGAACCTTTTATAACTGCATGACCTGTTCTTTTATAACTGACCTGTTCTTTTTTCATTTGCCAGTCTCTTCTTCTGTCTCTCCATCCTGAGCCTGAGTTCATTCTGAACCTTTTAAAACTGACCTGTTCTTTTTCATGTGCCAGCCCTGAACATCTTATAACTGACCTGTTCTTTTTTGTGTGCCCGTCCTGATCCTTTTATAACTGACCTGTACTTTTTTGCATGCCCGTCTGTTCCTCTCTCTCTCTCTCCATCTCCAGTCTAAATTTCTCTTGAACCTTATATCTGACCTGTTCTTTTTCTGTGCCCGTCCTGAACCTATAATAACTGACCTGTTCCTTTTCATGTGCCCGTCTCTTCTTCTCTCTCTCCATCTCGAGCCTGAGCTCCTCCTGAACTTCTTCTCTCTTTCTCTCATCTATCTTCTGCTGTAACATCATGGCTTCCATTTTTTGTTCTCTCCATTGTTTGATCTGATTAAAAAATAAATCAATCAATCATTAATCATTTAATGTAAGATCTGAAAAATATACATGTAATCAATCAATTAGTCACTGATAAATTGTTCAGTTTTTATATCATCGATACTGAAATGAAATGTATAAGTGTACCTTCTATATTTATTAGGAAAAAAAACTTTCTCTCAAAAATAAAAAAAAACCTAACAAAACTCTTAGCAATCAATTTTTTTAATGAATTACAACTCTGATGAGAATTTTTTGGGCTAGGCTTAAAAAAATCTTTGTTTGCAGTGCCGACCTATTATTTTTAGACTGGGTAGGTAGGGATGCATTTTTATTATTATCAATTTTTTTTTTGAAAAAAAAAAAAATCAGATTTTTGTTAGCTAACAATTAATAGAGCTTTTCCATGTTTTCATAGGCCTACTAAACATGAGTAAGCTCCACTCTTGTTATAAACCACTGATTGATAAAAACAAAAGTCAAAAATTGAAAATGAAACAGTTTCAATATTCTGAAAATTGAAAAAAAAAAAAAAATAAAATTACGAAATGGCTGAAAAAAAAAGTTTGGGTCGGGTGCATTTTCAGTGGGTCAGTAGGCAACTGCAAACAAACTAATTTTTATTTTAGGCCTTGTCCTCTATGTTACCAGATTAATGTATTTTAAATGTAATCATTCTATACAATACACATGAACACATATTATTATTTATTATCGTTTTCTTTAGCTTAAATTTTGCAGTATTTGTTTTTAACATGCACATTAACTTCTTGAAAATTATAATTATACTTAAGCATCTTGATTTTTTCTAAAATTGACATCTTAATGATAAAAATCTATCTCATTTAAAAGTATCTTAAGCAGAACTTCTTATTCTGATTTTTTTTTCTTTACTTATGAAATGAAATGTAAAATGAAATAAAATGTCCTTTTTCTACATGTTCTAAATAAAAAAATATATATTTGCTGACTAGTTACCTTCTCGTAAAGTTCGTATCGGATCTTTTTCTGTTGTCGATTGTACTCTGCCTTCACTTCCGCCAGTTCTTTAGCGATCTCCACCTCAATAAAGGTACTGCGGGCTTTATTAAGGAGCTCAGCTCGGCCCTTTCTCCACGCCACCACCAGCGCTCGCTTACGCTCATGAAAATACTTGTTTGCCTCACACCACTCCTCATGAGCCACCTGTTATTATTACACAAACACTGAGAAGATGGGATATACTGACAGAGTCTTTTCAAGTTTTGGGGTAAAAAGCAGTCTTAAAACCACCGAATTCTATGTCATATACAATGTAACACATTTTTGACTAATACTATCTATGATGACGACATTGATTTGATCTCTATCATCAAGCAAATATTCAAACTTACTACGACAGAATTAATTTTTAAGTACCATTAAACTATATCATTTATATATTAAAAGATTTTATTTCTGAGTAAAAGAAACCATTTAATATTTGTTGTCAAAAAAGTTCTTATGAAGCATATTATTCAGCTCTGCAGTCATGTTTCTTGTACATTTTTATTAATTTTTTAGTACATCTGTACTTGAGACTACTCACAAGCTCATGCCTAGCTTTGTGTGGTAGGTGGCGCCTCAGTCTGTCTAGAATCAACTTCCTCCTGTTATTGAGTTCTCTAGGATACTGTTCATAATTCGCCAAAAAACAGAAATGGTCTTCATCACTCCACCCTCCATGAAGACCTTTACTGTAAACAACAAAAATTTCCATTGTTAGTATTTTCCCTTTGAATTTATATCCTGAAGTATCCTCCTGACTATTGTTGTCACATGAAAATACTGCTTAAAGGAAAATAACTCTTGGAGATAATTTTCACTAAGTATAGCAATAATTCAAAAAAATTATAGAATCAGTAAATAATGTATTCAATAAAACTTTTAATACATGCAGTAAAATCACAAGCACTTGTTTCTGTAATAAATTTTTGACCCATAGTTTAATAATAACACATGTTATTATTATACTGTGGGTCAAAAATTTATTATAGAAACAAGTGCCTGTGAGTAAAATAGTAACATTCAATCCCATTATAAGGTGTCAAAAGTGTTCAATAATTGTAAACTCACCTGCAAATTTTAAACACTTAAATAACATTACATGTACCAAAGAAATGAATAGAAATGATGCTGTGGTTTGTCTGTGAAAAATAATATTCTTAAAGCTAACATACCTCAAAATCTTGGAATGTTCATCTTCTAGGAAGTGAAGCCTCTCTCTGAATTTCTGATCGATAATAATAAATTCTTGTAGCACTGTGACCTTGAGCTCATCATCTGAACATTCAAGGTCAAATGCTTCCTCTGGAATTCCCTCAGCAAAGTCAATGTGAGGCGTCTCTGATCCACCATGAGTTATTTCCCACAGAAAACCTTAAACGATAAACAGAAATAAAGTAAATCAATTAATAATTTAAAACAATTTCCACATTATATCATAGGCTGTCTCCAAAACCTTACTTGTTATATACATGTAGCAGACAGGTCTCTGCGATCTTACCAAGTTGGTCTAAAATTAGATCCAAAACATCAAGAAAGGTCACTATAATTACAATGAATTTCAGTGTCCCCTTCTCTAAAACATGGCCTAGGATGCACTTAATTTGAATTAGGTGTCTTTTACCCCTCCTCTAAGAAAATAGTGCACTTGAACTGTATCAAGTGTCTCATACCCCTTCTCTAAGACAATATGAGCTATAATTACCTGTTTGTAGTTCCCCCTCCAGACATTTCTGTTCGTTATACAGCTGCTGCAGCACGCTGTTCTGTTGACCTTTGACATGGTTTATGGTCTGGCGGATCTCAGCGTGTTTCTCCACCACTTCTGGATCCCCCAGCCTGATTCCTTCGTGGTTGTCTTGTATCCAAAACTGTAAATCTTCCCTGTTGTACAGATTACATATAATTACTGTATACAGGAAATTTTTGCCTCCGTTTTATTTTCGCCCCTTTTGCCCCAGACATGTGGGCAAATTTAAGACGGGGGCAAATTCAAAGAAAAAAGTATAATATTATTTCGTAAAAAAAAACTGTAAATGGGCGAAATAAAAAGGGGCAAAATTGTTTGCAATTGTGAAAGGGCGAAAATAATAAGGGGTGAAAATAACCCTGTATATAGAATTATAATCATTACGTGTTCAAAACATGTATCCTTTTATCAAAAGTCTTATCATAAAAATTTAGAAATGCTTCTTCTGTGAACATTAAAATATGCATTTGCACATTGTTATTATTTGAGAGTAAGATCAAAAGTTTACTTTTAGTAAAAATCTAAATTAAGAAAGTTTTCATTAGGACCCACAACATCTGTCCTCTTCTCCCCCTAAATATTACATGTGACAAATGCTGAATCATTCTAGTTTACATTATACTGAAAATTACAGATTTATTTATTTATTTCGATCTCCAATCATAAAAAGAGTCATGTATTTCAAAAACCAATATCGTAAAGTCTCATGTCCAATTTTTATTTTTTTGTTTCTTAATAATTATTGATGTCTGATTAACAATATTTTTCCATGAAATTGGCAATCTTTGTTTAAATTTCACATTATCTTGGCACATATAAAAATGTACTATGCTCTTCATTCCCATTTTGTAACTTTTGTAGATTTTATATCACTAATACTACAAGTATTACTGAAACTTTACCTTAAATTCCACACAGGTTCACAGGTATTCTGCTTAAACTTAGCAAACTCCTCATCCAAAGATGACTCATAGAGATCAAAGTGTTCAAAAATTCGGCAGCAACCACTTCCTTCCATGGCGTTCTGTCTGCGGTGACTCTCGACTTCTGCTTGAATCCGCTTACGTAAGTTGTTCAGTCTCATAAATTCTTTTTGCCAGACTAGCTTGTGTTGTTTCAAGAGAAGGTTTTCTTTACTCTGTTTTGACATTTGTTCAATTTTCTTCACTTTAAGTAGACTTTTCTGTGCTGCAAATTTTTTCTCTGTTGCCATAAGTTTGAGTTTTTCATAGTCCACAGGTAGGTATTTGTTGCTTCGGATTCCATTGTTTGCTCTCAGTTGTAATTTATCTGTGGAAATCAAAAACAAAAAAATTACAAGCATTTATGTGCTGCATACATGTTCTATGAAACAGACATCAAATATACATATACATGTATTTGTGATATTCATGCAGTTTCTTCTTGTATAAAAAAATTATCATTGTTTTTTTTTTTTTTCAATATTAATTTCATTTATAACATCAATATACAAAATACAGTTGAACTTCGGTATCTAGACTACTGATATCTCCAAAACCTTGGAAATGTCAAGGTCATTTGGAAGTCCCAACAATACATGTACATATTAATGATATTATCCCCTCACAAAACTTGAAGGGAATATAGTGAGGCAATTTGTATTTGTGGGTTTGTTTCAGAGTGAGTGAGTTAATGCTGTGTGAAACAAAAGTGACATAATTTGCACCAGGATACGAGGGTTGTCCCAAAAAGTCAAAGACAGGGAAAACAGTTTAGTTTCTCTTTGCTAAATTAAATTTCTTTTCTTGTCATATCAAAAAGTAACATTTCATGATCATGCATTTCAAGTTTCATGATAATATCACATTTAACATGTTTAATAAGAAAATTATGAAAAAAATAAAGAAAGCATGTATGTGTACATCATGAAAGCAAGCATAATTTATGTCTCTTATAACGTCATGATCTCTTTTTCCACTACACATGCATCTGTTTAACATCCCAATAATTTTTAAGAGTGAAAAACCACTCTTGACAAAGGGATTTATTAAAATTCACTTCTGTCCATTTTTTTTGGCAGATTCAAATTTCGGTTGAAATTTTAGTCGAAAAATCATCTTACACTGTACACATTGTTTGACGTCTTTTGTGGCCTAGAACTTTCCCTACTGTCTGTGTTTAACAAACAGTATGGTACTTCTTACATGCGGCAACTACTTTTCGGTACAGAGGAAAAACTATCATTGAACCTCATACCATTTAAAAACAACTTCTCTATGCGAATCTAGTGTTTAATGTCATGTCTGTACTCCTTTTTCCCGTCTCTGAACCATATGTATAAACCATATCCAAAACAATTTATTACATCTCCGTGCGGCAGTTATGCATTTGACGACGTCATTTTCATCAAACTCAATTCCAACAACACTTTGAAAATCCTGACACCAATCGTCTGTTTCTAATGCTATTTATGCGAAAATTTGATATGTTATCAAAATTTTGATTCTGGTTTCACTTATTTAAATTTCAGTCTAATGTTTTACATAGTACCAAAGAAATAAAAGCAAATGTTTTAGTTATATATGTATATTTTTTGGAAATTTGTTCGTGCGCCGACAGACCATATCGGCCATCATAAAAATTGTCCCAATTTTATTAATTATGTCACAGGGTTCACAGGTGCGTGAAAGTCAGTCAATATATTGGGTCTCAATAGCTCGGTTTAAAAGCACTGGCACGGTACGCCAGAGACCCTGAGTTCGAGTCCCAGTTTAGACTTGACTTTTCACCGCCTAATACATTTGGCGCCCAACGAAAACAACCCACTGTTCCCTTGGAATATGCTTCACGCATTTCCTTAACTCATAAAATTCGGGGACGAATTTCTACGAAGAGGGGGAATATGTCACCGGGTTCACAGGTGCGTGAGAGTCAGTCAATATATCGGGTCTCAATAGCTCAGTTGGTAAGAGCACTGGCACAGTACACCAGAGACCCTGGGTTCGAGTCCCGGTTGAGATTTGACTTTTCACCACCTGTGACAATATGAAAGATATATATTTAAGAATTCACAATTTTAAAGAACATGGAATATATTATGTCTATGCAAAATTTGGTTAGTATTGGTTGCATGTTAAAAAAGTTATAAACATTGTCTATGACTTTTTGGGACAACCCTTGTAAATGTTGAATACTGTTTTGATATGCTCTTTGTGAGGGGATGCTCCACTTTGCCATGACGATGCTCTTGTTTCCTAAGTGTTTTACCCTTAATATTTCAATTCCCTGAATTTATTAAAGTTTTCATTGTTCGGAGTTCCGGTCACGTGATGGTCTGTGACTGACGAAAAATTTGGGCTCCGCTGTTTATTTCCTAAACCTTGTTTCTATATGGTTTTAAGTGTGTTTAATTCTGTGGAAAGGACTTATTATTCAATATTGGTGAGTTTTGCATTAGCTTTGGGCTTAGTGTAGCGTAAGAAGTGTGCTGTTTAAATCTACGACATTCTTCATCGTCTTCACTGTGAACACGTATTCACTCACGCATACACGCATTCACTCACGATGCCCTCGGATAAAGCGGGATCTAACAAAAAAACACCAGACAAAGAACAAATAAAACCAAAAAAATTTGTGCAACTAGATTTAAAAGCTGCACCTATGTCTATAAGAAAATCCGTTGTTTCTGAGAAAGCTGCAGTGAAAAAACCAAGAACAAGTAGCGGCGATCATTCCCTCAATCAAGACGATAGTCAATCAGAACATCACGATATCACTTACGATCTTAAACAAATTCAGGACAGTCTCACTGAGATTAGAGAATCTATGGTCAAGAAATCGGATGTAAAACTTATAGTTTCAGAGATTTTGCTCGAAATGAAAAATGAACTGAAAGGTGAAATAAAAAAGGAAATAATTTCAGAAATGAAAGAAGATTTCGAAAAGGGTATTAAAAATAAAGTTAAGGAAGAATTCGAGGAGAAAATAGAGAGAACGCATAAAGAATTCCAAACACAAACAAAAGAGATTTCTGATGGATTTAATCTTGATTTTGATACTCTTAGAGAAAAACTAAGTGTACAGGCAAAGGAATTGAGGGACTTGAAGAAACAACTTCAAACATGTGAATCTATTGCAGGGTCTGCAATCACACTCGCTAATCAAAACCAGCAGTATTCCCAAAAATCTAACATAAAATTTATGAATTGGGCAGAGGAGAAAAATGAAGATCTTAAACAAAGGCTATGTGTGACACTCAAGGAAGCGGTGAACGTTGACCTTGACCCCGCAGATGTTTTGGCGATCCATCGGATTCCCGGAGGAGATGGAAGAGGACCACGACCTGTGATCGCAAAATTTCGAAACACCGACATCAAGATCATGGTAATCAAAAATAGAGCTGACAAAAATCTTCAAAAGATCTTCACCATGCACGATCACCTAACACAAATGAACGCTAAACTGGTGCGCGACTTGAACAATGATCCGCGAATTCATGGTGCATGGTATTTTAATGGAAAAGTGTTCGCCCACGACGAAGAAGGAAATCGCTACAAATTTGACATTTTAGACAACGTGTCTGAAAAATTGAAAGGTTACTAAATAATTACTCATATATGCAGCGGAGTGGTCTTTGTGAAAATAACACATTTTGACTGTGAGATCGGGCTCGATATTCGGTAAATTCAGATCATGTTTACTTTTTGTGTGAGTGTGTCGGTGTGTGTGTTTGTATGTCCCCCTGTTTTTCTAATATCATCATGTTTTCATTATTCAGAAAGATGGTGTTTTCATATTCGAGTCTCTTTATTGCTTTTTTCTAAAACAGTACAAACTAAATAAGTAGCTCAATTAAACTAGCAACGGTGAATTGTCAAGGCTTGGCAACAGGTACCAAGAGACAGGATGTTTTAAATTATTATAAGAAAAAAGGGTTTTCAATTCTCTGTTTGCAAGATACGCACTTTACTAAAGAAATAGAACCTTATATTGAAACACAATGGGGATATAAATGTATTTTTAATTCGTACAAGTCAAACTCTAGAGGGGTATGCATTCTCTTTAATAACAATTTTGAATTTCATATTCACAGGGAGAAACAGGACGATTATGGTAATTTATTAGCTCTCGATATGACAATCGAGGATAATAAAGTTACTTTAATTAATATATATGGACCAAATTCTGACAATCCAGAGTTTTATGAATTAGTAAGAGAGACATTTTTAGAATTTGATAATGATTACTTTATTTTATGTGGTGATTTTAATCTGGCTCTTGACCCTTCAATAGATACAGAAAATTATTGTAACATTAACAATCCAAAGGCAAGAGAAAAACTTTTAGAAATTATGAATGACTTACAAATAATAGACTATTTTAGGGTTTTGAATCCAAATTTAAAAATATTTACATGGCGAAAGAAAAATCCAATAAAACAAGGACGATTAGATTATATTTTAATTTCTGAAAATATGTGCAACTTGGTTGAAAATTTAGTAATTAAACCAGGGTACAGATCTGACCACTCATCAGTGGTTCTAGATATAAAATTCAATACCTTTAAGAAAGGGAAAGGTGTATGGAAATTTAATAACTCTTTACTTGTAGACAAAACATACGTTACCGAAGTGAAAGAAACAATAAAATCTGTTAGAAACAAATACGAAAAGAATAATGTGCTTATAGAAAATATGGATAACAGTACATTTTTTGAAGTCCTTCTAATGGAGATAAGAGGCATTACTATTTCATATTCCTCATATAGAAAGAAAGAAAAAAATAAAGAAGAAGCCTTGTTAATTGCCCAAATAGAAAAATTAGAAACAGAGAATACCGGAACATTAAATCTACATTTAATAGAGGAGAAAAAAACAGACCTTGAGAATTTAAGAAAAGAAAAGTTACAAGGTCACATCATAAGATCTCGAGCAAGATGGG
Source organism: Saccostrea cuccullata (assembly GCF_032062105.1). Taxonomy (NCBI): domain Eukaryota; kingdom Metazoa; phylum Mollusca; class Bivalvia; order Ostreida; family Ostreidae; genus Saccostrea; species Saccostrea cuccullata. The sequence goes on along the minus strand of NW_026931351.1, from coordinate 307,569 downwards.
TTGAATATGGAGAAAAACCATCTCAATATTTTTGTAAATTAGAATCCCGTAATTATTTAAATAAAATTATTAAAAAGATTAAAACAGAGGAAAATGAAACTATTTACAATCAGTCGGAAATTTTAAATAAAATCAGGATGTATTACAAATCTCTTTATACTTCTGTAGATGCAGAACTTCTCGACATAGATCTTGCAGAAATTATAACAGTTAATGAGGTTCCAAAACTTGAAAACCATATTGCCAATACACTTGAGGGAAAAATTTTGGAAAATGAAGTCTTAGAGGTGTTAAAAAACATGAAAAACAATAAGTCGCCAGGAAGTGATGGTTTTACTGCAGAATTTTTTAAATTTTTCTGGTCAGATTTAAAACATTTTATAGTACTTGCCATAAATGACATATTTCAGAGGAAAGAACTTCCCATTTCTCAAAGATTAGGGTTAATCACATGCTTACCAAAAGGTGATAAGCCAAGAGAATTTTTGAAAAACTGGCGACCTATCACACTTTTAAATGTGTTTTATAAACTGTTATCAGGTTGTATTAGTCATAGAATAAGATCCACCCTGAACAGTATCATATCAAATACTCAACTTGGATTTTTAAAAAGAAGATATATAGGTGAAAATACCAGATTTCTTTATGATCTTATGGATTACACTGAATCTAAAAATATACCGGGATTGCTTGTACTTATAGACTTCGAAAAAGCTTTTGATTCAATATCCTGGACCTTTGTGTATAAAGTATTAGAATTTTTTGGGTTTGGTAAAAACATTATTAAATGGGTTAAAATTCTAAATACAAAATTTTGTGCGTCTGTGCTTCAATGTGGATTTTTATCCGAACAGTTTTATATCCAAAGAGGATGTCGTCAGGGAGATCCCTTGGCACCTTATCTGTTTCTTCTTTGTGCAGAAATTCTTGCAATTATGATCAAACAAAATCAAAGTATTAAAGGAATTGTTATTAACAAAACAGAACATAAAATATCCCAATATGCAGATGATACCTGGCTTGCCCTTGACGGTTCACCTAAATCACTTTTTGCAGCATTAGATACAATTGATTTTTTCTCAAAGTTTACAGGACTTAAAATTAACAGCTCAAAAACTAAAATTGTTTGGATAGGTTCAAAAAAATTCTCTAATCAAGTTTTCCATCATTCTCGTTGGAAACTTGAATGGGGTTGTACAACTTTCAATTTACTTGGAATTAATTTTTCAGTAGAACTAGATAAAATTATTGATTTAAACTACAATGTTCAAATACCAAAGATCAAAGCATTAATTCAGCAATGGAAAAGAAGGGTTCTTACTCCTATTGGCAGAGTTACAGTTCTTAAAACATTAGTTTTACCAAAACTTAACCATCTTTTTATATCTTTGCCAAATCCAAGTAAAGAAACTCTATCATTATTGAACAGAGAAGTCTTTGAGTTTATATGGAAATCAAAATGTGATAAAATTAAAAGGAAAGTTATTACTCAGGATTTTTTACAAGGAGGATTAAAAATGTTGGATATAAATAACTTTATTACATCTCTTAAATGCTCCTGGATTAAAAGATTAACAAGAAGTAATCAACCATGGTTAGATATATTTTTGGCAATTAATGGTAAAGACATATTGCATAAAGCTTTTGATTTTGGTGAAGAGTATGTGTCTTGCTTTATTGTAAAAAATAACAACATTTTTTGGAAAGATGTGTTTAATTCGTGGTTATATTTCATGAAAACACTCAACAACAATTCATATATGAAAACTAAGTTTCTGAACTTACCTGTGTGGTATAATCCCAATATAAAAATTGGAAACAAAACAATTTTTGTAAAGACTTGGTATGTAAATGGCGTTAAAAGTGTTTGTGATTTTTTAGACAATGAAGGAAATTTTTTAAATGTTACAGATTTTGGAAATAGATTTCATTTGTCTAATGTTTGCATCATGCAATATAACAGTGTTATTTGTGCTATATCCAGGTTTTTAAAAACAATGTCTGTAGATAAATCATCTGTTAAGAGGGAATGTACCCCTGTTATTCCTTTTTATTTTGAAAATATTATTGTATATGAAAAGTGCACTAAAATTATTTATAGATATTTGAATAGTAACAACATCATTCCTACAGCAATATTTAGATGGAACCAGGAACTATCAATGCTTTTAGAATCTGAAATCTGTGTTCAAGATGTTTTTAAGGTTTGTTTCAGAACAACTATGGATACTTCTGCTCAATGGTTACAGTATAGAATCCTACATAGAATACTTCCAGTGAAATATTATTTGAAGAAAATAAATATTTTATCTGATGAACATTGTACCTTTTGTAAACAGGATATAGAAACAATACAACATATATTTTTAAATTGTACAAAAATTTCTTCATTATGGAGTAATCTTAGCATGCACATATTTACAAAAACTTCTGAAAGAGTTGGATTTAACATATGCAATATTATTTTAGGTGAAACGCCATTTTCTTATCATAATAGGGTGATAAATTTCATTATTTTATATACAAAGCAATATATCTTTTCTTGTTTAAAGCAGAATAAAATACCTATGATTACTGGGCTGCTACATTATTTAACTCTTAAGTATAAAGTAGAAAAATGTATATCAATTCAAAATTTTACAATGAACAATTTTGATAATCTATGGTCACAGTGGATAAATATTTTTGAGTTATAACCATGATAACACTTATTTAAACACCAACTTTAAATTTTTCTCGAATTTTATATATTTTATATTTCATTTTTGTTTAAATTCAGAGGGGAAGTGTGAATGTGTGTGTGAATGTGACTAAAAAACTTATGTAACTTTACCTGTCACTTTTTGAAATTAAAAAATAAAAAAAGAAAAAAAAAAAAAAAAAAAAAAAGTTTTCATTGTTCAATCAAGTTCAAGATAATAAGGATTAACTGTGTATACACATTATAAATAAATCTCAGACCTGGATCATCTGATGTATACTTGGTGATAAATGGTTTACTGTCCATGGTTCTGTTCGGCCAACTAGGACTGCTCATGTTTGAAACTGGAATTTTGAACCTTAAAACAAAAAAAAACATTTATAAAAGTCAAAGCAAATAGAGCATTTCAACTTGTTCACAGTTACACACATTGCTTACTTTTTATAACTAGTCAGGGCTACATATGATACGCATACTTATATGTTCAACAGTAGACTGTACATGTATTTAAAATAAAGTATTTTCTGTTTACTACATTTAATTTACAGGTAGGTCCTTGGGTTTCTTTAAAGTACAATGAAAAGTACTTGTTTTAGTCGGTGTTCCATTATATATGCATGTAACTATACAATAACACGTGTATTAGTGATTCTAGCGAACTATTACTGAAAGCTCAACAAAGCTACATAGCTGTTTCAAGTTATAAAGCTTAATCAAGAGATTGCACTGGACCTGATAACTATGCTGGATACAAATGCCTGACAGTGGTTCACAGTACGTTGTGATAAGCATACCACATACATTTAAGATATACACAGATATTATACATGTAGTATGAATCTCTTATTATAGTTTACATTTTGTTTAACATTTTCTGGTTATATTGGTTATAGATCTAGCTAAAAGTATAAAGAAAATTACCCCGTTTGATTCATTTTAACTTTGTGACCATGAAGCATGACTAATTATTAGTTTAGACATATTTTAATTATTTCAATACTTTAAGCCAATATATGTCATAAAGTCACTGAACTGGATTACATTCATCGTAGTATGATTAAATACAAACCAAATAATAAAGCAAAATAACACAAATTCTTCAGATTTGACGGAGAAGAGTCCTTTGTTGTTGTTTACCCTAACATCATTTTAAATATCATGAATCTCGATCCCGATCTTTATTATCATAGTCAAATTCGCTGTTTTGTGAGTGGAATAATATGAATTAAAAAGAAAAATAAATAATAAAAGTTTGAATTATGATTAATGAATTAATTTGAAGAAAAAAATATTGATAACATTGCTGTCTTAATACTGTACAGAACTGAACGTGATCTATTAACACTGAGATTAATGATGATCAATCTACTTTTTAAAATAAATGTATCAAAAGTACATTTATAAATGACGTGAAAAAAACAATTAGGTGAATTATTTTTCACTTACGTTCACTATTCGGTGTATTTTAAAAAATTTTCCACGATATATTTCGCATTCAAAGAGTATTCTTTTCGTAAATCGTTTACATTAGGTTCTAGCTGCAGATATGTAGCTCTCCGAAAAATATATTATATTGACAGACCGGAGAGCTACAGTGCCACCCATTGAAAAAACTGTATATTTATTGCGCACAAAAATGTGCTCACGGTTTTGGATTAATTCTTCTAAATTCTTACATCAATTGCAAAAAAGCTAGATTTTAAAAGATTCCTTACTCCTCTATCAAGTACTTTCTTAGTTTACATCCGTACGAAGCGCGTTGGACCGAATTATCTTGCAAACCAAAATGGCATTATAAATAAGCGAAATTTTCGATGATCTCAATTTCAGGGCCAGGAGGGCTATTAACAGCAATTATAAGGTATATTTTGTTGTGGAAATAGTGAAAGAATATGTTAGGAAGACATGTTAGTAATATTTTGAGATGGCAGTATTAAAAACATGGCGAAATAAATCTAGAAACAGCGCACTTTTTTGTGCGCAATAAATATACAGTTTTTTCAATGGGTGGCACTGTAGCTCTCCGGTCTGTCAATATATATTTTTCGGAGAGCTACAGCTCTGCAGCTAAATAGGTTCATGAATTACTTAACATTAACTTAATATTCTGTGCAGTTTTTAAATAGATATTCAAACATTCATTTTTAATATACCTAGAAGAAAAAAATGTAAAAGTCATCTTTGAAACCAAAGTTGCATGGATGATTATATTATTTCATTCAACCCTCTTGTGTTTCAGTCCCCCCGGTTACAATCTCACACCGCTGATGATATTTTTAACTGTACATTATTTCATTCAACCCTCTTGTGTTTCAGTCCCCCCGTTACAATCTGACACCGCGGTGCAGGTCACCACTAGAAATTTGACAGTTGATAAAATTCTCTAATTTATGTTTCGTTATGACGGGAAGGGAAATAACAATTAGCATACATGGTGATCTTCATTAATGGTTTCCACACATTTAGCGCGACTTTTGACACCTGCTAAATGTACATTAACATCAGTGTCGTCTAAATTCATTGTACATTTAGGAGTTTCGGAAAATTTTTAGCTCACAGTCAGCATCACCAGCTATTTTTTCTTTGAAAATGAAATTACATATGGAAGGGAAAAAAGTGCAACTTCGATTTCTTCCTTTAATATACCTTAAGGCACAACGGCGTCTGTGTGCTATATCTCCTTGATTAAGATGTTTGCTTTTTATCGAAGAAAACTCTGGAAGGAATAAATAATTTTAAAATTGATTAAACTATTTCCAGAATAGGCCTATAGACATAGGAAAAAGTTTAATTTTCTGGATAAAGAGAAACATGAAAGAAACGCATGCTAGTGGCAATGCCGTCGCCCTAACGGGAGTTAATAAATAAAAAATCGATCTCCGAGTTACGTCACATCAGCTTTCCCCAATACAACATTGCGCCTCGCATTAATATCTTTTTAATTGGGGATATACTACGCTAGTTGTAAAAAGCCATAAATCACACAATTTTCACTTCGTTTGGGGAGGATTTTGTTTGAACATTTCTTGAAATTATTGTCTGGGTATTAAAGAAGTTAACTGACTTTTGGTTTTTCTTCTCTACCTGAGCTCGCACCTGTCTTTTTCCGGTCAAGAGAGACGGTGGCCCGCTCATGTTTCTGCCAAAAACTGCAGGCGAAATAATTAATTTTTTTCCCCTGAAACAGAAAATTGTTAAAATTGATTTATGTTTTTTGAATCCACCATTGGCGGGATTATCCCGAAGAAAAAAACTTTTTAAAAAATGTTTTGTCTTCTCTCTTGCCTGCATATTACGTTCAATATTCTCTTTTGGTCACGTTTTCACGATATCAGTCTTTTTCCTTCATAAATTACGACAGAGAGAGAGAGAGAGAGAGAGATTTTCTCAAATTCTCTTTAACTTATACATTTGTTGGGCTTTATAATTTACAACTGATTTGTTGGGCTTTATAATTTACAACTGCTATATGAAAGTTTTGTTTTGAATGATAACATACATGTATAACGTATGTAGGAGTATTAAATACATTTACTTGTATGTTAAAAATATATACCCTGACGATATTTTTTTATAATCATTTTCAGATTACAATAGATGAAAGGAGTATTAGAAATGACACTAAAATTTACAGTTTGCAATAAATTTATTATTCTACTATACTTCAGATTTTTTCTCAAATAAAAATTCATAAGTATATCAGAATTTTTAAGGCTAATGATAGTTTAAAGACTTTGCACGAGAAAATCCTTTCCGAGTATTTGCATTTCTTTTCTGGATGAAATCATGCTATTTGGGGAGACCACGCCACGGGACTAGGGAAAATTAACCCCCTCTAATGCCCTATTGAGTGCCAAACTAAGCGAGTGTAACGCAGATGAACGTACAAGGGGATTACGTTTTAATCCCTTGGGTTCAAAGATTGAACGTCAGCAATTTCAATCACTTCGAACGCTAGTTCAACTTTCTTATTGTACTCTGTGATTTTCTGTACTTGTCAAAAATTTCACAATTTCCCCTGTGAATAAAGTTTCATTTTTCGTAAGTTACAAGGATTTTTCCTCTCTATTTTTTGCAATAACAGTTCAATATGTTTCCTAATTCGACACGCTCTTGACGCACAAATTCAATTATCTACAGAAAATACCTACAAATGCGAAGAGATTCGGACTTAATTTTACATAAAAAGAAATATAAAAATTAAACTAAGATAAGAATTGCTACTTAAAGTACCTTGTCCCAGGTGTACGTGTAAATAAGAGAGAGAGAGAGAGAGAGAGAGAGAGAGAGAGAGAGAGAGAGAGAGAGAGAGAGAGAGAGAGAGAGAAACTGTCTTGTAACAGTATGTATATCGGGAAATGAAGGCATCCATTTTCACAATATTCTTGCATGCATTTCATAATCATAAAGGCCAGGGTTTTCAACCGTTCTTTGAACCTGTGGATTTTAATATTAACGCATACATGTGCATGCATCAGTTTGGCATTATAAAGCGCAATGTATGCAAAAAAAATGTTAACGCAATAATTCATTGTTATATGAAGTTACTATTAACATACATAGCGATTATCTTATTATAATTTTTTTTCTTACACTATTTATGTACACAAAGATTATTCTTATTAAAAAAAACTTATTGTTAAGATATTTTGGACCAATTCATGAATTTTTCCCATATAATTAGGTTAAGCCCCGAAGAAAGTTTAAAATATGAAGGATATAAAAATCATCTATTAATAGAAATTTTTAATTGTCTATCCTAATTTTTTTTATGATATCTTAACAAACATGAAGTGTGGAAAACTATTACGACAGACACTTATGTTGTAAGATTTCTTTCTTTTCTATGAGCTATGTGCAAAATTATTTGAACAATTTTAGTGTAAAAAAAAAATTAAAGAGAGAGAGGATCGAAAAACTTATCTATTTAAACAAAACAAGACTGGAAAATGGAAAAATTCAAATTAATATTTATCTTCTTGGTTAAAACTATATGAATTGGAATGCCAGACTGCATTAATTCTCTCGTGTAGAACTCCACTGTTTTATACTATTCAATGGAGGACCATTAGGAATAACAAACCGACTCTTAGTAGTCAATTAGCTTAGTTCTGCTTCATTAAAGTGCAAATAAAAAGCCACCAATATTTGACACACCAAAGACACACTGCGGGCCCCCTTTCTTCGTCTAATTACGTTGCGACAACTGCGGATCTTTTTCTCGCGTACTTCGCTAAAAAGACACACAACTCGCCATTGTGTTCTTTGCACCGCAGCGGAGTAATAGAATATTAGGTAGAGATTAAAAGGTTAGACTTAAACCGTCTCGTCTTCCGGATGTATCGATTCTCGTTTCTTCGACTTGGTGGGGGGTGTTGACTTTTTAGTTATAATAAAAAAAATCAAGCTGTCTGTCAACTGTAGTTTTTCTTTTGCATCATGCGCATTAGCCACGCCCCCTTGTGCGTGTCGAACGTTATGCTCAACCCCTTGCACGCGCGGCTGTCTCGAATCCGTTCTCTACCATTTTAAGCCAATAAAAATGGCCTTGTCTGTTACCTAGTTCAAAAAGGGAATATGGTGTCGCTGTTCAGGTAACCCAGCGATAAGGATATAAATTTGACCACCATCTTAGTCCAGGTAGCATTCCCCCATCCTATATTGCACTGTGAGGTTTGGGGGATTCATAGATACCGCACCTTCTAAGCCTAGTTACAACAATAAAAATAACTTTAAAGGAATAATGGAGTTTGCAGATGCTGATATAGCACATCCCAACGGATACGAAGAGGCTCTGTATCCGATGTCTGTACCGTCCATTCACTTCCAAGATGGAACGTATCCGACGTATTCCGAGTGGCAGCAGACTCCTATTCTTTCACCAGATAATGGACAGCATCCTGCATTTATGGGAGTATCTCCTCTTTCACAAAACAGTTACTTGCAAACTGGAACGGCATGGACTTGTGATTTATCCACTGACTTCACGATTAGTGATTTTAACCAGTGTAGTGGAATAGGGCAACTTAGTACACACGGACTTCATCTCGCATCTTCCAATCAACAGACCGTTGGTAAAGACGGGAAACCGAAAAGAAAACGAGTACAGTCCAAATCTCAACGGAAAGCAGCGAACGTTAGAGAGAGGAAACGGATGTTCCACCTGAACACCGCCTTCGATGATTTAAGAAAACGACTTCCGGCATTTAATTACGAAAAAAGACTTTCCAGAATAGAAACGCTGAAGCTGGCCATGACGTATATTTCATTCATGAAAGAAATCTCGGAAGGAGAAGATCCCAAAAATGTAAAACTCAAACCACACAAAGAAACATACGACATGTTCAGTCAGCAAGAACAATTAGGCAGATATAGTGATGATTCGCTTAGTGTTTGATTCCATGTTCTTTCGACCATGCAATGGTAAGATACAGAAACGAAACACACCATAACTTTCCAAACTTTGACAATGTGAAAATCTGTAAAGGATTAAGCACAATGGTGTGCTGTCTTCCAACAAGACATAAAGCAAGAATTAGATGGTTCCATGTGCCAGCAATGAAAACCAATGTCCATTAAGTATTGTTTTATGCATAAGAGTTGAAATTTATGTTAAGATCTCATGTAATTATGAAATGTTAAACATTATAGAAATATGTTTTCATGGACGAGAGAAATCCAAACTGTGTTCATAATAAGATAACATGTGTTCAAATATTTTATATACTATATGTACATTGTATATTACATTTATATATTTTTAATTATTTCGAAATATTTTATGTATTCTTAATGTATTTTCTTTTGTGTTCAGATTTTTTTGTCATAATTTATACATTAATACACCGTTTTTACTTGTATTTGGTCTAAATACAGCTTTTAGGTATTTAATTTTACGCGTTAGAAATTCTTGTTATTTTGCCATAATACTGTGCATTTGTTCGCACAAAATCGAATGTAATCGTTAAACTTTGGAGATGGGTATAGATTCAGACTCAAGGTTATACAAATTCATTTAAACATTGATTAACAATTTTGAAAAATGCATTCTTGCGAGAAGAAAGTGTTTGCACTCATTTTACCTTTATACATTTATAACCCGGAAGTAATCTTTTTTTTAAATGAAAGCAATATTAATTTTAAATCGATTGAAGCAATACGGTATCTAGAGATCCCTGATTTTTATGGTTGCATGATTAAAATCCTTGCTGTTTATTATCACATGCCGTCTTTCTTTTGTTATATACTTTGTATTCATATGAAATGGCAATTTTTTACGAAGGTTGAAATAAAAAAAAGACACAAAAAACATGCTTCGTTTGTGATTTAATCTGCACATATCGTATGATAAAGTTCTGTTTTAATGAAAGTCTTGACAAAATGAAATTGTATCAAAAATTCAAATGAACCATTGATGAAATAAAATAGAGACATCTTTTAACATAGATCGATGGAGAAAAGAAATTCTTCAAACAATACATGTACAAATCCATGTACAGGGAATACATAACACCCCCGAAATTTTCAGAGGTTGGATCCTCTGCCAAGAAAGGAGTACTTGTATTCTTGGAGGCATCTTTGACATTATATCTTTCTACCTTAATAATGCCAAGTATATATTACTGGTATGTACATTATTTCTTGTGTCACTATGTCCTTTTGGAGGTTTGGTAATTTAGAAAATAACAATATTTTAGTTTGAACAGTTATTGGGCCGGTATTTATTTTAAAAAGAAAACCCCAATAGAAGAAGCGTATGGTATAGAATTAAATCATAGAACAAGGCAGATTTGTAAGGATCGATCGGGATGGAAAAGGGGCCTCGTTGGTGTTACATAATGCTATTTGTACTGTGTGAGTGTTAGCAGCTGTACAAGCGTATATATGATATTGTACGTATGATAAATTATATACGCACTATTGTAACCTGAATGACCTGTCTTTATTTTTCCCATTCCGTAGAAGAACTCTGAGGCCTCGTATATAAAATGCTGCATGCTGTTGAGTTGCCATAAAAACATAAACATGATAAATATAATTTGATGTTTTTCTCAAAAATGAAAGCCAAAAGAAAATTCTCACTACCCAAGTACTGACTTGAGGAAGACACAAGCCGCATCGGTGTTTAAAAAAATGGACCAATCTCTTACCTGAGTGCCATTAATGTGTTTGTTTATCTGTGTGGTATTTCATTCATGCTCAGATGCTAGGCTCCGCCCACCTGGACGATCACGCCCAGCACGCGACTGACTGCACGCCGTATTATTTATGTACATAATCCAATAAAAAGCTGACGGTCTGTTACCAGCCTGTTTACACGATAATTTTTGACTGAAAAATTAGTTATATAAATCAACACTTGTGCTTCTTTTTCTAGCTATAGAACACGGTTCTGAGCTTTAAAAATAGAGATATTTGACATGAAATAAAAGATTTTTTAAAATCATTTTATGATTTTATCATTTTCCAGAAATATGTTAAATTTAATAGAAATTTATAAAAATACATTCTTTTCCATAAGACGTACAAATAACTTCCTTTACTGGGCAATGAACAGGAGTGATTATTTCTTTTAAAAAATCTACACCGCAAATTGAGATGCATTCAAATTACGCAACGCGATAAACGTAAACACAAGTCACATAAAAGCTTGTTGAAAAGCAACAATTTCATTCCTATATTTTGATTACAATATTTAAAAAAAGCAAAAATAAGTTGAAAAGATTACTATTTAACAAATGGTAGATCCTTGTATTTGTAACGTAAATAAAGTATTTAAAAAGTGGTACTATTCTTATTGGTTGTACAGCAATAAAACCTTAAATAGTTACTAAATTAGTTTCTATATTTTCACATTTTCTTTTTAATTGTTGAAACATATGGAGATAACGAACAGTATATTCAAGATCAAAAGTCCATAAAACAATACAGAATAGAAGCAGAGCAAACACGGACCTCATATCTGATAAATGAACATATTTTATTGAAAGAATCAACAGGATCAGAAACATTCTTATAACTAACGACATACAGTTACTCCCTTTAAGGTCATACGCAACGTAATGTGAAGTTTATTGGGCTCTTCCCTGGAGTTGAAGAGTTCCACCAAACGAAGGACCTGTGTGTAATACTTTTAATGTCTATATATGGATTTGTACACATCTTCTAAAACAAATTTTGATGAAAAAAAAATCTGAAATTTATGTTTCCTAATTTTTGTATAATTTTCTTTGAATAATGCAAAAATTTTCATAGTTTGATATCTTCCAAAAACCCCTGGTAATGCGCACTGATTTTTGTTAATGAACATCTGATGGCACTATAATCTTATATTAAGAATATCTTGAAAAATTATCAGTAAGTAAGGTACCTTGCATATGTCCTTAAAGGGACATGGACACAGCTTCAACTGATTTTTTTAAAAGCCACTTTTAATGTTTACAATTCCTAATTAAGGCAATTGAAATGATCAGCACAAATTTGAACATCATTTGTTGATTTACAAAGGAGAAACAGAACTTAAAATTCTTCATAATGTAAACAATGCTCGTGCCTTGTTTTCGTTTACATATAGAAAATATATTAATATTTTATAACAAAACGAGATTCAACAAATCACTAGAAACTGTCTATTTAATCGTATTTAGAATTGAATTCTTTATCATAAAATCGTCTTTGCAAGAAACATAAAATCTAGTATATTTAACCTGTAGTACGTCAACAAAAGCATGGCACGGGCTTTGTCTACATAACAAAGGTTTGGAGCTCTAAATCTGTCTTGTACCTTGTACGAACTGAAATTCAAATGTTTGATAATCATAAAATACCAATGTTAAGTATTTGTAAACATAAAGAAAGAAAAAATAAATTTGAAAATGAACAAGAACATGCATGTTACAGTAATGCAGTATTCAAACTTTATGGTTCTACATTTCAAATATAGATCAAAGCTGATTCTAAAAAAAGGTTACTATATGGAAATATGAAATCTCTGGTGCCAAGGTTTAATATAAAGCCAAGTTTCATCAAAATCGGGGGGTCATGTTAAAGTAGTTCACGGCATATTGCTTTCTTTTTGTTGTCAATAAAACTCGTTTGTGCTTCATTTAGATAACAAAAGAAATACAAATCTCTAGGTTCCATTCTTTATTGGGCGCTCAGCAAGGTCTACGAAGGAACCTCGACCTTTATTCACCGAGTAATAAACTACAAATTTTACATAAAACTTGATATCTTTTTTTAAAAATCTCACATTTTTTAATAAAATGAAAAGATGTTAAAGAATCAATGTGTAGTACACATAATACCTTTTCCTCCGGTTGAAGCCCTTTTAATTGATATCAGCTTCTGTAACAATTTGGAAAATATCAAAATCTGTTTCTTGCAGTTCTGCATGTTGCACAAACTCATATTACATGTTTCACAATACCTGATTTAAATAAATTCGTCAAAAGCCAGTCTGATTTATGCTAAAAAGGTAGGATAAAAATACGTGTTAATCAGATGAAACGATGGTAGATTAAACAAAAAAATGAAAAAGGATCCCTTTCTTTATTTATCCTTACAAAGCAATTGAAATTGAAATGGATTGTTGCTGATAGTAGCAATGTTGTTACGTTAATACGCTTAAATTTAAACATGTGATTTTCATATGACTACTTAATTATTCAACTTTTATATTACAGAAAAACTTGCTATATACATGTATATAATTAAAAATCATATTGATTCTATACGAGACATGTTTTATATTAATATACATGACAAAAAAAAAAGAACTTTTTTTGATAAAATCTTGAATGTTAGAATATTATCTTTTCCGACCTAGACCCTGTCTAAACTCTTTGGTTCTGTTTTTTTTTTTCATACTTTAGGCTTTATATAACTCTCAATGGCCACTTACTAACTTTTCTGAAGTCTCCAAATCAGAGAATAAAATTTAAAATCTTTTTCTCTTTGACCTTGTACATATAGTTTGCCACTGTAGCAGGAGCATTTCCTTTAAAGTTTTTTTAATAACAAGTAAAATTTGTGGAAAGAATGGACTTCCAATGTCTACAAAGCAATGAACGTGACAAAGAAAGGCATACAGTGTACCTCTGCCAAATCTAAGTTGTCTGGTTCCAATAACTATAATCACAACTTTCTTCAGACAGAATATAAAGTATCCGGATTGTAACTAAAGACAATTCTGTAATCTACAATTTATCTTTAACCGTCAAGGCATCAAACTGTATCACAAGCTTTAATTTGTTTTTGCTAAATTTAAACATAAATGCTTTCTGCAACGATTATCATATATTCAACAAAAATGGCGTTAAATCTTTTATTCACCTGAAATAAAGTTTACATACAATAGTGGTTGCAAAGATAATAAATTCATATGCATTCATTAATTTTCCGAAACAAATTAGGACTGCTAATGTTCGGATGAGTATAGGGTCCGGTCTAGATGACACGGCTGTGATTTGTTACGCTTTAAATTTAATAGTGGACGTCAAATGTGACAAACAATCAGTGTTCGCCACGGATTGTTTAATTCCTCACGTCGTCGAGTCTTTGATTTATTGCAGGTGGACACTACTGCACTGGACAGCTTGCATGTTCCTTGTACGTATGCTTATACATGTAACACTGTAGGAAAATGTTTCGGTCCATACTTTAAGACAGAACTTTTTAATCAAGCCATCTTTAAAAAGAAAATGTTAAGTTGCCCTCTTCCGACTGACTGACTAAAAAGGCCTGACTGAAAACTCTCATTTACATTCCAGGTCGAGGACAGGATATTTTTTCTTTTTAGTCATCTTCTCCTGTAAACAAAGATGTTGAAATTTTCAGGAGAAAAGATTGTCCCACCTACCTACCGACCCAATAATTTTACCCTGAGTCGGATCAGCACAAGCAAACCTTATTTCAAAGATGGCTTTATTAAAATAATTCACTGCTTTTGTCCTATATGTAACATATTTTAAATGTAGCATATAAAAAAATTAATTCATGCGATTTTTTTTTATATTTAATTTAGTTGTGCCAAAGTTTTATTTTATGTACTCGTACAATGAATAAAATGAATTGGAAATGAAACTTTTATCATTTTTTGGGGGAAAACTTGCATTAGCCACCATTAAAAGCACACGCTTGTTCCACAATTAAATTTTAAAAAATAATGCCGTGAGGTATTTTGGACTATGTGTAATGCATACATTCTTCATCTTTGACACTTCCTTGCCAGCAGACAGGATGGTCACGTGCTGTTAAAGGAAACCTTCTCAGAATCGTCATCAAGCATGCGCAGTTCCAATAATGATGGAGGACGCTGCTCGTTTAGAGCTATTTTGTATCTAATTAAGGATTATTCATTAATCAGACACGTTTGCATTTGTCGATGCATGTTGTTTATATATCGGACCCTTCCTTAACGGTATATTGGCACTTTCCTGTGAATGGCGCTTGTCATTTCATCGTACAAAGGATTATGGGGTATATTTAAACCCTGACACGTGACATTAAGGACACAGGAGTCTTACTCATTAATAAGCGATTAATTATTAATCAATCTATTGTCATTATTAGGATATCGTCTATAATTAATAATTAATTCACCACTTCTGCAAACGCGTATTTTTTGTAATGTTTTTTTTTTAGTCCCCTCAAACATTAATTTTCGCATACGCATGCATCAAAAAACCACTTGAAGTAAATAAATAAAGGTTGAAATCAAGTTTAAAAATACATGTATTGTTTGTTTTTCATCTTTAAACATGCAAACTGTTTGACTCTTGAGTTAAAAGAAATATAGGACTGCGGTTTTTAAAATATTCCAGACATCTGTATAAGCTAGAGCAAAATTACAGTTTTTTGCTTAACAAGATTTATCCGTAATCTTCATAGACTTTTTATTTTAAAGTGTAGCAAAACAAGCTCAGGGGGGCAATTATCAGTGATGGCTATAATTTATCATATGTATAAATTACATAACTGGATTAGAGATTTACATTCTCTTACAAATATTTTGGTGAATATATTAAACGCAGAGAAAAAAATTATCTTTTTCTTCAAATTGTAAAAAATGCTATCGCAAAATGCTGTGTTCAAATTTCCCAATTTGTAATTGAAAAAAAATACATTAAAATAAGAGTTGATTTCGTTTTAACTTTGTTGCATGCATTTAATTTGATGCACGACAAGGTGCAAAGAATATCAAGATAATAATTCAAATAATAAATTTCTAGAATATAAAGAAATTGTAAACCTTCTATGATGTTAAAAATTCTGCCTTTCTGAAATCATTCTAATAAATCTATACAAATATTTTTCACTTCAAATCCCAATTTTGTGAAAATTTGAATAAAAAATAAAAACTATGCGGTGAAACTTATTTACATTTTCTTATTTAAACATGACTCAAGTTATTATTTTTTTTTAAATTTTTTGACAAAAGTTTGTATCATCTGTCCTTAATAATATACACGATATATGTATAAAACTTATTGTACTCAGATAAATATCAGTAAATGCTTTGATTTGTAACTTTTTGCAAATAATGTATACTTTTAAAACTTTATATCTAACAGTGACAATTTAAATGTTTAATTTACATGAAGGGAGAGGACATAATAAGTTTTCATCTTGTACTCAATCCCTTTGTAGTTAGGAATAAGAATAAAATATGTTCAAATCTTAAATAATATATTTTGTTACTGTTTCAAATCTCCATGTAAACAAACTTTTCATCTCTCATATAAATTTGACTACACACTTGATGATGTTGGTATAAGCAAATTGGAAAAAGGTATGGGCAGATCTAGAGAGTATCGGGTTTTAGATGAAATATATGGAGATATCGAACAGTATTCAAGCTCAAAAGTCCATTAAGCAATACAGAGTATGAGCAGAGCGAAAACCGGATCTCAGTCAGCATTTGACCCAATGAAAATTTGTTTTTTGCTGATAAGGTCATTGTATCGACCATGGAACTTACGAAATGATGACTTTAAGGATAAATAACACAAACAAATTTTTTCAGAAATCAGCATTATTTCTTAAAGATTTAAATTTAAATTGACAACCTGAAGAATGTTTACCAAGTAGAGTGGGAGAATTTTATAAGATTTTGTCATAAAGTTAAAAAAATGTGCAAAATTTTGTATGGAATTATATAGAAGGCAAAATAAAATCTCAAATCTAAACACCAAGGAAAACCTACGATTTCTTTATATTTCAGGGATTTATTATTTACATCAATACCAATCAAAATCAGTCAAAAAATTTATATCAACCCACGCATCCATTTTTTGTTTGTGGTAAGTACCCTTAAACGAGACTGCTAAAAATCTTGTTTCAGTAATTTGTTTGTAAATGATTTACCTCGTTTTAGAAATTGCTCATACGTAGAGCATACTCTTGCGTATCCAATCAACTAACGGATATGAACTCCGTAACTATGCAGGTGATAAAGCATCCTCACAATGTCAAGGGTTTGTGATTTCTCTGTGGAGTTCGAGAAATCACAAACCCTTGACAGTGTGAGGATAGTGATGAAGGTATATTGCTGCATAAGTAAGGCAAGCTGACGATTGAAAAGTTAAAGTCATCACGTTTATCATAAAACTTAGTTGTTAGATAACCTATAACGTCTTTTCAAGTAAAATATCTAAATATGAAACAGATGTGTCATGCAGATTCTGTGGTATCTTTTATTTCAAGCTCACCGGGATATATCGTATCGATATAAGCATGGAAATAACTATTATTTTTTGACAATACGTCGTCGATATATCTAAATGTTGAGTTAAAGGCCCCAGCAAGTGTTTGTATAAGATTTTGGACAAATTTAAGGAAGCTCTAAACACTGCACACTAAAGAGCTCTACCTATAGAGTAGATTTGTACAGTAAGAGTAATCTGCCCTTAGATGTAAGATTTTAAAAAATGTTATTTACAATTAATTACAAGATTTTTAATAGATTAAGATATTTTTATCATTATATAAGACCGAGAATAAGTAATTGAATTCCTTATTTTCATTAATTTTTCCAATGTAACTAAACAGCGGTGATTTTTGCTCACAAATAGCCCATTGTCTTTGAACATTTTCCCCGCGGAAATAAGGCAGGTACCCCATGTTACAAATGAATGAAATAGTCTCAATATGCACACCTTTATATGATATATTTTTCTCCAAGTTCAAAAAGTAGTTTCTGTTAGTGTTTAGAGCTTCCTTAAATATCTTTGTATCACAAAGTAACGACAGGGTGACCTTGGACTTCCCCTGTGAAACACACACTCCGTTAAAAAAGGGTAGGGAGAGTTGTCTTACAGAAGAAATTTGACTAATGAAAGTGTCCCTTCTTTTACCCCCCCCCCCCCATGTTGTTTAGTTAAGGTATTTATTATCATATATTTTTTTTTTAAATGAGTCTGAAATTTAATTTGCAACAGTTGTTTAATTGCCCCCGCCCCAAGTCTTCCTGGGTAAATTCCTTGGATTGGTAGCTAAAATCCTTGGATTGGTAACAAAACACAAGTTATATCAAGACATCAATCACAAAAGCGTTAAAGAACCTTAAGCTACCAGCTAGGCCAGACACCGTGCAAAAGTAACAAAAATCTCATTTCTCATAATTGTAAATAAATAATTATAAAAACTCCACGCCCCATTGAACTAGCCGTCTGGTTTTTAATCCGTTAGAGATGATAAATCTCTTTCCAGTTTTTCTATTGAACTTCGCACGCTTTTAAACTCCTCTCGATTTCTTTACAGCTGCAATAAAATGGCGGACAAAAGATGTAGTGGTTTTTATACTATTCCCTTCTGTAGCTTTTCTTCAGTTTTATTCAATAGGCTAAATAATCGTCCCCACAACTTCTGAAAAGAGATGTCGTATAAGATAATTCCTGGCATAAAAAGCCAGATTTTCTCTTATTTCTTAATATTCCTTCGTCTTCGCTTCAGTTACCATAGTAAAATAATACCGACGCAATCGCATCACTTCCGGTCGGATTGTTCCCCGCATATTACAGCGCCTGATTATGCTTGCTTTCAAAAGACGGAATTTCAAAACCATTATTCCATGTATGAATTTTTCATTTGTATTTTTGTGAAAATTTCCATGCATTTGTACGTCTGTAAAAAAAGAAACAACAGGTTCTAGATTTGGAAAAAAATATATTTCTTTACCCATAATCAATGTAGCGACTGATATAATTTCTATAGAATTAATATCATCTTATAATATTTTATACCCGACTACATATTCAAAGTCACGTTACTCCAATTTAGCTTAAAAAGAAAGGAGAGGTTTCCATAAGGCTGTTTTTTGGCCCATGTTTTTTTTTTTACGAAAAATAAAATTAGATGCCCACAATATTAAACTTACTTTAATTATTTCAACATGTCTAATTTTGTGCTGTGTGTTTATTTTGTAAGAAAAAGTTAGGATAATATTGGAATAAACGATCAAAGTATGGTACCCTCAACCGCTTTAACATTGAGTACTAAGTATATGGGAAAATGTTGGAGGGTTATGTTGTTTAACCTTCTAGTATACCACGTGTTGCATTCTGAACCAAAGCCATAATTTGGTATTTAATTACTTATATGTACAGAAACATTATACTGAAATATGGTTGTGGTTCGCAATGCAACACACACTTAAATACTGGTGACTTTGCAAATTTTGCAATCTGTTGAGTTGTAGTTAATTTTATTCAAACATTGAAAGTGATTCATACACATTTATAACATTGTCCAGTTAATCAAACAGATTACTAGTAATTCCACCCTAGCTCTGAAAGAGAGGGGTACTTTTTTACCCTTGTGTGTCTGTCTAGCTGTTTGTGTGTCTGTCTGTAACAACATTTCTTCGCAGTTTTTCGGCAACTACTCATAGTAGATAATTGATGCTTTTAACACACGTTTTGAATGTTATTTGGTGACATTTATTTATGTATGAATACAATCTCAACTTTCTGTTTATCTGTGTGTCTGTATGTACCAAATTTCCATCACAGTTTTCTCAGCGAATACTCATTGCAGATTCTTGAAATTTTAGTACACACTTTGTTAAGGCATGCCATATTATTGTGAGATTGATTCATGAGAGTCTAACATGCCTGTATGTCTTTTTGTGAGGAAAACCAAAAACTTTGACACTAGAGATGGTAGTTGCAATATATAAAGACCAAGCTCAGACTTATTGTTTCATAGTAAACAATATTAATTATTTATTGCATTTCTTGATTTGGGTATGTTGCCGTTTCACAGATTTGATGTACGTTTTTTTTTTCTGTTTACAAAAACCCAATGCCCTCAGTAACCAGCTCCTTTCAACTTAATGTGAATTTGAATTTTACAAGATGTTGATGATTCAGTTTGTGCCTTGATCTGTCCTTAATCTATTGCTCAAATAACCAGTGGTCTTATCATTATACCCGCCGCAAACAAAGTTTGGGGGTATGTATAGGAATCACCTTGTCCGTCTGTCTGTCTGTCCATCTATCTGTGCAAACGTGTCCTGTTCATATTTTTTTTACGGAGGAACATATAAGAAATAATACTTCACACCTTGATCCAAGGTCATTTGGGCAAGTTCAAAGGGGCACCTCAGATGTCAGGGGAGATTTCTGAATGATCATCTCTGGGACACGGTAATAACGTAGTAAAATGAAGACGTTTTGACAATATATAATTTTGTATAAGATAGGTTGATGGAGCTACATTGTATTAAATGTTTTTTAAAAGTTTGTATATAATTTAGCCACATAAAGTAATGGTCGAAAAGGATGCCTCCAATAACACAAGCAGAATCTCTCTATATAAACTAAGGTAGTGTTGATCTGTTGTGGGCAAGGTTTCAATCCTGCCATGTCCATATGGAGATGTATCTTCAAGAGATATCTGTAGATATTAGTACCTTTTAATGGCACTTGCCAATTATCACAAGCAGTGGTTAGTATTGTCAGAGCAAAGTAAAATCAGAAAAAAATTAAGATACGTTTCACACCAAAAATGGGAACAGACATAGAATGAAAGGATATATCTTTAGAATTAAAAAAAAATGTATATAAAATGAATTTTGATACAAGACACATCTCAGATCTTGCATCCAATATCTATAAATAAAATAAGTACATGTAAATAATGTTTACTGCCTGTGTACAGTATACACTTACAGAATCAGTTCTTTTTATCCAAAAATATTTTTAGTATTGCAAAACAATTTATTGATAAGAGATTTTTACACTTCCTTTATATGTGTGTCAATCTAAACGAAATACTATTAAATCGATATACTTACTTATAATTCGTACAGGTTTTTTTCCTACTTTATACTTGGAAGCACATGTATGGGTCGCAAGCAAAGTTATATTTTAAATGATTTGTCTCAATATATGATATATCTTAATATTGAAAGCTTTTGTTTTTTATAATTGATTGTTTTTCATACCCTTTTTATGTTATTATAAGTAGCAAAGATGTCTAATAAGAAAGCGTACACTATTTCAATTGAATTTTTATGGCTACAATTACAGAAGTTCTTTTTCCAAAAAAAAAAATTAAATCAGTTAACCTTTTGTGTTACTTCAGCCCTGTTCTATGTTCCGTGGTGATATATGATTAATCTGTCTTTGGTTTTTCACAATGAATAGTCTTCTACAAGTAATAAATCTTCATAACCCTCTTAGACGCTTTTAGAGGGATCATTTAGAGACTCTTGGTCACGTGACTAATATAGGTTAGTTTTGCAAATAAATTATAAAATATGACACAGGAAACATTACTAGACATAACTAAAGGCATTAATTTGAAATTCATCATGGGCCAAAAAAAAAAAACAAAAAAAAAAAACAAAAAAACAGCATTGTAGAAACCCTACCTTTCTGCTTTTCATATTAAATCTAATTATTCAATCGTATTAAATGAATCAAATAAAAAGTTTCCATAATATTTTCTTAAAGATTGTAAATTCCCTTATATTGTTCGAAACTCTACATCTCTGCTACCACCTTTATATATCAAATTGTGTATCATTTTATCTCTTTAGAAGATAAGTAAAACTTAATCAATTTTACTTTTTAAAACCCTTTTTAACCAAGTAATTCTTAAATGTTCTAAAAATATTTATTGTCTTCACTATTTTTTATTTCATGTCTAAACAAGAGCTAAATTTACTCATTTTATATACTGTCCTTTCTAAAGTCCTACTAAAATTACGAATAGAAAACTATATCCCTGCAATCTGTGCTATTTTATACAAATTTTTTGAACCTCTAAACCCACTTGAAATTTTACGACATCATTTTAGTTGTATCTGTAACATCTGTCCATGCCGCGTTTACTAATTAAAACTGATAGAACGCTGATATGTCACACAAAACGACAGGTTCAAATATAAATCTTGTAGCCAATTTGTAAAATGAATTGTATATAGTTCTAAAGTACAGAGTTTAATAATCATGAGCACAACTGACTTATAGTTGTATAAGAGTGTCGATTGATTTTCAATCTGATGTTCAAAAACATTTCATGACACATTCTTGATCTTTCATGTATCATTTTCAACCTGAAATTGAGAATAATATTATCACGTTAGAAAACAACAATAGATTTACATGCCTACCTTTAAAGTTCCTTTTTTTTGTTTTCTTTGAAGCTAAGTCTTACTTCTAAATGGATTTGTTTTACATGGCAACAAACTAAAATGTTATATGAAAATGCAAATAATGTTAATACATCAATTTGATTCAAATCAGATCTTTGTTACGCTCCAAAATTCGGTTGGTCGCTGCGACCATCAGGATTCCGGAGGTAGCAAAGATCTGATTTGAATCAGATTGAATAATACATGCAATTTACACTGTAGTAAGTAAAAAAAAATGAAATACCAGTGTTAATAAGCTAAAAAGGAATTTTTAATCTGCCTGAGCTTTAAATTGGTATTGAATATTTCTTTTCTACTTATGAAATTTTCTTTCATTCTTTCTTTGAATAACTTACTTTTAAATTAATAATTTATTGTATGAAATTTTGTTTTTATCTAAATGGTTAAATAACTCATTATATCATTATGTTTAAAACATATTTTATTGTATAATTTTGCCACTTTAGAGTAACTTTCCGTTTGGGCTTTACGATAAATCTCTCTCTTTTTTTTGGAAAGAAAAGTAGAGCAAATGATCAATATCAAATTAAACACTATTTTTTCTCTCTCAAAATGCACACAGGCAAGATTTTTTTTAAAAAACTTTTCATTCATAATATCTTAACAAAACCCTGAAGGTTATAATCCCCTTTTTTAGCTGACTTTCCAATGTTCCAAATGACATTGATATAGAAAGGTAGCGAAGTCGAGAGATGTCTACCTGAGCGCTATCGATCCTGTATCTCCTCAGGTGAACACGACTCGATCGCCAGGTAACATTTGGTGAAATACTGATCTCCCCAAGTAATAATATCCCCCTCCAGTGTCAATTCAAGAGGACTTGAAAAAAAAGTATGCACAATTCACGCTTTTCAACCATTATAAATAAGATATAATTGGATTTGTCCTTAAAAATACAGGCAAGGTTAAGAAGAACACTACCAAGCAATTTTTCTCTTTTGAAATTTACATGCTGACATTTGACTTAAGACTGAAGAAAAGTCTTGTATTTAAGGATAAATAAGCATTATAAGATTATTCTTTTTAACAAACATTAGTACAGGAACAAAAATTTCAAATTTCATTCAGACACACTATAAAACTGATACATAACCTAAACTAGTTTTATTCAACTACATGTATGTGTGCAAGGGATAAGAATCTTTTTCGCAAATGAATAACAAATGGAAAGGCAAGTAGAACTTCCGAATAAAGATTTATATAGGGATTTAAGATAAATAGGAGAACATGGTATATTGTCTCGGAAGTTGTCAGGTATTATGTTCGTCAATGTTTGCTATACGACAAAGTGGCACGCGAAAAAAGTGAAAGTGATATAAGTACTCCACAAAGCTACGTAATTGATGGGTAATTGCTGTCAATTTTTCATTTATGTTTATTTATAGTTAATGGCTTTTAAAGAGAAATCAAAACGAATGGAGTGTTCTTCTCAAAAAAAGATTTCCATTCTCCTGTCAAATAAATTTCTAAAAGAATGAAAGTTTTATCCATTTGAAAACTAGAAATACTATTACCAGATTTAAGCTAATTTGAATAACCGATGATTTGGAGTTTAACCATTAGCCATGATTTGTTTGACACACAAATATAGGTCAAGCTTTTTTGAACAGTAAGTTATATATAAGCAACATTTGAATTAACTCTTTTAATATATTTTTAAAATATTTTGTAAAGATTGATGAAACTTTAATATGATTAAGTCGATTCATTTATACTATAATAACTTTGTATAGGTCTTTGAAATATTTTTCGTTATTTATGAACATTAATCCATATTAATTCATACAATTTTCTTTTAGTTTCAATTTATGATGTGCTAAAAGGGTAGTTTTTCAGGTATTTTATTTTTCTAAAAAGGAAGTGATTGAAAGGTCATTGTACTGAAAATCACTCATCAAATACAGCAATAAATTCTGTCGTATCAATAACGATGTCAACAAGCTGCGATTTACAATTTGAAGAGGTATCATAAATTTCTTGAATATAAAAAAATGACAAACAAGTTTTCAAATAGAATATTCAAAAGAGTTTATACCATGTACATGTAATGCACATATAACAAGAAAATTTACGGACTTATTTTATCAGACAAACTCAGATTTATATGCAAGTGAACATTTAATTTAAATAAGCATCTTCACATGACAAAAAGAAGTCAAATATCAAAGCTTTCGTGACGATATTATTTACAATGCAAGTTCAATTTACTTTTTTTTTTACACCTTGCTTTCTTGATTTAATAATTAACCTTTTTTCATTCACATTGATAATCATGTAGACCGAAAGCTAAAAAAGGCTAGATTTGCTGCACAACCTCAGTCTCTTTTGTGAATAAAACGTTTCACATTTCATGAAGCAATCTTAATATTGAGCTGATGTAATGGCTCTCTTTATCATTTTATGATAATTTATTATTTATATTTAATATATATATATATATATATATATATATATATATATATATATATATATATATATATATATATATATATATATATATATATATATATATATATATATATATATATATATATATATATATATATATATATATATATATATATATATATATATATATATATATATATATATATATATATATATATATATATATATATTAAACAAAAAAAGCATTATTTGAAAGAATACGTTTCCATGAATTTAGTAATGTCCAAAATAAATAAATAAATAAATAATAATAATAAAAAAAAATTAGGGAAATTTTATTTTTAGGGTCTTGCAGAAAAGCAGGGTAGCCTTTGCTATGCTAGAGTACAAACCTGTTAAAGTACAATCATTAATGAAAAGTGCACCCCTGAAAAAGATGTATGTTACGGTGAGTAGAGTATTATAAAAGTATTGACTGATGACAACTTGAATAGGTTTGAGTTTCAAGGATCGTTGTTAAAATTCTCGTTTTATGTTCTTTAGATAGCATGGTTTTAAGTGAGACAGGAATAGCAATAAAATTTAAGGATTGGATAATTTTAGATTTGCTAATTTAATGCAAATAAAATTTCTTTTAATGAAGTATCACTTATACCTTCAATTTGCAGCAACGAATTTTACAACGCTTCTTCAAAATTTTATGTTAATTGATAAAATTGAAATTGAAAGCCAGTTCTTTTGAATAAGAGGATGCATTGCCAAATATTTATTAACGGTATTGATTAGTGGCTTAACTCATTCAGGAGTTTTCGTCAACAAACTCAGGTGAACATGTTATATAACAGATAACCCGGTGTCCTTTAAGTACAAACCCCTCGGTGTTTGCCGAAAAAACAAATCCCGGGGATTTAAAAATCGGTACACAGATTAAGAAATCGATCTTGAGAATTTCAAATAAAATGCCCGATTCTTTTTATCAGTTTTATCAGAATTTTGACATATAATTGTAAGAATCATTGATGAAAGAATATCAGCGAATTCAAACACTATCGCGCTTTGTTACCGCATCAGATGTCGACTTTTAATCATGTTCATGTAAATGTTTGGGACGTATAAATGGATGCATATTTTCGAGAAATGGATCACTTTGATACCGACGATGCATACGCTTATTTGATTCAAAAAGAGACTTGACAATATATAATTGTTAAAGCTGCGAATTTACGTTTGTCTGCCACACAGGTGATGCAGACCAATGCAAAAGATTTTTTTCTTAAAAAAATTGCTCGTGTAGAACATTTTTATCAGAAATAAATGGAGCTTTTTGTTCATTTCTTTTAATGAATTTGATATTGAAATCCAATTTGTGAAATCAGATTGAAAAAAACCATCGGTGTCTATGAATCCTCAGACTAAAAATCAGTGGATTGTGGCTAATTTACAATCGTGAGCGGATAATGACCTCGTATTGCTATCTTTGGGTAGAAAATGCTTCATTCAAGAGCCATAATATGTGATGAAAATTGTTATTAAAGGAGACACTTGTACAGAGGGAATTTTTTTATAGCTTTAATAACAATAATAAAACATAATGCTTTTGTCATATTTATTAATGTGAACATAGAACTGGTCTATCAATACAAAGTATAAAATATCCGGAATCATTGATTCCGAAGTTTAGGAATAAATATCCGCTATCGACTGGTCATAGCCGCCATAAGCCCTCTGTATTGATTAAGTAAACGGATTAATCCATAGAAAATGTATATATTTTTTTTTTATTTGGCCTATAATTGTGAGTAATATACTCTATATCAGCCAAAAATACTATTCAAGTGAAGGTTATATTTCAAGGACAATATAATAATAATAAAAACTTTGCTGATATTAAACTAGTTTGTAGTAAACTCTGTAGCATTAACTTGTTCGTCAGGAGTCTGTTTCGGTTTAAAATTGAACGTAATCAGATGGAAACCATCCTGACAGAGGAATTTAACTTCATAAAAATAAGGAAAGTAGATGATAGGAATTTTTAAAATTGAATCTGTTTTTAAAAGATGACAACAAATTTGAAATGTATTAATTCAGAAAGAAAATCCCTCTTTTTTTAAAATCACATGTGGCAAACAAGACTTAATCGTTGAAAAACCATAAATATTGCATATTTTTCTCTTAAAACATGTCAAAATAAGAAAAATAGGCAAATCATTTATTCAGCTGATCAGAACTTGACGTCATGTGAACTCAATGGACCAAAAGAGGAAAAAAATTAAAGTGCATCTTTTTACGTCACTAAAGCCGGGAACAAGCATATATTCAATGAAATTTGTGAAAAGAAATTTGAATCGATGTGCAGGTCAAAAAAAAAAAAATTCCACGTGTTACTCGTAAAAATATCATAGGTCACTTATGTACCAGCTGCAAGCAATTGCTGACTGAGATCGGAATACCTGTAGCGATGGAGGAGAATTAGTCTGCTTTATTTTTATGTCATCATGCACTGACGCCACAGAAGAGCTCTGTTGTCTTTTTTTCATTCGATGTCCTTATGGTACCATGGTATAAGGTTACCATATTATTTTTTTTAATTTGTTTTATTGACTTACCCCATCAAAAATTGGGAAGTAATACTTTATACTCTTCAGGGGCATGTTAATTTATCAATTTCGAACGGATCTTATTCATTTAAAGAAAAGTTTACAGTATATTCACTTTTATATATCACAATATAATTGTGTTTGATGTGTTAAATATTAACAAAGGCTAACACATATAAAACTATCAATTTATTTAATAAAGTAACCACAAAAACATCTACAATTAAAATTGCTGAAGACCACACAAATTTTCTTGAAATGTTATATTTTATGATGTAACCTACAACTTACCTCAATGTGTTCAATTGAAAATATTCGAACGTGAATATATAGCAAACTTTTTTGATAAATACTTTTCTAAAACAACAGCATCTGAATTCAATATCCTCACAATACATAAATTCCAAAAACATCTATACAATCATGTATGACTTAATTATATTTCAGTAAAAGCTCCTTGCAATACATATAAAATATCTAGTTCGCTATTATGGTCCTTTTATAAGATTGTTTTTAAATACTGTTCGTTATCTCCATATGTTTCATTTGAAGCTTATCAATTTAGAAAGATCATCATCATATCCATAGAAGGGATACTGGTTTCTTCATAATGGGCATCACAGATGAACCATTTAGTACACAATAACTGTTTCTGTATAGAGTATCAGTAAAATAGATTTTCACCTGTCCCTGACTATTTGCTTACAAAAGTCATTTAATATGCAATCATATAGATACATGTACATTAAAACTGCAAGATATGTTTACATAAGTTTATTATACTTAACACATTACACATATTTACAAATTAGTATATTTACACATAAGTATATTTGAACAAAAGTATATTTACACATATGTAAATATTCCTGTACAGGATATTGTCTACAATTATGTAATATTGCTAATGAATATCTTTTGTTTTATAAAATTCTCTTCATAAAATACCATTTTGTCTGATTTATATTAATAAGACGCAGTTATTATTAAACTTAATAAAATAAATAAATATATAAATTCAAGAATGAAAAATTTAGAAAATATAGATAAAAAAACATGTATTTTTCAGTTTAATCGAAGGGGAAATCTCGGTGTGGTTTCTGTATGTCTTATATTATGAATTGAAAAGAACGATGTTTTTGTCAATTCAATTGATACCCACTTCGGCTGTTTTCAGACGGTGTAAACTTGATCGTATTACACAGTGCAAATTCCTAGTGGTTTGTCCAAAACATACTCAAGTGTTGACAAAACATTTTGTCGTGCTACAGACTGGTTTTCATGTTATCATTGTATACAATGGCGTCTGTCTCGGCACGCGACAGGAAGAAGAACGTCATTGAATGAAGTTCCGCACTGAATGACGCAACAGGCCGTGATCGGCCATCAAATTAGCCAATTCAGTGGTGTTAAAAGGTCTCTTTGTTGAGTAAGTGTAGTCAAATTTCTTTTTTATGAAATTATGAAAAATCGCTAAAATTGGTTCAATTTGCCATTTACAATTTTCTAAACTGAATGTATCACAACTCATTAAGGTCTTTAAAATTAGAAAATTATAATAATTAAATACGAGTGTAAGCGATTACTCTTATAGATTTCATTGTTAAGGTTTTGGGTTTAAGGGTCTAAAGTGTGAGACATCTAAAAGGCTTTAAAATAACATATTTAAATTATTTATCCAAGTTAGTAAGTCGGTCTGCTGTATACAAAATTACTGTAGCGGAGCTATTTGTACGTAAAACCTTCAAGAAAAAAATAGACATTTTAACGAGACAGTTACAAAGTATACAATTTTACTTTTTCGCGCATTGGATCAAAAATTTTAACATACATACATTTTACGATGAAACAAAAAATTTTTTGTGTTAGTTCCTTTATTTATCAGAGCGCTTTTTTTGCAAGGTAATGGCCTTTTTTACATAATCATTGTATTTTTTAAACAATTAAAAAACTAAATAACCCCCTTCCAATATACTAAAAAAAAGCAAGACACTGCCAACCAAGCCCAAAAGATGATTAGGCTACTGTGATTAAAATGTAAGAGGAGTTGGAATTTATGTACTGGTATTTACACTTTTTCCTGTTTATATCAAGATTATTGCAGAACGTTCACATCCTTTAGCATTTCTAAATATGGATCTAATTCAAATATTCTTTCGTATTCATGGTCATGAACATTAAGCATTTTATGCTTCAATGAGACAAATATAAAATTCAAGCGTGACATCTGTATATGGCTTGCAGTTTGACCAGTAAGAGATAGAAAAACTCATTTCCTTCTGAAAGCAATAATTTCCATGTAATGCTTAAAGCGCTTAATACCACACGTGGTTGTTGATTGCAAATAGATCGTTAGCACGTGCATACCTGCGCACTTTAATTCTCGATTAGCCGGTTTTGGCGCGTAGCAACTGTCGTACATAAAATGGTCGTTCGCTCAGCGTGGATCTAGTCGTACATTCTCTATTGTTCTCTATTCTGTGTTTATGCCGCTGCAAAAGGTTTCATTGACAATGACGTATTTTAGCGGCTGTGTCATTATAGAACTTCAGTTTTTACTGTTAGCTGCAGATCTTAATTTTGGCATACTGGCATTAACACCAACGGCCAATTTTTCGTTTCACGTCACCCAACTCCGTAATTATTTCATTGGTGAAGTAAGGACAATCTAAATATTATAAAAGGAGTTGCTTTCATATGCCCAAAATCGATTATTCAATAATATACAGCATGTAGATATTTAGTTTGGGTTTTGTCTGTAACATTTTTTTAAAATTAATATTTGAACATAATAAACATACCTCTTCTACACCTCTTCCATCTGTCGAATTAGTCAATCGTATGGTTTTACGTTGGTCTTAAAACAATGTCATAATCAAGATGGATAGTTTATTGCAATTTCGCCTACAGAACATACAATTTTCCCACTCAAAAGCTGTAAACTTAGAATGTTGGTCTTTTCAAAATGTGTCAAGTTTCATGGAGTGTATATGTAAACAGTTGTGTGTCATCCTTACAATAAAATGCTAGTTCATTTCTTTTCAAAAGTTCCTCTTCAGAAGCGAGTTCGTGCGAGACGTGCAGGGATATTTGCGCAGCATTGTAACAGTGCTTCGAAGCAATGGTATTAAAGTTCTGAAAGAAACAAACTGTGGCTAATGCTAATGAAACGTCTTGAACAGAGATCGCTAAAGATTGTCCTCAAAGAGTTCAAACACTTCGCTGTTGTTAATAAAGACATACAATTCTTTAAAACCCGTCCTCTTTTTGTCAATTCTCCAAGACAGGGTTTCTTGGCACGCGACAACAGTATGCAAGCATTGAATTTTGACAGGCGGTAACTGGCGAATACTGTGTATAATTCATGAAAAGAGACGAACCTGTATTTGTATGAACTTCTTTATAAAATATCTTTGGGATGGATTCCGCATTGATTTTTCTAAATAACCCCTTTATTCCTCTAATATGTCCTTTAATGCTATAATTAAGGATATAAAAGCGTTTACATTGAAAAAATAGCAACGTTACTGAGAAATCAAGTAATGTTTAATTATGCTTTGTACATATTATGAAGTGAAAAATAGAGATAAAGAATAGTATGCAAGCACAATTCAAAAAACAAAAATAATGAGCAGAGAAAACACGGATCCTTAAAATATCAAAGATAGGATCAGGTGCCATGGACGAGTGAGCATCCCTTGTCGGACAGTCACACCTGCCGTGTGCTCCTTGTCATGAATAGGGAAAACAGTGAAATCCGTTGACGATAACGTACAGTATTCCAGCCCAAAATATCTTAAACAATATAAAATTGGAATAGGGCAAACACGGATCTCCAAAACATCAGAAGTGCCAACCAGTCACACTCGCCGTGTGCTCTTTGTCATGATCGGGAAATAACAGAAAAAATATTTGTCAACAATTCAGTGTGTAAGTTATGGCCTAACAATTAGTATGAAAACCGTCAGTCAGCATTTGATCGACCCAGTGAGAAATAGTATTTGCTAACAAGGTCATTGTATCGACCATAGAAATTACGAAATGATAACTAAGAACGAGACTGCTGATATTCTTATTTCATCAACTTGTTTGTTAATAATTTACGTCGTTTAAGAAATTGTACATATGTAGAGCATGCTCCTGCGTATTGAACCAACTGAGAGGCTTAAACTTCGTATGCAAGTGATTAAGTATATTGCTATAAGTTAGGAAATTTTACGATTGAGAAATTTCAGTCATCACGTTAATCATAAAGCTTGCTTGTTTAATTACCATAAATGTCTTTTTCAAGTAAAATATCTAAATATAAAACAGATATGCCAGACTCTATGTTATCTTTTATTTCAAGCACAGCGGGATATAACATATCGACATAAGAAAGGAAATAAGCATTGTTAATTGAAAAAAAACGTCGTCGATATATCTAAATATTATACTTTAAAGTAAATTAGTTGAATCTGATTCGTCGAGAAACATTTGTTAAAAACATTATTACCCGCTTAATATCGAATCCACGCCTTCCAGCGTAGCAACAGTTAACACTGCTTGAAGACGGGTGTTATTCCAAAAAATAGTGACGGCGCAGAATTTATGTGTGCACAGTTCACTGTTAAAACATTCAGTATAATATGATAAATATTGCGTGTAGTTCAGTGAAATTTTTACCCCTCGAAAACCATTGTCAATCTCGGCTGTGCCTCAGCTGACAATGATTTTCTTGGGGTGAATTTTTTCAATGTTACACTCAACTACATAAAATATAATGTCGAGTTGAAGGCCACGGCAGGTGATTCCTTCTTTTCACGCATAAAATTTTGGACAAATTTTCCTTCATATGAAAACAGATATAGGTCTTCTAATAACGGGACACAATTGGTACCCATGGGAATTCCAAGATTGTTGGAAGAGTCTTTCTAATATCAAGTTCTGAGTTCTTGTATGCACAATCAGAATTTGAAAAAAAATAATTTTGCAAATAGCCAATAACAAGGTAAGTAAATTTACGAATTCCATTTTTATTGAAAATTGATATCAAAAGGCCTGGACTTTATTTTATCGTTGGGAATAATTGTGTATAAAGCTGAAAGTCAAATTGTTTTAAGCTGTTGATCTTGGTAATACTTTGTGATTTAAAATTTGCCAAAGGTTTCATGGAATTTTTGAGGATCCACATCTGATATACACCATTTCTCGAACACATGGTTGCACAGTAATCCTGAAGTTTCTCCTTAATTGCTGTCAATATTTTAGTGAGGAGTAAAGAAAGAGGCTTGGTAGAATTTACTGGAACCCTCTATAAATCTTTATCTGTAAGGATTTTTATGAAGTTTAAGAATCCAATATAGATATGGTACGTAATTCAAATTCAAGTTGATTGTTTGGAATATAAAATATTCAAAACATATGAAATTTTGAAGAATTTCTTTCCCAGAAAGAAAGCTATTGGTAAAAGTTAAATTACCACAAGTACAAATAAATCCCAGTTCCACTAAAATACAATTTAAAAAAGAATTGTGGTCACCCGCTTTCGGTGTCCTTGTTGGTGAGATGTTATTTTTTATGACGTATTGTGTCTAATATGAACATCCTATCATATGTCATTTCATAGAAATTATCATTGAAGTTGATTTTTTTGAAGGATGAAAACCCTTATCCTGACCATTAAAAAGTTATGGCCAAAGTTAACGTTTTTTAAAAGTAGGTCAACTTCAAGGTCAAGATCAAAGGGTCAAAGTTGTTGATGAAATGTTTTCTCACAAGGATTACATATGTGAAGCATGAAAGCCCTAACCCTTACCGTTCAAAAGTTGTGGTCAAGGTTAAAGTTTTTACATAGGTACGTTAATCTTTAAGATCTAGGTCAAAAGGTCAAAGTTGTTGATATCCAATTCACAAAGAATACATATGTGAAATATAAGTCCTAGTATCTACCGTTCAAAAGTTGTGACTCCAATGTCAAGGTCAAAGGGTAAAAGTTGTTGGTATCCAATGAAAGGTCTTCTCAAAAAGATTACATATGTGAAGTTAGAAAGCCCTAGCCCTCACCGTTCAAAAGTTATGGTCAAGGTTAAAGTTTTTCCATCAGTAAGTAAATCTCCAAGGTCAAGGTCAAAAAGTCAAGATTGTTGGTATCCAATGAAATGTCTTGCAACAAGGAATACATATGTGAAATATAAAAGTCTTAGTATCTACTGTTTAAAAGTTGTGACCAAGGTTAAAGTTTTTAAAAAGTAGTTGAAACTCCAAGGTCAAGGTCAAAGGGTAAAAGTTCTTGGTATCCAATGAAAGATCTTTTCAGTGAAGTATGAAAGCTGTAGTACTTATTGTTCAAAAGTTATAGCCAAGGTTAAAGTTTTTTCATAGATACGGAAATCTCCAAGGTCAAGGTCAAAAGGTCAAGGATGTTGGTATCCAATGAAAGGCCTTTCCACAAACAATACATTTGTGAAATATGATTTAGTACCTTCCATTCAAAAGTCAAAAGTAAAAGTTTGAAATTTCTGTGTAAAAGTGGGTCAAACTCCAAGGTCAAGGTCAAAAGGTCAAATTTGGTTGTACCCAAAGAAAGGTTTTGTCACAAGGAATACACATGTGAAATATGAAAGTCATAGCTCTATTAAATCAAAAGTTATGGGCAAGGTTAAAGTTTTTGTGACGGACAGACTGACAGACGGACAGACTGACGGACAGACGAATGAGATTTAATGTCCCCTCGCTTTCGCGAAAGCGGGGGACAATAAGAAGATGGGGGAACAAGGCGGGCAGAATGCCTATAACGTCGGATATTAAGAAATCATATTCTCAAATATTTTCAGTCTTGGTGAGATTTTTGTAAATTGTAGAGATTTTACATTAAGTATACTTTAATATTAGATGAAATATCAATTAAAATTTGGATATAATTGAGATTAAATTTTTCACTTCCTATCTGTCGCACTATAGGCACTTCGTCCGCCTTATCCACCCATCTTCTTAAATAATTGTCCTTACAAACAAAGACAATGTTGTTACCTGCTTTGTCGCAGAGACCAGCAGATACTGACCGTCTAATCTATCGAATTCTTTTTTTTCACTTCTAAATTACTGAACACAGGATAGCTGGATTACATTTTGTCCCTCAATCGCTTAATGTGAGAGTTAAACATTTCAATTTGTAAACAATGGCCCAACAATAATTATAGAGTTTTAGTTCCATCTTTATTTAAAAAGCAACCTGTCAACAATGTCAAAAAACCCGGACTTTATTTTATCTTTGGGAAAGGTAGTATTAAGTGTTGAAAATGGTACGTTTTGATGTTATTGATTTTGATGAAGTTTTGTGATTTCAAATTTTCTAAAAGTTCTTTTGAAGTTTTTTGTATTCACATGTGATTAACACCACTTCAAAATATGTTGTTTTACTGGACTATTGAAAATTTTCCTTCCTTGTTGTTAATACATGTATTTAAGTGAGGAGTAAAGAAAGAGGCTTGGTAGAATATTTACTGTAACATGCTGTAACCTTTGCAAGGATTTATAAAAAGAATAGGAATACAGACAAGGTTTAATTTTGTTTGTTGAGAATATGAAACATTAAAAACTGACATTTTGAAAATTAAGCTTCGTTATCCAAAAAGAGAACTATGGGAAATAAAAGTGGAAAAGTCCATTTATCGCATAGTGATTGATACATTTGAATCGTTTGTAAATTCAAATGCTCTCAAATACATTATTGACCTAAATTATTGTTTAAGAAGACAATTTAAATAAGGCTATTTTATTAATTTATATTATATGCATACTTATCTATTGGCTTTCATATAAGATTAAAAAAAAATCGAAATGGTACAGATTATTTTAAGGAAAAACTATCTTATAATTTAATGCAATCCAGGTAGCATACAGGTATAAAACATTGTCAACATCATTTAATTCTGCTGATCCATTCAAATACATATAACTATTCCTTACAGACCATAATAAGATAAATGTGGGATTAATGGCAATCAAACAAATAAATCATTCTACAAATGATAAAAAAAAACATGCTACGTGGAGATCCAGCAACCGCTGATGACAGCACAGGTAGCTTACGTTAACCCATGTGTGTGACAACTTCATGTATACCGTTACACTATAAACATGCTTGGAAGCAGGTATTCAAATATAATAATAATGATATAAAGTGCAGGTCCTAGGAGTTTCCAGATTTGGACACCTTTATTTTCCACAATTTCATATAAGAATAAAAATTGAATCTTTTTTTGAAATACAAAAAGAAGTAATGTAAAATTGATAAGAATTTAACCTAAAATTTGCGTCATTTCAATTGCTTTTCATTGGCATGCCTGAATTTATTGAAAAATAATTATAGTTTACTTTTTCATAAAATGAAACATTTTATTAAATAAGTTCCATTCACAAACACAGAATGGACGATAGAAAATCGATATAAGATTTTTTTAAAGTCGTCATGTCAATTACAGAGCAACAGACACGCCCACTTTTTAACACGCGACTGACAACACTTTTTCTAAAAGTTCCCAAAAGGCTTTATTACTTTTAAATATCGTTCGAAGGGAATAGCTTTTGACTTTTGACTATCAAAATTTTATACAAATACAGTGTATATTCATGTTTTCCAAACGTTTACTTACCCCTTTTTCATATACCTTTTTTCCATCCAAATTCTCTAACTTCATGTAAAAGGGGTTTTTTCAGAAGAGTATAATTATAAAGTTTAAATGAAAATTTGATAAGGTTTATATATAGTTTGTCACCATTGTGATGTATATCCAGTTTGTTAAAAGCAATAAAACAATGAAACCCAACCTAGAACTCCTCATTGTACTATTTTAAATATCTTCCCTTTCCACTAATGATTTCTTTCTCATTTTACTCTATAAATTTAGAAAGTGAAATCTTAAACATGAATGCATCGTTTTTAGAACTTTGCACTTAACAATGTATTTTATTCTTTATTTGATCATCTTTAAAATGTTTACTGCGTTCTCTCGACCCAGGATTAAAGTTTTGGGTCGGGTGGTAGGTAGGAAAATATTTTTTCAAGAAACATATTTATTGACAATATAAATGGAAGAAAATATTGTTTCTAGTAAATGTGCAAAAATGA
Source organism: Saccostrea cuccullata (assembly GCF_032062105.1). Lineage (NCBI taxonomy): Eukaryota > Metazoa > Mollusca > Bivalvia > Ostreida > Ostreidae > Saccostrea > Saccostrea cuccullata. Next base: position 271,108 of record NW_026931351.1, on the reverse strand, counting down.
GTCGGGCCATTTTTAGTCAGTCGGTCAGGAGAGGGTTACCAAACAGTATTTTGGAGATGACCGCGTGTAGTTTCCAGCTGTCATAAAGAACAAACATCGAGTATATCTGCTTTGTTCTGAATGATAATCAGTTTTTCTTTAATCATAGTTCTTATTAAGATTGATTTTTGAGAAATGAAAGGTTAAATGAAGGTTAATGAATTGACTTTTTATTCAAACAGAGATATAACATTTGAAACGAATGATTGTTTTAATTATAAGTATTCAACAGGGGAATGTAAAGATATAACCTATATATTTACCCGAGAAATTTCTTCACACAAACAATGATCAAATTAATTCATTTCTATTCTGTTATTTCATTGGTTCAAATTCAACCTAGTTGACGAATACATGCGATATCAAATGAAGAGTATTGCTGAAGTTATCAGAGTTAATATCTAGCTCATTTAAAGCTGATACGTGTATCCCTACAGACCCGGAAGCAAAAATAATCAACATCATATCATTTCAAAGGCAGTACATGACCTTATTCTATAGATTGTTAACGATACATATAGGAGCTAAACTCTACGGTGGAGAGCATAGTACATGTGTATCGAATGGCACAGTTAAAACCATTCATACACGGACTAGATATATCTGAGATTTCATATTATGTTAGGTACACTGAATAAAGTTGCACGCAAAGATGCAATAATTTTGTAGGAACGTGGATGTCACACGCTGGCAAACATTTAAAAGAATTTCTACTTGATATGCTTGAGTGTTTTAAAATAATGACAGTTTAAATTAAAAATGACTATTGTGAATAATTTTGTTAGAATATTTTAATATTTATTTTCTCTATCATAACCAGCAACTGTTTACGTTTTACACTGCTAATGAAAAAAAAATTATTACTGAGTATTACCTGATTATTTTAAAATAAGAGTGAGTATATATAACACATCTACTTATTTGGTTTTTGTTATGTTGTACCTATATTTCACATCTTTAAATTTGCGCTCAAGGAGTGCAAATACAAAATAATGCAGAAAAAAGGATACACACTGATTTGTCTCCGATTTTGTTCTTTTTTTAAATACAACATGATAAATGTATATTGTACGTAATTGACTGTTAATTAACAATGTTAATAAATAAAATGAGGCAAGTGTGTATCAACCGTATTTATATATGACTTAAAAAATAAAGAATATAAACTGTCGCCATCAAGCTTTACAAATTTTTCATGGAAATATTAGCAACAGTAACAACATGATGATATGCCCGAAAAATAGCAGAATACGATAACATCTGTGTGTTACACAGTAACGCGTGTGTTCCTGTGCTTCTATATACGGGTGATATAATAATACAAAATCCGAGCAACACTCCAAGATGTTTTTTTTATTTCCTGTATAATTATAACGCTGTAATGTTAAGACATCTCCCCAAACATTGATGCTTATCATATCATTTCAGATCAGATATGAAGATGTGTAAAACGATTAGATTTCAATTGTATCAATTTCCAGATGGGACCACCTAAATGAATGCTGTTTAGATGTGTTATGTCATGATGTGTGTTATTAATTTAGATTTCTATGAGTACATGAGTTTTAAGGCAACTAATAAAATAAAATAGAATAAACAATCAGTAAGTGACAATTGACAATATCCTATGGATAATACTTTATACAATATATAGATATATATGACAAAAACTGTATTAAAATAGATATAGTAGAACGTGTAATATATAATTAAAAGTGTGGGGTCATTACAGTTTTCATATTGCATACTAAAATTTTCTTATTAGTAAGTACATCATATATATCTGATATTTTCTGTTCTTCTGTTATTTTCTGTCCTCTATTATTTGTTAATTTTTTATGTTGGTTCATTCAGCAAGTTAATTGATTTAACCTTGAGGACACATTTAAAACTAAAGAATTTTTTCATTATTGTTAAAACTCTGACCCTATATGTATTTTTAGCACAAATCTTAACAAAGCGTAATCTGTATCTTAGTGATGAGAAAGAGTAAGATTAGGAAAAAAAAATGAGAATAAGTTATTTGATTAATAAAATGATAAAGAATAGTGCTTTCAGATGTAATTGGAAGTTGTTGCTAAGACACAAGTCCATTTTTTTTTCCTTAAAACCTTGAAAAGAATCATTGTGTTTAAGTTCTGTTTTTCAACAAAAAATAATAAAATGTACTGTATTTCAAATTGGAAGGTATTTAAAAGCCATGGGTTGCAAACAATTATATTATTTTCAAAATATAAGAAGTGAAGTTTATTTTCATTAACGACAGATATAAAATGTTTTCGAAGAAAATATGACATTTATAGAAAAGTACCGGTATTATTTTTTTCTGAAAGCAGGATGTTAAAAAATCCATAGGAAAGATGCTTTTTAATATAAATGGATTATCCAGGTGCGAAATTCGGTTTTTCCTCAAGTATCAGATTTTACGAAGGCTTAAGTGACACGCGCAGTACCAAACATATCGACGACAGACACAAGCATTAAACACACCAATGGCAACCAAACCGTTCGCTTTTGATTTACACTCTCTCTAGAAATCCTACATAAACAGAGACGTCCTATGTTCGAGCACGTCTGAAGTGCAATTGGAAGAAATGAACAAACTCTAACTTCACAGAGACAAGATTTACTATGGTTGCACTGCAATATTGAAGAGCAAAAAGCTTAAGCTATATACCGACCACATCTTGTCAATGTTAAACAGTTGAAGTGCATTGCTCTCCTTAAATGCAATGCGGTGTTCTTGATTTCTAATGAAATTTGAATGAAAAATGTTTCCAGTTGTCAAGTATGTTTGAATAGAAATACTATTGACTATTGTTTGAATAATAGTGCATGCTTTTAAGCTTTCTTAATGTTTTATTGCTTTTTGTACAATATACTTTAAAGCAAACTATCATGAAATTCTGCGACCAGGAAAAATAGTAGTGTTTTTCTTTTCGTGTATGTACATTGTATATGCATACACTTAAATATAGGTCAGATTTCCTCAAAGTCGAATATTCAATTATATTCTCTTTTAATGAAAAGAAAACAATCCTACTACCTCTGTTAATTTCAAAGCAAAGAAAAAAAATAAAGGTCTGATTTTAAAGATGCATTAATTTAAGAATGTAAAAAATGATTTTATGAGTAAAATTTTACTGCTTTTGTCTTATCTGTTTCTTGAGCCATTGTCTCCATGTAATGATCAAAACGTGTAGTTCTCTCTATGGAAACATACACTTCAACAATTATACCAATTCTCATTTTAGTATATAATGTCAAAAATATTATCTCTTAAACGTATGAAAAACCTTTGAAGGAATAGTTTCTATATGAATTTCCGACTAATACATATACATTGCCTAATGTAGAGCTTCGGTCTACTTTATTTCCATGAAAACTACTTTACTTCTTTTTTCCTTTAGTTTTTCACAAGGTATCAGCGACATGATTTTAATCACTAGAGTTTTTATTCTGTTAAAACCGCTATTCTGCAGTTTAGCACATATCCGCCAGAAGTTAAATTACCAAGAGTAAGCGAAATTAAACACTCCAAAGGCAATCTATTCCGATTCAGCTGCCTTATTAGATCTGGCATAAAAGTGAAAAGTATCAAATTAAGCTACACGTTTAGTACATGGCAACTTGGAACAAGGTTCAGATAAAAGCATAATTTGTAAAAAAAAAAATTGAATTAATTTTTGCATTTAAAAAATACATCATTCATCCTTAAATGAATTAAAATTCAACTTAATATTAATGTCTTGTTTTTCTTAAGCGGGGAATAAAATTTCAATCAGCTCTTTTATTACTTTTGACATTTCTGTGTAGTTAAAGCATAAACTATAATGCAAATATTGCAAAAATCTCAGATTTAGGTACACTTCCCATTTTTTCTCTAAAATAAATTCCCTTTAATCACCTGTTAAAGACATGTAAATAATACAGATTCTTATCTGTTGATTTAGTGCTTTTAGAGAATATCAACCTGAAATCATATTTAAACTAGTAATACGTGTATATACTCGACAATTAGGGCAGCGAGGGTTCCTTTTTCGTGTCAAATCCTACTGCGACGCAGGATCTTAGTTTCTACAGTTTCATCCAAAGAATCGGTCTAAACGTCCCAAAGTGGATTCAAGCACAAAGAAAGGACCAGATTCCTTTTTCTTGACTTTAGACCGAACAGAAGCTGTAACCACTGCACCATGCGGGAGACTTTGTTATAAATTTAGATATGTTTATCACACTAAGGTTCTATAAGCAGTTAGGGATCTATTTCCACCTATACCTACTGGTGCACATAACCTCGGCTTATACGGTTTTATCCAAAGGAGCTACCTCCACGTCCTGTAGTGGAATTCAAACCGAAACCTTTAGAAACTTAAAGAACCAAGTCCTTACTTCGCAACGCTTAAATAACTGCCCCATGAGGGTATGCGTACATATATTTAACTTCTTACTGTTTTTATCATGAACGTGCCATGCGGTTTCACGACATACGTCAAATGACAATACATCATCCGAATATGTATGAAATAGTGGCATATCAGCGTAAACCAATACCCTAAATCAATCAAGTAACAGATACAATCTAATAAACTAAGTATATTTATCAATAAGAAAGATAAAATATCATGAAACGAAGAGAATGTTATAATTTTTTTCTAGGAAAGTTTAAAATAGACCATTGTTAACGATGACGTTTACTTGGATGACAAAATATTCCATTGATAAGAATGAATAACTACATCCAATTATTCATTAATTTGATTGTTTTCTATTGTTCATTAAAAATACTCTTCTTTACAATTTAAACTTAATAGTTTTCACACAAATGGTCCCTGAGGTTTTCTCTTACATGAAAAAAATCCTAAAACTGATCAAACAAAAGAAGGTGGATATAAGTAGCACTGATCTATCGAATATTTTAGTATTTACTTCAGATTACTTTCCTTTAACAAAAGTGTGATATGTAAAATTTGAAAGTTATTTCGTTCATGATTAAACATGAAAAATGTCCGAGTTCTATTTCTACTGAAGAAGCAGTTATCTACAGAAAGCTTAGATTTTACTTTATAGTAAACAAAGGTTGTATTAATTTTAGACAACTTGTGTGTTTTGATATTATTGACTTTTGAATGTAAAAAATTTAATTTCAAGTTAAGTTAATATTTGAGTTGACATTAGATCGTAATATTAAAAAAAGATATTAGGAGTCATACATGTTCTATTATAAGTTCATTGGCTGGATTGAATAACTGTCAATATATTTACTTCTGGCTCTCTTCATTGTATGCCATTTAATTATTTGAAAATGTGAACAAACATGAAATAAAAAATTATTGTTCATACAACAAGAAATTTAATATTTAAAGATAATGTCAATAGAAAATACAACTATTTAAAAAATCTTAAAATACATCTGACTTTTCATCTACAACATCGTACTTTAAACCGACTTTTTTTTTCTTTCTTTTTGTTTTCTTTCCATTAAAAAAAATACATTAAATTTTATTCATACAGCCCTTGTGATCCAAAAATGCTTGCTGAGATACGATTTAATCAAACATGATATTTTGAAAAATAACAGTAAATAAAAAGCAGTGATCCTTTTTTAAAGGGGGAGATCTGAATGGAATATATAGGGATCGTAATATTCATAAACACATTAAAAATATCTGTGTTATATCTTTAAAAATAATATTCATGCAATCGCTTTGAATATTAGTTTATTTTTCTAAGTCAACAACACGTGTCCTAAAAGAAAAGCTCTTCGCGTTAATAAAATAACGAAAATTACTTGACCCAAGTTATAAGACACCTGTAAAACAAACCATCTTTTGTTCCTATGTAAGCGAACAGCATATTTTTCTTTGATCACTAAAGATGTGCAGATATTCGCAGCATGAACCGACAAAATATGGATTTCTTTCTCGAAATGATGTTTATTTTTTGGACAATCTTTCACATAAAAGGTCAATTTTTTATAGGATATTTTTTAAATTCATGTGTTGTTAAAGATTTCCCCTCAAAATATTTGTTTAGTGAAATGCACGTAAACTATAACTCGGTATTTTAATAGATAGATTTCAGTAGAAAGCACAATTTTCTTGGGGATGAAATTTCCTTGATTTGTCATTTAAAATAGTTTCTACTTTATTGGCTTTGATATTGAATACTGTTTGTTATCTCCATATCCTTCATAGTCATATGAAAATTTCGTGAATGATTTAATTTCGTTGATAAATGTTAACGAAATAAACGAATAATTATATATAAAGCTACATACTTCATAATTTTAATCATATAATACATCGTTTTGGTTAAGATATCTACCATCCACACAATGCCAAGGTTTTGTGATTTAGGAACTTTGTGTGGAGTTCCGAATTAACAAAACCTTGACAATGTGAGGATAGATATCAACGTGGTATTGCTGTGTCTGATTATAAATAAAATTCTGGTTTCTTATAAATTAATTTATATCAAATAATCACATTAAAATATACTCAAATACATGTCATGAATGTTATTTTTTTTTCATATCAGATGTAGTGTCTAAAAGTCCATGGAATGTACCCAAATATCCTACCAGTAAATGTTTAAACTTAAAAGAAGGATCTTAAACATAAATATTAATTTTAAAAGGTAAAAAAACCCAAACCGTTCATATCTTCTTAATATTAGATGATTATGTCTCAAAACAGCGGCACGAACTTTCAAGAGCACTTTGTTGAAACTTTGTTTAAATTGATTTTAATAACTTCTGTATACTGTAAACCAGCTTTTATTCGCGTGCGAGAAATTTTCGCTAAGTTTGCGAGAGCTCCGCCATCGCAAATATTTCTCGCCGCGAAGCGGTCCTTAAAGTCTATCTGCCTATTAACAACAGATCCAAAATAGGCTTGATCGTGAAAATTAATCGTCGCGAACTAGTTTATTCCCGGTAAATCACGAAATAAAGTCGTCGTGAATAAAAGTTGGTTTACAGTATCCAGAATGATAAAAACGTATTCCATCACTCAAGTAGAACTTTTTCAAACAGGTTTATGCAATAAAGAAGTGATATCTTACACCTTTCTTCTTTTGTCTGAGTTCTGTTTTTGTTAATTTGGTTTTTTAACTTTGTTTTTTTTTTAATTTGTTTTCCTTTTTAAAAATTTATTTCTGAACTTTTTTTTTAAAGTTACACTTCCCTTTCAGAAGTTTCCACTTCTCCTCTTCCGCCACTACTTGCTGATTTAGCTAGGGCTCAAATTTAAGGCTTCTACTCGACTCTATCTGCGACACAAGACCTCTGTTCAAAAGAATCATTCGGAGGACCAGTTCCTCGTCCCTCAGTGGGAATCGGACCAGCGACGTAACGATCAACTCCCAAAGCCGCAACACAAGAGCAAACGCTCTGTTCACTGCGCCACCTAGACAACGTTTTGTTTTGTAGGAAAAGCTCACATTCACGAATGTTCAGTCAATACCATTTTGTCTAGCAAGAATGAAAAAATAATTAAAGGCAAGCAGTAGAATTGACTGATTATTAAAATCTCTTAATCGTTTGAATGTACACAAATGGAGTGCATGTTCTCCTAGAGATTTAGACAATACAGGTCTCTTTTGCTATACTCGTAGGTCACTCTCTTCATGATCGGATCCTTCACGGTAGCTCAGTTGGTAGCTCACTTCGTCAATATGAGGTCGAGAGTTCGAATCTCGGCCGCGACTCTGATGTTTCGGAGGTCCGTATTTACTCTGCTCCTATTTTGTATTGTTTAATGGACTAATCATTTGAATACTGTTTGTTACCTCCATAGTGTCGTCCGCGAGGCGCAGTGGTTATAGAACTTATGATCTAGAGTCGATAAGTAAAGAGTTGATCCTTACGTCGCTGGTTCGAATCCCACTGTGGGACGTGAAGACCGGTCCTTTAGATTAGACCGTATAAACCGTGGTTCTGTGTCGAAGTAGGTGCTGTTACGAAAAAGATAACTCACTGCTCAAAGGCCCTGACTGCCAAGTATAGAAGAAAATTTGTAGCTCTCCACCGACAAGTGGTAGTGTCTCCATATGAGTGAAAAATTCTTGATAGGGACGTTAAACAACATACAATCAATCAGTCAAACAACAATCTCCATACAGTTCATCTAAGTCAATAAAATGTGGTAGCTAGCAACTGTTCCTTCGCCATGCGATAGGCACTTTGAATTAAAAGTTGTGGGTCCTTCGGATGAGACCTTAAAACTGAGGCTCCGTGTCACAGCAGGCGTTGGCACGATAAGGATCCCTCATTGCTCAGTGGCCCTGAGTGCCAAGTAAAGCTCAAAATTTAAAGACCTTCACGGGTATATAGTGACGTCTCTATACGAAAAATTCTCGAATGGGACATTAACAATATACAATCAATCTTCATGATAAGGATGTCCTGGTACGATTTAATTACCTGACACTGTTTAAAGCCTACGATTTCTGGGATAAGTTTTTGGCTGTTCTTTCGCCAGTCCCACGGCATCAGAGGTAAAGTCACGGGTATTCCCCTTAAACTCCGAATATAAGTGTTGATTTGAAGCCCTGCACTGCTACTTTTTGTCGACTGGCAAGACTGTAAAATTCTCTCAAAGGACATTAACATCAATTGATCGATAAACCAATCAATATAAAAAATACTATTGGATAGGGTTTCTAAATTTTGTATTGTTTTTTTTTAATAATATCTTTTGGTATTTGTTGTATCCACCTTTAATCATTTCAAATATATATTCGTCAATTCCCAATTGCAAACAGTATTCTTGAGCGTAAATATGTAGATTCTTGTTGAGGGAAGATTCAATTTACACTTTTCAGGGGATTTCTTTCCTAATTTTAAACAAACCAAACTTAATCAGGATCAGAGTTAAGATTTTAATTAATTCATAGAAATAAAGATATTTGATGACTTGAACAGGAATAGTTAAAGGAATTTTCGACATAAGTCGGAAAGAAAATAACATTGATATATAAATACATTTATCAAATTAAGTCATCTCATTAAACCACTGACACATCCCTTGAGTTGTTATGTAAACTGCAGCGAGAAGTGTCATGTTTGAAAAATAAGGTTTTTTCTCAGAGATTCATTAATTATTCATCTTTTCAAAAGATGTCATCATTTATTTCGTAGAAATTGACCACATTTTGATCGAATGACTGCACTATATATTTAAGATCCCTTTGTGTGACTTTTACGCATCCTCATTGTCGCGTGTCTTAGACAAGTGTTTAATTTATTGACTATTATCCAATACCCAATTCATTAATTTGTCATCAACTAGTTAGAACAAGTATCAAAATTCTTTAATTAGAATTAAATGACCAGTGACTTCAAGTTGGATTTCATGTCATTCTGGCAATTAAAATTAAAACAACTTAATTGCTTTTTCAAAAGTATCAACACAGCTGACATAATACATTAAAGTTTGGTTTCTAAAAAGGCGCAATTGAGATAAGGAATGACTTTTGAATGATAAAAATGTTTGATGTACGCACAACTTATCAGTCTTGCAAATCTAAAATATCTTAATTAAATTAATAAAGATGAAATTAGAAGAAGGTAAAGATTGGGTCTTATTGTGCCTTCAAGAATTTACGAAATTAGCTTCATTATGAGTAGAGTATATGAATTTGATAAACTATGAAAGAATATGCTATGAAGGAGGGCCATACTGGAAATCTGGCATGTATGATGTCATTCAATTTGTACATTTCTAAATTTTGAACAGAAAAAACCCCCTCAAAATTACAGTCAATACTTTCAGGCGTAAAAGAAAAAATTATAAAATTAATATTTAGCCATGTTGTTTTAAATTCTTAAAAAAATCACGTTTATTGTGGGCAATGCATTCGCTCTATATTATCAGGAGGATACAAGAAGTATTTATGCTGGGTACCGTAAACGGATAGAGACAAGGTTGGCCGGGAAATACCAGTGGTGGGAATTTCCAGGGGGGTGAATACCGGTTTTCCCGTCCCACTAAATACTTCAAATTTTCTTAACACTGCCAAATACTGGGAAATATAAAGTTATAGTAAACTGAATTGAGAAATAAGCTTTTGAACAGATTAATAATAGAGAACTCCTAATAAACAAATTCAGAGAGTTTCACTACTCAAGGTCTTTTGCCAGTATGCATACCTAAATTAACAGAGCATGTTTTCCTGACTGTTTTTTTTTTTTTTTTTTTTAAACAAAAATGGTTTTCTAATTCAAGAAACCTTTCAATAATAATAAGGTATAATTATTAAGTTTGTTAATTATAAACCAAGAACTGAATATAAATGTTGCAATATCATTTAAATTTTAATAAGCTACGTTTGAATTCCTCATGGCATGCTAAATCATTGATCTAAATTACATCTTTATTAAGGATGAAGAGAAATGAAGGGATTAACTTGTGCCACTCTTCCCGACGTTCAAATTGCGTAATAAATGAAATAATTCTCTACGACCATAAGCAGATCGTAGGGCGACGTTCCTTATCATAAAATATGCTGTCTAATGAATTAACATAATCATTCACATAACACAGCATCCAACAGGAAGTTTTCTAAACACTTGTCATTGAAATTAGTTTACATTTTAACATTTGAGTTCAAAATTTCACGATGTTATCTGTTGTCTAGATGAAATTTGAAACGAAGGATTCTAATCGGTCAGCGACGCGTGCCTCTTAAAAGGGTATCAGGTCTCCAACACGTGCGGATTCGAAATGTTTTTAAAAATAAAACAGTAAGCCCTCTATTTGTCTCAAGACACAAAAGCACACGGTCCTAAGATGAAAAGTGCACTTTCAAAAAAAGAGAATATGGACCAGCTGGAATTCTCTGCTTTTTGGGGAGTGTGATCGGGTTTTAAGAATAAATACGATAGGAGAAAAATTCCAATACCATGCCTTTGGCTGCTTCAAAATTCAGAGTCTTGTGGAACCTTCCTAGAAATACATCATTTCTTTCATCACCTGAGCATACATTAAATTGGGAATCTTGTTTAACTTATAAAATGTTTTTAAAGAATAAGAACAGGAACACTTTCGTTCAACAAATCCAAATTAAAAGATCATTGAAGAATTTTAAAAGCAAGAAGTCAAGATAAAAAGTGCGCTGTTGATATTCATATATTCCAACTTTTAAAAGGAATGAATGAAGGTATTTCCAATGATTTTTCTGACGGTGAAAACATGGATTTTATCTTAGATGATGAATGAGACCATGTAGAAATGTATTATCAATTGTGAAATTATAGAAGAGGAAATAATAGCGACTGTTCAGAATTAAAAAATGGAATGGCCGCAGGGTACAGTGTTTGATTACAATGCAAATGAGCATATTTTTACAACATTGTCAACTTTTTAAACTTTAATACATGTAAAATATGTTACAATGGAAAACTATGTGATGAATGCCACTACATTTTGGTACAATTTTTTTTTAGAAATAAGGGTAACTACACAGCAGTTACTGCAGCAGACCAAATGTAAAGATCTATCATCTCATGGCAAATTCGAATAGATTACTGTTATTGACTATATGTGTATCCTTTTTACATGCAAGTGTAAAATACTTACCGTAATTCATTAATTAATTAATAGATGATTTATATTTATGTTCCTCATGTACTATTTTGTATGGTTTGTGCGAAATAAATAAACTGTAGAAAAAAATGAATTATTTGTAACCAGTAAAAGATTTTCAGTACAAATAATGTTTTGAAAGTAAATTTTGCTTGGCTTAATTGCAGCACATATATTAAACACGTTTACTATTATAAATAGATATGCTTTTATTCGTCCAATTAATCAGATGGTTGATTGAATCCTGAAAGAACCGGGAAAACAAGAAGGATGGTGCTACAAATTGTTCAACGCAAAGAAGAAGCGTTATTACTGTAGATTCCTAAATATACGCGTGGAATTAATTATCGCGTAATTTCGCGAGAAGCACCACACGCGAAATAAAATTACTCGCCTTTTTTTTATGGTGTTCAGCATATCAGAAATCTATGTAAAATGTCTTCATCAACCGTCCATTCGCGAATTATAATTCTCGCGATTTGTCGTTGATTGATTGATTGTATATTGTTCCACGTCCCTCTCGAGAATTTCACTCATATGGAGACGTCACCGTATGCCGGTGAAGGGCTTCAAATTTTGACCTTTACTCGGCACTCAGGGCCATTGAGCAGTGAGGGATCTTTATCGTGCCAGCGCCTGCCGCTGACACGGGGCCTCGGTTTTTAAGGTCTAATAAGTAGTCGCAAAAAATAAGGAATCTACAGTATACTAAATATAAGACAAGGCATGAACAATCAAAGTACTGAAAGTACTGAAAAGCGGTTAGCATGCTTTCATCTAATATGTACCGAAAAAAGTGCATGAAATGATATTTAAGAATGCATATCTTTGTCCAATACCATCAGAGAAAAAAAAAAACAGACATTCTGTTTTTCTAATACTTTACTTAATAGTAAAACCAATAACATTCCAAACTGATGTCACAGATGGATGCTATCTAATTAAAATCAGATGTTCCGAATCCGCTACTGCTTCTCAAACATCTAACAACATCCTATTTGGGGTCATGTAAGAGTGAATCTTCGATTAGCCAAAGAAAATGGTTCCTCCGAAATCTTGGCTTATAGTTCAGATGGGTTTCTTGTTTTCACCACCGAACCAAAACACCCGAGGAGTTTTGTAGTAAACAAAATATGCATTGCAAAAGTTGTGTTATGTATGACGTGTGGGGTATCTTGTATAGTTTGCGCTCTTTCGTTTGCATTATTCACGTTCAGATGCCAGACTGCAGACTATACATGAAATTTATTCCAAAATTACTTTAATTCAACGTAAGACAGTATCAAAAATGATGATATGTTGCCGTGGAATTAATTTGAGAATTGTTTACCGAGGCTTGAATCTACATAGCCAAAGTGTTTGTGTTTACTAGTACATGTATTCATAATCGAAAGGTCGCTCTGATGTGACCCCGAATGGGATGTTAGATGTTTGAGAAGCGGTAGCAGATTTGGAACATTTAAATAAATTTTAATTAGATTGAAATGCATGTTTCAAAATTCAAACATGAGATTTCTTCAGTTTGAAAGACAGGACGTGCATTTTTAAAACTTCTCTCTTGGTGGCATCCAATCGTTCTCTGGATGAAAACAATTATGTTGATGTTGAAATTTTAATTGTCTTTCATGCTCTATTGAATCTGAAATTAGGTAATTGTAAAGCCTACTATAGCAAACAACTAAAAAAATGACAAGTTAAATTCTTTAGATTAATGGATTTGGAGTAGTGTAGATCTACAGCTGGCTAGTCAGAGAAAAAAGGATGGCTGAACAGAGACTTTGTAAATGAATTGATATCAGAGAGCTCAAGATGTGTAGGCTCACTGCGGGTGTAACCTGTCAACGAGGGATGCTTACTTCTTCTAGGCAACGGATCCCACCTCTTGAACTTTCAGGAGTCAGTTTTTCCTCTTAAATCGATCATTGATCATTCTGTATTTTGATACAGATACTTCCGTTTAGAAATATTATGAACTACTACTTCTACGGGAAGACTGGCGAGTAAACAAGATTATCAAGCTTTATGAAATGTACTTTATTGACTTTTCAAACAAGTAAATGTTCGAATAAAGTAAATGGTATATGAGAATCATTTAAAAGAAGTCTTGCACAATATGTCTAGATAAGGACATATAATGTGTATTTGCCATATACTCTATATGCAATATTGTTCTCAAATAAAACATGTGAAAAGGAAAGTTGTCTAATCAATCAATACTAGTATTTAAAAATTCAAATGTACACTAAAAGTCAGTGTAACTTAAGAAGTTATCAGTGTCATTTTCTTCAATATGTCGGTTAAACAATATACACTGATTTTTTTTTTCTATCAATGTGCCTCTAAACACCTGTATTTTAATTTAATTCTTCTCAAACGCTCAAAATAATAATCGACAAATTGGATAAATTCAAATTTTAAAAAGTATTTTCACAGCTAATAATACGTTCCCTAGGAATTGATCAAATTTTCAAAACTTATAAATAAGCATTAGTATATATTTTAAATTTTTGCTAATTGCCAAGATTTTTCATACCTCATTCTTCTATGAATAATAATGTCGGTTGATTTTTAGAAGAGGATCACAATGCCGATTAAGATTAATATATATTTGTCCATTTTTTTCAAAATTAATTTTACTACTTTAAGTGCCCCATTATTTTTTTTTTCAAAACTAAGAGTAAGTGATCCCTTATGATCGTTTGTAATAAATTATCAAAGACGGGGTAGAGAATTTACCCCTGGAAGCAGAGCTTTTATAATCTGTTTATTAGACAGAGAAGAAAAGAGAAGAAAACATACGTTTCATTGTGGAGGTAATCCAATTGTTTCCATAAAAACGTTACAAAAAGTGTAAACCTTACAGATGTATTCGGTGTTTTTATAACAGCGTTTTTCAGGTATTACTTAACTTAATAAATGGTGTTTCTTAATACTTTGGCAAGGAAAATCAAACTCGATCGAGAGATTTGCTGATGTTTTTGCAGTCTGTAATAACCTTCAACCTGCTGTATAATTAACCGTATCGTTCAACTTTCAAAAATAAACTAACAGTTGCTATAAATCGCGATCGCACGATGTACATGTAATAAGGACCAAATTCTCAGTACTTTAAGTTATTGTTCTAAGTATTGTCAATGCTTTGGTAAATACTTAAATAAGAATTCGATATAATCGTTATAATAGCCACTCTTCATACACAGCATATTGTCAATCTCTCACCAGGGGGCGTATTACGCCAACAGTATACAAATCATAGGAAGCGCTTTGCTGAAGTTACCGTTGTCGATAGGTAGCGCCTTGTGGAAATTTCCGGTTTTGGTTGCAGAAGGATAAGGTTACGTGCCATAAAGCGATGTCGATAGGTAGCGCCTTATGGAAGTTTCCGGTTTTTTGGAGCCCATGCCATAAAGCGGTTAGCTAGCTAACCGCTTAAAAATGATCCTGTAAATTTTATGTTCTACCTACAGAATAGGAGTGATCCTACATACTGTTCAAGGTATACAACAGAAGTTTCCTACAATTACACAAACAGTCCTGATGAATACGAATCTATAAATTGGTGTGATCTTATATATTGTCAAATTAAAGGCAAAAAAAAGTTTGACCACACATATTGTCCAAAGCATTGGTGGTCATACAAATTGCCCAGAGCAATCCTGAGATCTGATTTTACATATTGTATAAGGCATACAAGAGGGGTTATCTCATATTGTGTTAGGCATACAAGAAAGGTGAGCCTACAAATTGTCCAAAGCATAAAAAGCTACTGATTTGTCGTTAGAAATTGTTGCATACAGTGACGAAAAATAGCAAGTTTTGATGCTGAGACAGGAATTAAAACAATTATACAAGTTTTTCTTCGCCATGTTAGTATCCTGTACCAAGATAACCCGTTATGACCTTGAAATGAGCAATTAATCTTTTTTTAATCCAAAAGCTACTTCAACTGATGTTTCCTCTCTAACTATAGCACGATGAGAGCGTGTGCATTATTTTTTAAATAAATAATGTTGTTACCCGGTAGCCAGAGAATTTGCAAATTTGTATTCAGATTGATTGCTGAATAATCAGTATTTTCTGATTTCGTGTCAAATGCATAATATTTCTATATACATGTAATTATATGAATAACATCACTTCAATTTAGTCACATATTAAAGTTTAATTAAACGAGTATAGTAGGAATTAAAAAAGTATTTGAATACATCTTTTCGTATCGTTGTTTATACAATTTTTGAATTCAAAAAGAGAGAGTAAAGTTGAAGGTAACCTAGCTACAGGGACCAATAGCACAGTCTATCTACAGGACAGATAGATAGATATCCCTATATTGAAGGTTGGACCGGACAGGTACCCCTATATTGAAGGTTGGACCGGACAGGTACCCCTATATTGAAGGTTGGACCGGACAGGTACCCCTATATTGAAGGTTGGACCGGATAGGTACCCCTATATTGAAGGTTGGACCGGATAGGTACCCCTATATTGAAGGTTGGACCGGATAGTTAACCCCTATATTGAAGGTTGGACCGGATAGGTACCCCTATATTGAAGGTTGGACCGGACAGGTACCCCTATATTGAAGGTTGGACCGGACAGGTACCCCTATATTGAAGGTTGGACCGGATAGGTACCCCTATATTGAAGGTTGGACCGGACAGGTACCCCTATATTGAAGGTTGGACCGGATAGGTACCCCTATATTGAAGGTTGGACCGGACAGGTACCCCTATATTGAAGGTTGGACCGGATAGGTACCCCTATATTGAAGGTTGGACCGGATGCCTTCAAAGATTAAATATCCCCTGTCAAGCAGTCAAAGACCACAACGAGAAAGATTTCATCTTATTCAAAACGAGTCTTTCAAAATCGGTCCAATATTTAGAATATTAGTCAGATTCTAAAATTGCAAACAAGATCATAACAGTGATATATAATAGGCGTCTCCTGTCATATTATAACAGCCAAATATACTACTTTTTCTGACTTCAAATCAGAACATATAAATATATTTATGTATATGACTGAAGATGGTTCAATTTATACATGTATCCTACATTCATGCATGATTATGATACTTTTTTAAAACCTATTTCAAAAATTCTTCAGAATAAATGTTAATTTGTTGTTGCTAAAGCCTAATTTTATGTGTCATTAATTTATATTTCTTCGGCATCCAATATATATTATATATCTAAGGGCTTTGAATTCGACTTTCGGACTTTCAATATTAATAAGCGTTGATCTACTGGCATTAAAAGAAAAAGGACTCGCATGTGTTAAATTTAATATCTTTGTTTTAGTTTTTAGTGCTAAACGTTTTATCGTATTGTAATCAGTAAAAATCTACATAAAATAGTCATATTTCATTCAATTTTTATTATTGGTTGTTTACATATTTTGTATTCGTAATGAATACAGTCACGCCCCAAGTGAGCTTAAGCGAGCCTGGCACGCGAGAAGACACGGAAAAAAAAAATGATTTTTCTACCTTAGCAATTAATAGAAACAGGAGTCATAAAAATTTTGCATTAATATTTTCCGTGACAACAAGGTGGTAGAAATGATAAATAGGTGTCGCATCTTTGATTTGGGCAGTGGTAGGTGGTCTAGAATGAGATGACATACATATAAACATAAACATGTAAAATGTACAACAAAAAAAACAAAGGAGTATGACAAAAAATGAACTACGAATGGTGGAATATTCTTTAATATTAAACAAACCTTGCGTTTAAAACGATTATCCATATGAAAAAGAAAATCAAAAAAAAAAAAAAAAAAAAAAAAAAAAAAAAAAAAAAAAAAAAAATAACCCAATGAAAAAATAGTTCCAAGTATAACAAAAACCAGGTGATTGTGAATTTTCAGCTTGTTTATTTTGACATGAGCAAATTTGTAAAAGCATAACAGAGATTTAAGAATAATTCTTTTATCACTTGTTACTTGTAAAGATAAATACTTCTTACCAAGAAGATATTTCACATGCATATCGACATGGAATGTAAGATGAGAGCAGACCTTACAATCGGATTGGTCATAGTTCTTTAAAATTTATAAATATAAAATCTGACAAAAAGTTTTTTGCCTTGGAAGTTGTCCATACTTTCAAGTGAAATGCCACAGATATTTTATTCTTAAGTTATCTTAACCTAAATTTTTGTATTTTGTCTTTCAAATATTGAAAGTATACCATATTTACTGAACTACTTTGAAAGTTAGACTTTCGTTCCTTATCGGAAATAACCTGACAAAAAGAACAATCGTGTACCACCAGCCACCGAATCAAAGAGCTCTTTATCTGTCAATCTTACAGACTTTAGTTCAGATGAGATTCTCAGTCTGGAGCAAAATTTACATACAGACTTCGCTCCTTGCATGTTGGCACGTTCAAAGAAGACTTAAAAGAGGACGGACAAACAGGGTTTTAAATTTTTTTTTTTTCATAAAATAAAAAGACGTAAAGATATAAAATACGTACAATTACTAGCAAATTAATCAAGTTTTTTTTAATTACATGTAAATAAAATATTAATATTAATAATAATTATTCTTAGTTAGGCATGTCAAGGAAACCGAAATACGTGTACACATGTTAGCTGTCCAATACTATAAACAAATATTAAAATATACACTTCCCAAGAAAAATCAATGTCTCTGAGTTTATTTCTTCAACACAAATGACATATGTGTGAAACAGGACAGGAATTTGGCCAAAGAAGCTACACCTGAAGAGTGTGGAATATTATCTATTGGGAGTTATCTCTCCTATCAGAGGGTCACTACACCTTTGTATTTCTTTAAAATTTATCTGTTGTTTTCTAATAGTACTTAATGGTTTAAGGAATTCTGAGCATTTTAAATTTTTATAATATGAAGAAAAAATATCTATTATAAACGATCAGTCTAATGAGAAGAAAAACAATTGTGTATATGGGGATGCAGTAATGCATATGGGGATGATGCTATACAGTATTTTCAACACGACAGATATAAATGGAAAAAAAATCCTAGAAGTTTTCGCTATATATATATATATATATATATATATATATATATATATATATATATATATATATATATATTTTTTTTTTTGCGATCAAGAGATTGTATTCA
Source organism: Saccostrea cuccullata (assembly GCF_032062105.1). Classification (NCBI taxonomy): domain Eukaryota; kingdom Metazoa; phylum Mollusca; class Bivalvia; order Ostreida; family Ostreidae; genus Saccostrea; species Saccostrea cuccullata. Next base: position 252,368 of record NW_026931351.1, on the reverse strand, counting down.
ACAAAATATTTCGACACTTATATTGCTCCATTTTTGAAAAAAAAATTTTTGTAAAAAGTAAAATGTTTTTAAAAATACCAGAGAAATAACTTTTAAAAATATTCAACAAAATATTTCGACACTTATATTGCAGCTCGTATTGCTCATATTCGCATAAAAAAGGGTGAAATTCTTCTAAAACTTTGCAAAAAAAGGAAAGATTTCATTTTTGAGTAAAATAAAAAGTACAAATACTTTGAAGGCAGATAAATAAGCGAAATGTTCGATGACTTTTGAATATGTGGAACAGCGAAAGAATATATGAACACACGGTTAGTAATATTTTTTACAGTTTTAAAAACATGGAGAAATAAATCGCAGAACCGAGCGCACTTTTTTGAATAAATATACACAATTAGCGTTATTTTTTTCGGAGAGCTACAGATCTGCAGCTAGGAGGTCATATGAAAAATACGATCTGTATGTTTTCACTTTAAGAGATTTCATCGATTCAAAAGCATCAATTTTAATTCATTACTACACTTTCTTATTTAAGAAAAATACGGGGCCAGATTTGTATTGAAAACATACCTTGTTCTCAGTATTGTAACGAACAACCATTTTTTAAAACGGCTGTAAATAAGTCGTTAGCCATATTATTTTCTTAAAATTCGATATTCAAACAATATTTCATCATTGAGACAAAATATTACAATTGCATTACATAATAATATATATTACTCAAGTATATATTATGAATCATCGTACATCAATGTTTTCTAGCATAAATATTGACCAAGTTTGACGAAGTAAATCAGACCAATAGGATTGTGAAAATCTGTTTCCGCAGCCAAAACCTGTTGCCAACATTCAATATAGACAACAACTTTACTGTATAATTTATAAGATACAGAATAGGTTCCTTAATTTTCTTTAGACCTTTCAATTAATATCTTTAACTTTAAAGGATATAAAGCGATAAGGAGAGGAAGGAGATACAGAACCATGCTCCTATAAAAATTGTTTTTGGAGAGCAGGTGTAGGTTTTGTGTTTTGTTATGGATATACCATCTTCGGATTCGCATAATATGCAGGGATTTGGAACACCCGTATATTCAGAGGGGGCAAATTTTCATGGAATTGTTTACACAGGATACAACGAATTCCATCATACAGCAATTGACGCTAGTCGACAACCAGACGTAGTTTCACAATACCAGTACTTTGGATATCCATCATTACCGCAGAGTGAGCTTGAGAATGGAGCCTACTGGCCAGCTGGGGACATTGGTATCCATCCTGGGATACAAGCCTACCCTGTTGCCTACACCAGCCACTCTGACTCAGCACAAGGGATTGACTACAGCAATATGTCTACAGGGGGTCAGCAGGTCATCGGGAAAAACGGGAAGCCAAAACGAAAACGAGTCCAGTCTGTTGCCCAACGAAGAGCTGCTAATGTTCGCGAAAGACGGAGAATGTTTCATTTAAACGAGGCTTTTGACGAGTTGCGCAAACGTCTTCCTGCTTTTAACTATGAAAAAAGGTTATCGCGGATAGAAACACTTAGACTGGCTATGACGTATATTTCATTTATGAAGGGTGTTTCAGAAGGCCAGGACCCTCAAAAGATAAAATTAAGACCCTGTAAAACCGAGGAAAGCGAGGCGTATAATTCCATGCACAGAGAAGGAAGCAGTCCTTATTATGGTAACGAATCAATCGAGGACTGATACAGTATTTAGATGCGGGAATGTTTAAATTCAGTGTAAGAATCCCATGATAAAAATTTTGTCGGATGAAAATATATTTTAAGGATTCTACAGTGTGTTTTTTGCATGTTTTTTTATCAGGTGATGAGTTCAGTGAAATTTTATTAACTATTTTCTTGAAAATGTTGACAAACTCACCACGTACTTACATATCAATTCAAGTCAAAAGAACAGATAAAAAATTATACATATATGTATAAACATTTTAAAATGTGAGTGTTATACTTGATGATATTTTTCTCGACATTTTCTTGCACAATTTCATTCATGAATATATCATTGGTGTTTTTTTTTTTAAAAAAACATTGCTATAGAGCCAAAGGGAAGAAAGTGCTTTTATTTTTATTTACATTTGATTTTAAAAATCTCAACTAAATCACCCATGTCTTCCAGTTGTATGATACATTAATCTGTAGTTCAACATTTTAAATTAAAAATTAAAATAATTATGCATTTTTCATGTTTATTTATTTAAACATACCAAAAAATATATTTATCACTAATAGATCTACATATACACGGATTCTAAAGTTCTGAAAAAATTAAACATCGATTTCAAATTTTAAAAAAAATCAACTTTTATGTGATTGTCACACACTAATTATAGGTATATCATTTAGTTTTCTGATTCCCTTGTCTTTTAAAGGAATTACTTCATAAAATCTCACCTTTATAAATATAATTTATAAAATAAAATTTATTTATAAATATGAAAACATCATTTGGGCTTTATATTACTTTATCAACCAGTTAAACAAAACTGATTAACATGAAAGTGCAACAACATACAGTGTATTTGATGACGTATCCAAATTAAAATAAGATATTCAGTTCTGACAATTACGATTAAAGAGCAAGAGCCACTTAAATGTAGGGTCTCCTTTGGCCCTGTGAATTTCTGAAAATTGAACCGTGTTTCTATTGAACATGGTGTAATTTTCTCTCTATTTAATACATTACCATGTCATGAAATGCGTTTTTTTTTATTACGATATCCTGTAAATTTCGCTAAAATTAGCCAAAAGTTGAAGTATTTTTTTCAATAGATGGTTTTCCTATGATATATTTAACCTCGGAGTTATTCCCCTTCGCCGCCATCTTGTAGGGCAAAGCATTGAATTTTCCTCTTTGAGCAACCAATTTAAACAAGCATGCCAGAAATAGATGGGGGAAAATATTTACAATCTTAAAATTATGAATTAATAGAGGCTTTAACAAATGTATATTCATAAGAAACATAGTGTTATCTTTACCTCAGTAACCAGTATAACGAATTGAACTTGGTTGAATAATGAATGGATCTGGGAATGTTGCCCTACAATATGGCTGCCATGGGGAATAACTCTTCTTTAAATCACCTCAATGGAAAACCATCTATATTTCACATAGAACACAACAACTAATCCAAAATGTGCAATCACATAATAAAGAATATGTTTCCAAAGATCATAAAACATGTTTTAATTCTCGGATCGAATGTTGTGCTCATATTTCAATTCTTTGATGAAAGTAGTCTAAGATCCATGTTTTCCGTAAAATTCAAAAAACATTGCATTTTCACAAAGCCTGTTTTCCAATACCTGGATTCTAAAAAAGAATTTTTACAGGAAATAAGAGCTCTGTCTTTACTTTATTTTGACATATGAAATGGAACAGAGAGTGATAGCTTGTTACTCAGTATAGAGATATATATAATATATAGAATTAAAATCCCTTTATTTCAAAGCAAGTTATCTTTAACACATAAAATATAATGGGTTTGGTATAGGTGAACAATAACTTTTTTCACAGGAAAAAATAATTCGATTGCTTTTACAAGAAAATTACTCATTCGTATAATACAAATGTTTAGATTTGAAAATTTAAAAAAAATTAAAACGAGTGGGGCGGAAAATTATTGTTGAACAAATTACCTATTTTTAGCGCATTTGTGTTGTTCTTTTTTAAATCTCGAATCTGAATTAAAGGGAGTAGCTAAGGATCTCTCTGAATATCTTTGTAAGAATCCAACTTTGAAGTTAAAACATTAAGAACAAATGAACTTTTTTTACACAAAAGAATCTTTTTTTTTTTGCAATTTACGTGCATTTTATTTTTAGTCAATATTTATGTTCCGTAAAAGGAGAACATGTTGTTTTTACTCGGTTTCTAATATTACTGTGATTTTAACGTGAATGTAAATTTTAAATGCCGTTAATGTAAGGGGTTTCCAATAACATTCATTTTAACAATATAATGTCATATAGTGTAATATAATGAAGTTGATAAAATTTTAGAACTAAATGACATTTTATACCTATTCTTAAGTTCTTTTGAAAACAGAGTCAATATATTTTACTTACTAGATATATGAAAATAATCACCAGAAAGAGGAAACTTTTCTTGAATTCATTGATATTTGAATGCTTCATAAGAGGCAAACATTTATCCGATTCACAGCACCGGTTTTAAAAATATCATTGTATCTTAATATTTTTTTTAATGGAAAGAAGATAAATAAATGTTTTATATAGTTTTGTAATTTGACCAAAATGACTACAAAGATCATGCCAAAAAAAAACAATTTTAAATCACTGGGATATCTATGATAGCCTTAATTTATTTTAATAATAAGCTAAACGTTTTTTAAACATAAAGAAAAATTACGTTGAAAAAGATACCTGGGATAAATTTTAATCAAGGAGAAAAGAATTTCTTTCTTTCCTGCATTTTTATATATTGTACCAATCTTAGCAAACAGTTAGAGGGTCTTAAGAATATTCGATAGTCTTTTTCATGAATGACTAAGGAGTTAGGACACTTAGTTTTTTTTTCCTTAATTATCATCATTCAGACTGTTTAACTACTTTTAAAACTATCAAAATGAAATTCATCATTTTCTCGTGTTTTCATACTTTTCTAAAATTAATATTAATCTATCCAAGTTGATATGTATATATACTGCTAGATAAAAACGGTAAAATATGAAATATTATATTTTCAAGGTACAATTACTTTGCAATTGATTTTATTCAAAACGTTTTCCTTCTTCAATAGTGAGTCTAGGTAACATTTGGTGGAATATTGATTGAAGTATTTCAGCGGTGTAACATATTGTGATGTATTTATCACTCCTATTTCAGAGTCAGACAAGAAATTTATGACCTGTTTTCGACGTATAGAAATAATCCCGAACAAACTTTCATTAGTTTAATCATTGCATGTTTTAATTAAGGATGACAAAAAAACTTACAAATCTTTCTAATGATAAAACATTGTTAATAATTTTTTTGGAAAAAGTAAAGTCTACTCACTAAAACTCTACTTACTAAACTAGTGCAATAAGGTATACTTGTCTCAGTAAAAGAATGCATAATATATTTTAGAAAAGAAAAAAAACGTGGACGCTTTAATATTTTCTACAATAGTTTATAAAGTGCCATCAGGATAATTCAAATGTTCAAGACGCTGATAATTCAGCAGAAGCTTAAACATTTTATTAAAAAAAAAAGAAACTAAAATTTAATTTGTAAATCATCTGCCACATAACAAATACGCAGCAAATTAAATGCATTCAAAAAATTGGACCTACTTTCATACACAATGGGGTCCAATTCTACAAATCGGCGTTGGCTAGATTTTTTTAAATCTAAAATGTGTTATTTTCCAATTTAGTTTAGTGAAAAAATCTAAACAGTAGGGTTTATTTATGCAAAATTTATATTAATGCAAGAGATATGCAAATTATTAAAGTGTGATAAAAATGTTAAATATTTAATGTTCTCCTTGACAATATCTTCAAAACTGCACGCTTTAAAACATTTTAAGTAAAAAAGAGTAATATCTCTAAGAGAATCAAATTGTAGCTTAATTGATATGCCCAAACGGTCTAGGATTTTATCTGAAGGAATCTTAATTTGTTAAGTTCAAATCACGATGTCACTAGAGCTATGAAAATACAGGTAAAGTTCAACTGCACATGCACTATCTAATGAATAATTATGACTAGGGACAGATAAAATTACTAACATACTATCCATGCTTCAATAACAGACGATGTTTTTTTCAGCTTTTAACTTTATCACCTAGGAGGCATTAACATCCGAGCTATCAATCAATTTTGTTTTAATCAGGCAGTAATTATTCAAACTTTGATTATCAAGCTGTTTTTGACATGCTTAAAATGTAAATTTTGAATTTAACCAAATTTAAAAATTACTGTATTTTTTCTCAATTAAAACTGAAGCTAAATTTAATTGAAGATTATGCTATCTGTAACAGTTGGGATGGTATTGAGCTGTTTCCGTCCAAACTCCCAGATGGTGCAACGGTACATCTCAGGACAAGGAAAATTAAATTGTAACACGTGTTCATAACGGCTCTCTCTCTATCTCTCTCCATACCTCTGTGAGTTTCAATAACATTATATATGTGCACATTACCGAGTATGTATATTGATTTTTAGTAATTTGCAAAAGCTGATATAAATTACCAAATCAATTCCTTATTTTAATTAACTTTATGTCTGTATAATTTTGGGGACTATATTCACTGGATTAGAAATAATTTCTGGTTTCTTCTAAACAAATTACACATTGCATAAAGCAAATGAAAAAATATAGAAAATTCCAATACAGTAATAAACAACCTTAAGTGATTTTTTAAAGTGACATGTGTAAGCACCATTCGGAACCTTGTACCTTTTAGTAGATCGATAAGCAGTATACTTGTCACACTAGATATAGCATTCACACATAAAAAATCAATTGATAACTATAAGTGAGACACATTTTAACTTTCAATTTCCAAGATAATTAACACTGTTCATTGTTTAATTTGTTTATAAGTTGACTACTGAACAATCGTACACAGCATTGTAACTTGGCCATATTGCTTTTCTCCATTTTTTTTTTAAAAAATTTGATTTAATTTTTCCTTCAATTTCAGTTGGTATTAAATGGGTCTCTTCCGTTAGCTACATGAAAGTATTATCTGACCTGAAAATGTGCAAGTTTGCTGATTGAATGAATATTTCTGAAATTATCTTTAAAAAGTAATTCATCTTGGTTGGATTTATTAAAGATATAATCTGCACAAAGATAGTGCAGCAATTTAAAAAGAATGTTAAACAAGTTTAAAAAGCTGTAGATTCTACTCATATTTATTTATTTTCCATCTGGTTCAGCAATGTTTGTTTAGCTTATGCTTAAGAATCTTCAAAAAATTTCATAACAATAGGTAAAGGAAGGAGGAGGCATAAATACACCAATAATATTCCCCACTAAAATGTTTATATCTACATGTACATTTAAAATTTCATAATACCAACATTTATAGGTTATCACAGAAATTGAAATTTCTTATCAAGAGACCTTTTCATATCTTTAATATGTAAGTAAACAATCATACAGAATTTACAGAACTTTATGAAAATCAAACCTAACATAAAACTTTCCTGTGTGAAAGTCTAGATCTGCTCATTTTCTTCCATATCAATATCAGCAGTCATCACTATGTGATTACTTTGTGGAGGGACCGTTTACGTGAGGACTCCATTAGGTGGCGTCTTGGGGGACTCTGAAGACCCAGTTGTATCCGTGGAGGGGTGTGGGGGTCCACCACGTCCCATACATGAGGATTCTTAACATTAATTTTCAGCAGTTCTGCAGCCTCAACATGACCTAATAGTAATATATAACAGTGTGTAGTGTGTACGATATTGGTCTAAATTTATTTATATTATACAGATGTAATCAAATATATTTTTGAAATATCCCTGCTGCGATAACTGCTCTTTACTGGTATAAAATAAAAACCATATGAAAATTTTACTTTCTGTTACAATATAATAAAGGGATTTTTTTAAAAAAAAAAAAGGGGGGTATAAAATCTGTTCTGCACCTCCTACCTGCTGTAATGGCACTGTCAATAGGATAGATTCCAGATTTACTGCATAGGTAAGGATCCGCACCTGAATATTGTAATAATGTCAATTAATGTTTAATCTTTTATCATTCTAACTGTATTCTTCAAATATACTTTATAAAAATAGTTATTTTATAAAGCATACCATGTTTGAGGAGAGTTTTGATGACCGGTATATTTCCTTTGCTGGCCGCGCGATGTAAAGGGGTGTAACCCTTCTGGTTTTGTTTATTCACATCACATCCTGAGCATACCCGAAATTAATTAAAGAAATCAAATGTAAATAAAATGTTGTTCCAATTAAATAAATTAAATACAATAAAACAAGAAATAAAAAGAACTTTTTAAAATTATTTATCATGCGCTGATTTAACTTTAAGATCAGTCCTGTAAGACTTTTACAAATTAAAAAATATATTTTTCCAAATAATGTAATAATTATACCATAAATTATCTCGCTTTTACTATATTTTTTCTTCAACTATAATATTATTAACCTTAATTTATTAACAACTTAGAAAAAGAGTTAAATTTGAGGTGTGGTACTGGGTTGACGTCCCAAATTTTCCGAGTACTTATTTCATGGGATAGTATTGAAATGCATACTGCACCTGACTGTATCAGATCAGAAAGGATTTCTAGTTCCTTTTGGGGGGAGTTAAGGACACCGTAAGTAGCTAAATATAGCGAGGTGTCCCCAGAGGAGGTGGTCACGTTGACATTGGCTCCTAAAATAAAAACTTTTAATGGTCATAATATGCATTATAAATAGCACATGTAGCAATTTACTTGAATTATATACTACAGATATTTATATTTTTTAATGAAATTACTACATGGAATATTTAATGGAAATTTTTCAACATCTTTGACACTAAAATTTACCTCTTTCCAGCATGTACAAAATTAAATTTCTTCTCCCACTAAGACATGCGCACTGTAACGAAAACGCCATAAGAATCACATTTTATAAAGTGATATTTTAGAATTTAAACCCGTATTATACAGACGGGACAAATAAAGAACATGTAGCACTAATCACTGACCAGAAATAGTGAGAGTCCGTTAGTCGGCATAACGTAGTTGACGTCATATCCGTACTGTTCCACCAATTTAACAACAGCTTCTGTATGACCTGGTTCATACGCAGTCTGTTGAGGAAAAAAATCGCTCTTGTACATGTATATATTCTAAATTAAAATTACATATAGTTGTTGAAAAGGCCATCCTTTGTTTATTATAATTTTCCAAACAAAATAAGTACGGCTGTTACTTTCTGTCAGTCTCAAAAGATTTTTGTTTGTGATTTAAAAATCAGACTGAAAGCAGGGATTTTTATGGTCCGCAGAGGGATGAAATAAACCCCCCCCCCCCCTACCCACCCTCCCCGGCGAAATTAAAATTATTTTTATAGTTTTATTTTTTTCTAAAAGATAAAAATAAATCAATGCAGTGAAGTGTACTGTCTATAAATCTGATATTATAAATATCCAAGAATCCGCCTTTTACCCCAAAATTGTTAAACAAAATAACCTATTTATTTTGGTCTTTGTTATACCCCCCGCTTGAAAAGCGGGAGGGTATATAGTAATCGTTAATTCCGTCCGTCCGTCCGTCTGTACGTCCGTCCGTCCGTCCGTCTGTCTGTCCGTCCGTCCGTCTGTTACGCTTTGGGGTACCCATCTCTTATCCGTAATTCCTCTCATACCACTGAATGAAATTTGATGAAACTTTCAAAGAATCTTTATTACATATTGCCATTGTGCACCTCCTATTTTACTTTTTGATCCGACACATATTTTGTTTATGGGAAGCGGGGGGTATTTATTTAGTGAGCTCATCGCTCACAGTACCTTTAGTTTATTTAAATGAGATGAGCCTTTAACAGACTGTTGTTTGTTTTTGAGGCCACTTCTGAGAAAATTTCACTCATACTTTGAGACCCAAATACTTGCCGGTGAAGGACTGCAAATTTAGACCAACACTCGGAATTAAAGGCATTTGAGCATATTGAGATCATTTTCAAGCCAGCACCTACTGCGCATGAGGCAGAAGAGGGACTTCGTTTTATACGTCTCATTGAAGGACCGGTCTTCACGTCTCCGCGATATTTTAGAATTTCAAGAAGAAGAAAAATTATTTGGTTGGAACATCAAGGCCTTGAGATCATGATCTAAAAATAAATCTTGGGCGGACAAAAGAATTTTCAGAAGCAATCTTTTCAAAAGAAAATCGTTTTTTAGTTCAGTGCTTTAAAGTCAAATCTGAGTCACTAATTAACAGAACTAAAATTAATCGAAATAAGAATGAAAAATTGAATTGTTTAAAATGAAACTGAATTTTCTTAGACATCGCCACTAAATGCTAGTAATAGCATTATGTCTTATTTGTTTTAGATTCACAATATCAAGGAAAACAATTGAATTCTGCATGGAAATTGTAATGACTTAATGGACTTTCTTGGATGTTGCACTAACAGATCTTGTGCCATTATAGAAACCATTCTTTTACATAACGCATTCTGTCTTCAAAACACCTTTAAAAATGCTGTGCGAGCATCGTCTCAAGCCATGTTCCGGAGTCCGCTCATCTTTCTCCTTCCCGGCCAGAGTGGGAGAGGATCATACATTTTGCCTTTGTTTATTTATGAGGATGCTTTGCGAGGTACACTGGGCATTGTGCTTTTTATTATCATTCATACTTTTCTTGTGCAAATTGGCGACAGTGACTACATGCCTTGCTACTGTATTTAATTTAATATATAATTATTGATGTGTCATATTATTTATGTATTTTATTTTATTGTATTTTGATGTGTCATATAATATAGACTTTTTTTTTAACATTTCGTACCATTAAAAGTGTATACATGAAATCTTCGCCCCTTTTTATTTACGTCCTTTTCGCCGTACTTAAGCTTGTGACTAAGCAAAATTTAAATAAAGGGCAAAATTATTAGCAAGTATTAACATGATTAAAGGGAGAAAAATAACATGGGGCGAAAATAACCAGGCATTCAGTAAATAAATTCAGATTTCAATTCTTATTTAACAAAAAAATAAAAACAATGCAATTCTGGACATTCCGTTTAACAAATACCTTCGCTAAATCGAACACACTCCAATCATACATCGAGTTTGAGCCAGCGGGAGGGAAAAGGTGATCACGACGATATTTTGACACTGTCGGAGAAAAACAGGTAAATTATTATCTTTTACGTTTATTAAAAATAAGATCATGAATAATAAGTATTATAACTTAATCATAATTAAATTTTAAGTAAAGATTATGAAAATAATACTAAAAAAGTATACAAAAATCATTTTATAAATGATTTAAGCATTTTTTGTACATTTCTTACAAATCCAAGTTCCCATTACCTTTCACGCATGTGAACCAACAAGTCAGTAATGATACTGTGCAAAATATCAGGATGAGTTGCGTTTCCAGTTGTAAAGTAGGCAGGGATTGTAAAACATGATCCAAACTTTTGGTTCCCAGCTCCATAGCTCCATTAAGTGCTTCACTCCCGACTTCGTGGATAACCAATGCATAATGGACAGCTAGAGAGAAAATGTATTGCTTGTCCAAAATCAGTGTTGTCCAATCAGATTCTGAATATAAATTTATCAAAATCACACCAACAAAAATTAGGCCTACAACTACATTATCAAGTAGGCAAGTAGATATTTTTTTTCAGATGAAACATTTTTTCAAATGAAGAGGGGAGGGGGGGGGGTTAGTCCGAAACATATGACGTTTTCTAAGCTTTAAAAAAAAAAAAATTTTGATATTACGTGCCAGGAAAACGTAAAATATCAAACTCGTGAAAAAGTCTGGAAAACGTCAGATATTTCGTCAGATATTTCGCACTGGGGTGGGAGGGTGGGGGGTTAATGACCATCAGCATCTTTTTGATAGGTGACCTAAACCTAGAATGTAACTGATATATATAAAACAGCAAGTGTTGCGACTCCTGGGGGATGAGGGAATTTGGACTTTTGCACATTGATCCAAATATCAACCCCCTTAATTTCTTCCATCGGGAAAGATTATAAATATGAATCCCACCAGCCATCTTCGCTCACTTTTTGAAGCTCTCGACCGCATCTATTTCAGGAAGCTATCTGCAGATTTCAGGAAGAAGATAAATTATTTAGAAATATTAATTACCGTCCTGGTACCCCCTCCCCCTTCTTTAATTACTTCTTCGCCATGTTCAGTTGTGGTGTATGATTTGATACCTGTAACTGCCAGGTTCTTTGATGGATTTCATATTTGTTTCTCACGTATTTTCATTTAATGGATGAAAATACCAACTCCTGTGTCCTTTCTTAAAACATGGTCACTGTGGTTATTCATAAATTTTAGTCATTTCAGATACGCGAGTAACAAAAAATAAGAGTAGAAAATACATTAAATATTAGCCTACCTGTTGAATTTTCCATGTCCTTGTGACAGCAGACGAATCTCAATGTTTTGAAAATGACGTCATCGATCTTATTGAGGAGGAGAATCCTGCATATTTCCGGAATAGATACCCGCGGTGAGCCTCCCGTGGTTGCAAAAACATTTTTACAGTTTTGATTGAAACCAAGCTATTTTTCTTCATTTTTGCATTTTGAATTAAAGGGAGAGAGAGGTGTGGAGGGGGAATGAGGCTTTATAACCTTTTCCGGAACAATAAAAAATACCAGGTTGGTTTTTATTTTTGGTGTCCCCTAGTTTATATCCTGTGTTGAGAAAAAACCACCTGATTTCATGAGACTGAAGTCCACGGTGTGTTATTTGTATCGACAGCATTTTTATGTGACGAAATTAGCTGCTGGAATATCAAAAAGTAGGTAAAACAGTTATTATGTAAATACATGTATATGGGGTTTGTTCTTTTACAGCAGTTTGATTTGGGGAGTACATCAAGGAAAACTTGTTTATGCAATTATGGTGTTGCTACATGTACATGTAACAGAGAATTAGTGTATGAAATATAGACAATAGACATCTGTTGCTTGTGTTTATGAATATACCTTTACTTATAATTCCATTATTTACATGTATCTTGAAATTTATTTGCAGTCTTTCACTATAAGGTAAGAAAAGCAACACTGGGTTGCTAATGGTCACTTTACAAGTGAGTTTAATACCATTAAGCTTCAATTGTTTGTTTTTATTTTCAGAACCATTTCCCATATCTAGAACAATGTCCACAAAACCTCGTGAGTTGTATCCTGAAATAGAACCATTTGCTAAAGAGCATCTAAAGGTCTCAGATATACATAATATTTATGTAGAGCAATGTGGATCAAAGTCTGGAAAACCTGTGATATTTGTGTAAGTATGTCCATAGGTATACAGAGACAATTTAGCAGAGAAAACATGTTCAAATTTTATAAATGTAGTATTAAAAAACATAAAAAATAACTAATAATCTACAAAGCTCAAGGCTATGAAATACAAGTGTAATATATGATTTAAACATAAATGTACACTATGTATGTCTATGACAATATCTTTTAAAAAAATAAGTACATTTTATGTAAAGTTTATATTTTGAACCTTTCTTAGAAATGAACATCAATAGGGCCATTTTGTGTATTAAGTGAAATAGCTCTTGTACATGTACATGTTTATATTGATATTTTTCATCTTTTAATATATTTTAATAATTAGCTTTCTATTTATTAACTTTAAATTTGACTAGACATGGAGGACCAGGAGGGGGGATAAGTCCACGTGACAGAAGATTTTTTGACCCCGATGTGTACAGAGTTATCTTGTTTGACCAGAGAGGAAGTGGGAAAAGCACCCCATCTGCAGAACTCAAGGTTTGTTATAATTAAATAAAACAGTCCGCAACATCACAACAATTATCCTGATCAAATAGTTGTCAACAGATGAGAAAAAAAAAATTTTTCAATGAGGAGTGTGACTGTTCATAAGACACCTTCAACTGAAAGGAAAACAACTCCATTATGCACATTTAATACAACACAGGAATGTAATTTTGGTGTAAGAATGGTAACTCTTGCACAAATATGATCTTTAAAACAAATAAAACATTTAGGAAATGTCCATCACTGTCCAGCATTCTAATTTTTTTCTCAAGCTGATGGATTAATTAATATTCCTAATTATCATTTTGGGCAGCCAAGTTTCACATTTGAATGAGTTTAAGTCACAGGCCTTTAGATCGCTTAGAAAAAAATTTTAGGTGTTAAAAAAATTTAAAGGTATGGAACTCTTTTCATAGGGTACCTACTTTCTCCAATGAAGTTTCTTTTAAATCAAATGCTTTACAATTTTACTTTTTATCCATATCTATTCATATATAAACAATCTTCATTACTACCAAAGTTCATTGCGTAATTCCTTATACTTCTCGAGATATTCTGAAATCAATTCCAAAATTGACCTTAATTTTTTACTCAACATCAGCTTGGGCCTTTGAAGAGCTACACTAACTGTTGTAATTGGGAACGATGGGAAAAATTTCCCTCGGAATTTATTCTATGCTCAATGAATATTTGCTCACTTGCATTCGAGCTTTACAAGATTTTCTCTAATTTAATCATAATTATGATTATACTAAGTCATCAACAACATTTTAGTGGTCTAATTGTTTTTAAAATTGAAAGGTGTATTATACATTCCAACAAAAAATTTGTTCAACCATAGCTTCTTTTACATTCACAATTAACATGGCGGTGCAGTTGTTGATGTAGACGTTTTCAAATTAATTTTTCACGAAGGGGATTATTACAGACTTAACCTTACAAACTGGAGTAAGAAATCAACTTTAAAACGTTGAAAGATTTGCAAATACCATGCAACTCTTCACTGCACTTCAAACACCATTTGTTTACATGTGAATGACCATAGGCCCAAGCTAATGTATGCCATTTTTAGCTCTACTGGTCAGAGACAAGAAGAGCTTATGCGATAGTAATGCGTCCGGCGTCCGTCCGTCTGTCTAGCTGTCTGTCTGTCTGTCTGTAAACAATTTTTCAAAACGCTACTCCTGATACAATTTTAGTCTGATTTCAGTATTACTTGGAACACAAGTAGACTACACTAAGATACATAGAATAGTGCATCGGTTTTTAATTTCGATGAACGGTGTTGCCATGGTGACTTAAAATAGAATTTTCTGTGAAATTCCTTAAAAACGCTACTCCTTCTACAGTTTTGGTCTGATTTCAATATAACTTGGCATATAAGTAGACTACAGTAAGATACATAGAATAGTGCATCGGTTTTTGATTTCGATGAACGGTGTTGCCATGGTTACTAAAAATAGAATTTTCTGTGAAATTCCTTTAAAACACTACTCCTTCTACAGTTTTGGTCTGATTTCAATATAACTTGGCACACAAGTAGACTACACTAAGATACATAAAATAGTGCATCGGTTTTTGATTTCGATGAACGGTGATGCCATGGTTACTAAAAATAGAATTTTCTGTGGAATTTTAAAAACGCATTTGATTCTAAAGTTTTGGTTGATTACAATATAACTTGGCACACAAGTAGACTACACTAAGATACAAAGAATAGTGCATCGGTTTTTGATTTCGGTGAACACACACTAAAAATTTTTCTGAGAAATTCCTTTAAAACGCTACTCCTTCTACAGTTTTGGTCTGATTTCAAAATAACTTGGCACACAAGTAAACTACACTAAGATACATAGAATAGTGCATCGGTTTTTGATTTCGATGAAAGGTGTTGCCATGGTTACTAAAAATAGAATTTTCTGTGAAATTCTTTTAAAACGCTACTCCTTCCACAGTTTTAGTTTGATTTCAAAATAAGTTGGCACACAAGTAGACTACACAAAGATACATAAAATAGTGCAATGGTTTGTGATAAGTACAAACCAGTAGAGCTACAGTCTCGACAGAGACTTCTGGTTGAAATTGATTTCAGAATATCTGGAGAAGTATATGGAATTTCGGAATGAGCTTTGACAGAAATGAAGATTGTTTATCTATAAATAGATTTTAATAGAAATTAAAATTTTAGAGCATTTGATTAAAAAATATTTTGTTAGTAAAATTGGGTACCCAGTAAAAGAGTTCTGTACCTTTATCTTTTTTTTTACACACACAATTTTTTTAAGCGATCCAAAGGCCTGTGGTTTAAGTTTGCATTCACTTACCAATGCAAAGGGAAAATTATTGTTTATCCACAATTTAAGAACCACATGTAGGTGGATATATGTATATACAAGTGACTTAAGGAAATTTGTTTATAAGCATACATATGTAGCTGGCATTTAGTATCAGGAAGCCCCCCCCTTTATTTTCACGACATAACCTTTGCTATTTAAATGTTCATTGAAAGCAGCCCCCCTCCCTTCCAAGTTTTTTAGCTCTACTGGTCAGAGACCAGAAGAGCTTATGCGATAGTTGCGTGGCGTCCGTCCGTCTGTCTGTCTGTCTGTGTCTGTAAACAATTTTTCAAAACGCTACTCCTCCTACAATTTTAGTCTGATTTCAATAATACTTGGCACACAAGTAGACTACACTAAGATACATAGAATAGTGCATCGGTTTTTAATTTCGATGAACGGTGTTGCCATGGTGACTAAAAATAGAATTTTCTGTGAAATTCCTTAAAAACGCTACTCCTTCTACAGTTTTGGTCTGATTTCAATATAACTTGGCATATAAGTAGACTACAGTAAGATACATAGAATAGTGCATCGGTTTTTGATTTCGGTGAACGGTGTTGCCATGGTTACTAAAAATAGAATTTTCTGTGAAATTCATTTAAAACACTACTCCTTCTACAGTTTTGCATTTCAATATAACTTGGCACACAAGTAGACTACACTAAGATACATAGAATAGTGCATCGGTTTTTAATTTCAATGAACGGTGTTGCCATGGTTACTAAAAATAGAATTTTCTGTGAAATTCCTTTAAAACGCTACTCCTTCTACAGTTTTGGTCCGATTTCAGTATAACTTGGCACACAAGAAGACTACACTAAGATACATAGAATAGTGCATCGGTTTTTAATTTCGATGAACGGTTTTACCATGGTTACTAAAAATAGAATTTTCTGTGAAATTCCTTAAAAATGCTACTGCTTCTACAGTTTTGGTCTGATTTCAATATAACTTGGCACACAAGTAGACTACACTAAGATACATAGAATAGTGCATCGGTTTTTGATTTTGATGAACAGTGTTACCATGGTTACTAAAAATAGAATTTTCTGTGAAATTCCTTTAAAACGCTACTCCTTCTACAGTTTTAGTTTGATTTCAAAATAAGTTGGCACACAAGTTAACTACACAAAGATACATAAAATAGTGCAATGGTTTTTGATAAGTACAAACCAGTAGAGCTACTGTCTCGACAGAGACTTCTGGTGTTTATCAGTATAGTTAACATGATGTTAATTGTTAATTTATCCCAAGGTATAAAAAGAAAAATATTAATTGTGTAAAAGAAATTTGGAACCTCCCCTCTCTCCAAAAGAGAGATCCTACGTTCCTGCAAAGGTAACTTTTGTTTATCATTTAATGCTGACTTATGCATTACAATTTCAGGAGAACACCACCTGGGATTCGGTGGCAGACATGGAGAAGATCAGACAGCACTATAACATTGATAAGTGGGTGGTGTTCGGGGGAAGCTGGGGTTCCACCCTCTCCCTGGCATATGCCGAGACACACCCTGACAGAGTTAAGGCCCTTGTTTTAAGGGGGATATTTACTCTCAGAAGGTAATTTTTTAATTGTTTAAAATGTAATATGAAAGGTTAAGCATTTTTACTTGTAGAAGGTAATTTTTTTTAAAAATTCTAAAGGTAAATAGTGTAATGATTTTTACGCAGAAATGATGAATATATTTTATTTTATCCCATGTTCAACCCTTTATCCCGTTGATATAGCTCATGTGATATCGTTTTCGTATCACACAGTTGTGACGTCACAATGGGTTTTTCGTTAGAATGATGAAGGAAAATGAAGTTGAGTCCTATATAAAACAGTGTTAAACATTATTTGCGGTGTAAAAAACATGGGATAAAAAGAATCTCACATGATTTGTAGTTAGATATGATTTTTATCCAACTCGTTGTGTGTTTTTATCCCCTCGCCAAGTCTCGGGGATAAAAACCACACAACTCGTTGGATAAAAATCATATCCAACTACAAATCATGTGAGATCCTATATGTATTGAATTGAAAACTCTTACATTGGCATATTTAACTTTGTACACAATTTCGGCATTTTTATTACATATATTTATTGTAACAGACGTGAGCTGCTTTGGTTCTACCAAGATGGCGCTAGTCTAATTTTTCCAGATAAATGGGAGGATTACATCAAGCCTATTCCTGAGGTAGGACTCTTTCATGATAAAAATAAATGAAAAGGCAAAATGTATTCAGTGAAATATCATCGAAAGTTAGGCTGTTTTTAAATAAATCATTTATTTCTCCATAGTATGGTACACTTTGATTAACTAGTTTGATCATATTGATGGTTCTCATGAAGCATTTTCATTGTTAAGAATTTGATATTGTTTGTAAAACTCCCAATTTTAACTGATCGCAGGAATTGTATTATTAAATTCATGAGTTTATAAATCAAACTTTTGATGTAATCCATTCAACTGTTTTTTCTTTTTTTTTTTTTGTTGTAGTTTTTTTTTTTTTTTGAGCTTTGTATAGAATAGTTCTAATTCAATTGCAAAACTTTTTATAAACCAAATTAAAGCAATTTATATTTGGTTTACTAACTATGTAGATAGTGGTTTTCTCACTATGTAGTTAATTGTTTTCTTACATTTAGTATGTTAAGTAATAGACTTAATACATGTATTTAAGTTGTAACGTTTTTCTACTCTGTGATTTTGCTAACTGCTTAGACAGTGGTATACTTACTACATATTTAATATATATGTAAAGGGTTTTTAAGAAAGTTCATCCACATTTTTATTTATTTTCAAAAAGAAATACGATGAGAAGATATTAACAATTTGTGATACATGTATTTCATGTTCACAGAGTCTATTCTTGCTACTGATAAGGTTTAAACTGTCTTTTGTTGAAACTATAAGGGGAGGGCAGGTATTAAAATAGATGATGTCTGTGCAGAAAAATCAGGGATACAGCATATTTGTGACATAAATTAAGCATACAGGTCAAAAAATCCTTAAATGTTATGCAAAATTTATCAAGTTCATGAAGAATTTCAAAAAGACAAAGGTATTCTTTTGAAAAGTGATTGATCTTTCTTATGCCTTAACTCATCAGTTTTCTATGATGCAAGATAAGCTGTTCAGAAGCAAAAGTTAATAATGCTATATTTTCACACAAAATGACCAGCATTTCAGTCATTTGGGTGCTTTAAAGATGTTTATTTATATTTTCATATGGAAGAATTAACCCTATAGCTTTCTGCTTTCGTGTGATTTTGTCAGACTTGAAAATTCATCTCTTTAGTTAAACACTACTTTGAAATTTTTGAAAATATTTCATTATGGAACGAACTTTCTTAACACCCCTTAGGTAGTTGTTTACTTAGTACATGTGGTTTACTAACTTAATTAATAATTGCTAACTTACTACATTTGTATGTGGATAGTTGTTTACTTACTATTTAGGTAGAGAGGGGGGACATAATGAGTGCCTACTACAGAAGATTGACCAGTGAGGACGAGAAAACTCGCGTTGAGGCAGCTAAAGCCTGGAGTGGCTGGGAAATGGCCACATCCAGATTGTTAATCGATGAGGAGATGTTGAAGAAAGTAGAAAGTGATGTGTGGTCATTACAGTTTGCCAGAATTGAATGGTATGCTCATTTCTCCATGCCACCTGATCCCACCTCTGATGTTTTGGAGGTCCATTTTAGCTCTTCTCCTATTTTGTATTGTTTTATGGACTTTGAATTTGAATACTGTTTGTTATCTCTATATCCTTCATGTCATTGATAAAGGGAGACAACTGTTTTATTATGTTACTATAGGCATTGGAACTGGGGGAGGGGAGAGGGGAGGGCATAGCCCCTCAACGCTTCTTTTTACAAAGCTAGACATTATATAGGCATTGAAAATTGGGGCTTAGTTATTTTTGTTGGATTAGCTCCCCCACACAGCTCTTTCAGTACCTCCTTTTTCCACTAAGGAAGAGTTAAAGTTTTTTAATAGTGTGCTCTTTTTTAAAAAAGTCAAAAAATATACAAATCTCGCGGGATTTCTGGGATAAACGTAACATAAACATGTAAACCATATGTTGGATGTCGGTGAACAAATCCTAACAAAAATCAAATGAATCATTTTATTGATGTGGACTTTATATGCATCAAGAGCAGAAATGACATTGATATCAATTTTTATCTATTGTTTATCATATGTATCTGTTTATCATCTAATTACAATGCACATGCCTCGAAAATGTCGTATTTTTATTAATGGATGATGAATTTAGGGTTCTCGCTCTCTTCGCAGTATAGTTAAGGTTACAAATGGAAATATCAGTGATTTTTAAAGATAAAATATACATACAGTGGACCTTCAGATATCCGGACGCTTCAGTATCCGGAAGATTTTTCATCAGAACAGAATTTTTTAATGTTATTTTGTCTTGTTTAACTGGTAATTCAGATATCTGGATCCTTCAACTATCCTGACAAATTGACTGGGAACCAAAGCGTCCGGATAAACGAGGTTCCACTGTACTTTATAAGGATGGGCTATTCTTTTTAGGAGTTCACTGATATCAAAAAAATGTAATGTGGTTCAAATCTACACGTTTAGGGCATTTAGATTTTTTTAGCTCACCTGAGCCGAAGGCTCAAGTGAGCTTTTCTGATCACATTTTGTCCGGCGTCCGTCTGTCCGTCTAGCTGTCCGTCTGTCTGTAAACTTTTCACATTTTCGACTTCTTCTCAAGAACCGCTGGGCCAATTTCAACTAAACTTGCCACAAAGTATCCTTGGGTGAAGGGGATTCAAGTTTGTTCAAATGAAGGGCCACGCCCCCGTTCAAGGGGAGATAATTGGGAATTAATGAAAATTTGGTAGCATGTTTTAAAGAACTTCTTCTCAAGAACCACTGTGCCAGGAAAGATGAAACTTATGGGGAAACATCCTCAGGTAGTGTAGATTCAAGTTTTCAAATAGCAAAACCATGATTGATCATATTTATATGGAAGAATGCTCAGGTAGTGTAGATTCAAATTTCTTCAAATCATGACCCCCAGGGGTAGGGTGGGGCCAAAATGGCTGACCAAAGTTTTACATAGAAATATATAGGAAAATTCTTTAAAAATCTTCTCTTCAAGAATAGCAAAGCCATAATTCATCATATTTATATGGAAGCATGCTCAGGTAGTGTAGATTCAAGTTTGTTCAAATCATGACCCCCGGGGGTAGGGCGGGGCCAAAATGGCCGACCAAAGTTTTACATAGAAATATATAGGAAAATTCTTTAAAAATCTTCTTCTCAAGAATAGCAAAGCCATAATTGATCATATTTATATGGAAGCATCCTCAGGTAGTGTAGATTCAAGTTTGTTCAAATCATGACCCCCAGGAGTAGGGAGGGGCCAAAATGGCCAATCAAAGTTTTACAAAGAAATATATAGAAAAATTCTTTTAAAATCTTCTCCTCAAGAATAACAAATCCATAATTGATCATATTTATATGGAAGCATCCTCAGGTAGTGTAGATTCAAGTTTGTTCAAATCATGACCCCCAGGGGTAGGGCGGGGCCAAAATGACCGACCAAAGTTTTACATAGAAATGTATAGGAAAATTCTTTAAAAATCTTCTTCTCAAGAATAGCAAAGCTATGATTGGTCATGGGACTACTTTTGGATTTAAGCTTTTCGAGTATAAACCAATTCTGCTTTTTCCTAGCCACAGTGCTGAGGTGAGCGATGTGGCCCATGGGCCTCTTGTTTATTTAGACTTGTCACTTGATGTCGGAGTCACATGATTGTAGCATTTATACTTGCAGTTTAGAGGTCTTCTATAAATTCCAAGTAAAAATCTAAGTTTAATTTATAATTCTTTTAAACACTATATCGAGTTTGTGAAAAGTGCTGCAAACCTCTATAGAATCCCTTATTTAACTGCTAAAATTTAATTTGTTGGACAGCAGGTTGAATATTTTGCTGGTTAACTACATTAAATATAGCTACAATTAATTTATTTGCAAGATTTCATGAGGTTCGCAGCACTTTTCAAATAACTTAATGCTTCTTGAGTTTACGAGGGCTGTTCAATAAATAATGTCCTGAACTGTATGACATACAATACAGATATCATATGACATTAAGCTTGACTTTCTCTCATTTTTTAATCTTTAATGAATTTATAACAGTTTTTGCGACCACTTTTCAGCTCACCTGAGTGAGCTTTTCTGATCACATTTTGTCTGTAGTCCGTCTGTCCGTCCGTCTGTCTAGCTGTCCGTCTGTCTGTCTGTCTGTCTGTAAACTTTTCACATTTTCGACTTCTTCTCAAGAACCGCTGGGCCAATTTCAACCAAACTTGCCACAAAGCATCCTTGGGTGAAGGGGATTCAAGTTTGTTCAAATGAAGGGCCACGCCCTCATTCAAGGGGAGATAATTGGGAATTAATAAAAATTTGGTGGCATGTTTTAAAAATCTTCTTCTCAAGAACCACTGTGCCAGGAAAGCTGAAACTTATATGGAAGCATCCTCAGGTAGTGTAGATTCAAATTTGTTCAAATCATGACCCCCGGGGGTAGGGTGGGGCCACAATGGCCGACCAAAGTTTTACATAGAAATATATACGAAAATTCTTTAAAAACCTTCTTCTCAAGAACCACTGTGCCAGGAGAGCTGAAACTTATATGGAAGCATCCTCAGGTAGTGTAGATTCAAGTTTGTTCAAATCATGACCCCTGGGGGTAGGGCGGGGCCACAATGGCCGACCAAAGTTTTACAAAGAAATATATAGGAAAATTCTTTTAAAATCTTCTTCTCAAGAACCGATGTGCCAGGAAAGCTGAAACTTAATATATGGAAGCATCCTCAGGTAGTGTAGATTCAAATTTGTTTAAATCATGACCCCCGTGGGTAGGGCGGGGCCACAACGGCTGACCAAAGTTTTACATACAAATATATAGGAAAATTCTTAAGAAATCTTCTTCTCAAAAATAACAAAGCCATAATTGACCATATTAATATGGAAGCATCCTAAGTTGTGTAGATTCAAGTTTGTTCAAATCATGACCCCTGGGGGTAGAGGCAGGGCTAAAATTGCCAGCCAAAGTTTTACATAGAAATATATAGGAATTTTTTTGAAATCTTCTTCTCAAGAATAGTAAAGTCATAATTGATCATATTTATTTGAAAGTGTCCTCAGGTAGTGTAGATTCAAGTTTGTTCAAATCATGACCCCCAGAAGTAGGGCGGGGCCAAAATGGCCGATCAAAGTTTTATATAGAAATATGTAAGAAAACTCTTTATAAATCTTCTTCTGAAGAATAGTAAAGCCATAATTGATCATATTTATATGGAAGCATCATCAGGTTGTGTAGATTCATGTTTGTTCAGATCATGACCCCCGGGGGTTGGGCGGGGCCACAATAGGGAAGTTTTACATAGAAATATATAGGAAAAAACTTTAAAAATCTTCTTCTCAAGAACCACTGGGCCAGAAAAGCTGACACTTATGTGGAAGCATCCTGGGGTAGCCTAGATTCTAAATGGTTAAAATTGTGACCCCCGGGGGTTGGACGGGGCCACAATAGGGAATCCAAGTTTTACATAGAAATAAATAGGAACAAACTTTAAAAATCCTCTTCTCAAGAACCAACAGGCCAAAAAAAGCTGAAACTTATGTGGAAGCATCCTGGGGTAGTGTAGATTCTAGATTGTTGAAATCATGATCCCCCAGAGGGGGGGGGGAGGTCACATTAGGTATTACAATGGGGAAATTGGGTAAAGAACGGCATCACCAATGATGCTCAGGTGAGCGATGTGGCCCATGGGCCTCTTGTCATCACATAGTTTCATTGTGAGAAGCTGGAAAACAAGGGCTATTCGAGACACTGCATTATAAATGAATGGTAAAGAATCTGTAAACTAGAGTGAAATTAAAAGCTTCATTAAAACTGCTGTAAAACTTGTAAAAAATCCCAATCAAATATTCACTGAAATATGTGAAATTTACAGCAACTAATGCCTGTTTTATAGACAAATGAGCAGGTGGATTTCAACGATAAAAAAAATTATATACTAGTAATGGGCATCAAAAATGGGTACCGTCCTTGCCAACAAAAAATTATAACAACTTATGCACTGTTTGCCAAATTTCAACAAATAATATTTGATGATGTATGATTTACTTTAAGACACAAAGCAAATTTGATAGACATCATTTCGGGAGTAGTTTACACTGTTTTTAAGAAACGTTTAACGGAAAAAAAGGTTAGTACTCAAAGGTCACCCTATATTTTGTAAAATGAGTGAAAACGACAGCGTGTACGAATGTCTTAACAATTATTTTAAAATATCAGTAATTGTAGTTATCCACGTTTGTTTGAAATTCAAACAGATAATGAAACTTGAATCTATTGCTGAAAACCCTCTAAACAACATTTACCATAAGATGTTCTTTACAAGGATTGACAAGAGCAAAGAATTGCAAGAGCACGAAGACAGATTTATATGCAATTTTCTTAAATATTAGTGGTATTGTTGTTCAAATTCGTATTCGGGGAGATACAATGTAGTTTAATTTCTTGAGGAGTCTAGAAAGCAAAACATTTTGAAAAAAAAAAAAAAAAAAAAAAAAAAAATCGAAAGGTTTATTAGAAGAAGGACCTAGAATCAGGAATCCACTACATTGAATTTCTTTATGACAGCGCCCAAATCCGCACGCCCTGAAGAGAAAGGATTTTTTGGGATAAACGGAAAGTTGATGTTTTTTCACATTAACAATATTCGCCAGATCTTTGACCTTTTGACTTGTTTTTATTTCCAAACTTGAAAAAAACACCTTTCAGAAGGAAGAAACAAGCTTAAGAAATGATAGGATCTGCCATTTTCCAGTATACTAAGGGTCATACCCCAAAACGAGTTCTAAAAACAATCAGAAATTGGATAAAAAATGTTACCGACATGATTGTGTTTTAATAAAAATAGAATACTAATTTAAATCATTAAGACTAACTCATTGAAAAGCGTCTTTTGCTTCTTTCCGAGCACCGAGGACATTATTTATTGAACAACCCTCGTATGTGTAAAAACTTGGCAAGATACACCGAGGGTATGCCCTTGCAATAAATCGATTTATTAGGGCCCTTCTATTACTTTTCAGTGAATCTGCATACAAACACACGAGAGTATCACTTGTCTGGAGAATATTCAAGCAGTATATAAATAAAATATATATAGTAACATAGACATCGCATCCAAGTTAACGGCATTTTAAATAACTCCAAATGATATTTTATTTGAGAACAAGAACATTTTTCATTGTACAAAATATGACTTGATCAGCCTCTCACTGTACAAACTGTCATTTTTGCGAGATGTCGTCACTTTGACAATTGCATTGTGATCGATGCATCGTTAATTTTTGTTGTGTGGTATTTAACAAAAACAAAACTGCATGTAATAGTAAGTTTTTATGTAGTTTACAGCTTTCAGCAGTTTGAATAATTTCATTTTGTGGTATTTTTTTGAAGATCTTATTTTTTGTGTGACGTCATAGTAAACATTTCCCGTACATATTAGGCCCGGCCTCTTTACTGTAACCTTAACTGTGCTGCGTTACACATATCTATAAGTTTATCTATTCTTTAATCGGAATGACAAATACATTTAACTTGAGATTTGCATGTTTTGTATTATCCGCAACGTCATGCTTTCCCAGTCAGACGACTAAACGCACCTCTAATTCTGAAGAATTCTGTAATGAAAATAAAACGTATTAGCCACCCACTTTCAGTCCGCTTCCGACGCTTATGGTAAAAATATTGCCAGAATTGAATGGTTAATGATCAGTAAAGGGGAGACAACTGTTTCATGTAACAGTATATAATTATTGCCTCCTGATGGGACCACAGGTGGCCTGGTCTTAAAATCACTTTAATTCAACTGACAGAAAAACTGGGGTTAAAAAGGGCTTTATAATAAATATCTTCAAATAAGTCTTCAAATAATTTTGTCATTTGTAGCTCACCTCAACAAAGTTTGGAGAGCTTATGTGATACCCTCAGCGTTGTCATCGGTGTCCCAGGTTAAGGTTAAGTTTTTTGGAGCAGTTTTCTTTTTTAAGTACTTCTGTGCCCTGTATTAATTAGACATGCATTGAATATGCTTCTAGTGTGTTTCATTGTACAAGTCAATGTTGCAGATGATGCAGTTTCAGCAAAGGAATGGCCAGGTTAATGTTTTTGGAGCAGTTAACATTTTCGATGTTGGTCTCATTTCCAAGTAACTATAAGCCCTATGTTGACCAAACTTGCATGGCTGATACATCTAAGAATGTACACTACCATGCTGAATCTGACCTACATTTTCCAGATGAGTGATCAGGTTAATGTTTTTGGTGCTGGTCTAATTTTCTTGTTAATATATGCCCTATGTTGACCAAACTTGCATGGATGATATATCTAAGGATGTTCACAACCAGGCTTGCTTCAGTTGCTGAATCTGACCTACATTTTCCGGATGAGTGAACAGGTTAATGTTTTTGGTGCTGATCTCATTTCTGAGTAACAATAAGCCCTATGTTGTCCAAAACCAGGCTTGCTTCGGATACTGAATCTGACCTACATTTTCTGGATGAGTGAAAAGCTTAGTTTTTTATGCAGGTTTCATTTCCAAGTAACTATGAGCCCTATGTTGAGCAAACTTGCATGGATGATACATCTAAGGATGCACTCTAATGGACTTGCTTCGGATGCTGAATTCAACATACATTTTCCAGATAATGGACCAGGTAAAAGTTATGGGTTCAGATCTATCACCAAGAAACTATAAGGCCTATATTAGCCAAACTTGCACAACTGATGCATCAAGGGATGAAAACTCTCAAACTTGCTTCAGATGCTGGATTTGAATGGCATTTTCTTGATGAAGGACTAGTTTGAAGTTTTTGAATAGGTCTATTCTAAAGTAACTGCAAGCCCTTTCAGATCAAAATTGCATAAATTTTGCATTTTTAGATGTACACTTTTAGAATGTTGGTTAATTGTGTGATTTTACCTTACTTAAAGACAACATTCGTTGAGGTGAGCTCTGTAATCTCTGATTACCTTTGTTAATCATAACATCCTGTTTTTAAACTGATTTTTGAGATTATGTAGAAGACTTGCAGGAGATCGACATATTGATTTTTCATTCTTGTAACAATAACAACAAAACAGGATAAAGAGTCAGATTGATTCTGATATTCAGGAATAATGTTTCATTAATCAGAATCATTATGATTCTAAACATGATATGAGTAGATCTTTTCCCTTTAATTTGACATACTGTGTTTTTATTGTTATCTATTCTGTTTACTTATATGTAATAAATACAGGGTTATTTTTACCCATATCAAATCCACATGCAATTTTATCCAATTTTAAAATTATTTGCAAGTCTGCAAGTAGTGCTAAAGAGATTAATATGCTTTCTTGTTTCAATTTGCCCTGTTTTGAAAAATCATATGACTAGGGCAAAAGGGTTACTAAAATAAGTTATTTTACATCTTATAAATGATGCTTAAAAATATTCCTCTTAAAACTAAAACATCGTGGACTTTAAAAATGTTTCTTGAAGTTTACAAGTACAGTGTAGTTGTGTACAACACAATGCAATCCACAATGAAAAACTAATTATTTGTAATGCTTGAAATTTCAGTCATTATTTTGTCAATGGGGGATTCATGAAGAAGGATGGACAACTCCTGGATGAAGTAGATAAAATTCGTCACATTCCATGCACCATTGTCCAGGGCAGGTATGACGTAGTCTGCCCTGCTGAAACTGCCTGGTTACTGCATAAGGTAAATTCTTTTGAAAATTGTTTTTAAAAAACAGTATTTTAAATTAAAAAAACTAATTTTATAACAAAAGTACTAATCAAAAGAAGAACAGAAGGGGTGGGGGGGGGGGGGGTATGTGTCCCTTTCCCCAGATAATTTTGCTGATTTTAAAATATTATAGAAAATATAGCTACAATAGGCTGGTGCACCCTCTCTATAAAATAATCTGATGCCTTTTTATTGCTTGCTTGTCAAGAAATTTTTGTTGTTGATAGTGCCCTTCCCCCAACTGAAAATGTATGGGTTGTGCCCCCCCCCCCCCCCCCCCCCCCCCCCCCCCCCCCCCTCTTCAAACAGAAATTGCTTCTTACCAGCCTATTGGCTTTCAGGTGCTCTGTAGTAGCTACATGTAATCTGTCTGTCTGGCAGCCATTTTCCATCTCCAGTTTTTCTGGTTTTTGTTTGATAACCTTTACAGTTGCATTAGTTTTAATATTGGTAATTTACATTGTAAATTTGAACTTTTTGAAAATATTGGTTGAATAGGCAGAAAGATATATATTTTGATCCAATTTTGATTCTGGGCCTCATTTTATAGGTGCAAGGAGGGGGGGGGTTTGTACATTTCTACCAGTAATTTATAGGAAAATTTACCCCATGCAGTTATCTCTCTTTGCCCATTCAATCTTACATGTATTTAATAGACAAGTCCCTTATTAAAAGTTGTATATGATTGGGGATTTGAGGGAATTGGCATGACTGACTTATAAAGGATATCATCAGTTTATATTACCAAGGTTATACAATTATCTGTACATTTAAATTCAAATTGCACTTTTTTTAATAGCTGCAGAACTGTTGCTCGCAAATTGAGAATATACAGACAGATAAAACAGAGATTTTCTCAACCAGACAGCCACAGTCCTGCAGCTTTTTAGTATAAATTGGCAAAAAAAAATTGGGGGGGGGGGGAAGGGGGGCAATGTCATTTCTTGCTCACCATCCCATTCCAACTGCTATTTTAGCACTCCTTAATCATCTTATAACTTATAAACTTATAAAAGAGGTACCTGGTACATTTTAGGGTGCTATCTCTATAACTTTTCAAAGCATATTCTTTTTCATAGAAATGGCCAGAGGCTGAGTTTCATATTGTACCTGATGCTGGACATTCTAACAAGGAGTCTGGGACTGCATCTCTATTGCTGGATGCCACAGACAAATATAAAACTCTATAAACAAAACAAACTCAAATACACAACTTAGTAAACAAACCACCGATAAACACAAAACCATACATTGTAGAAACACAGACAAATAAAAAAAAACTCTACAGTATAAAATTAAAAACAAAACTCTATAGTACAAAGATAAATACAAAAATTAATAATCAAAACAAAGTCAAATACAAAACTATGTAAACAAATCAGACCAATGCAAATCTAATACGTAAACAAAACAAAGACAATATAAATTCTATAAAACACAAACAAATCCAAAAAATGAAGACAAATTAAAAAAAACCTCAGTAAATTAAAGAAAGACAAATACCAAAAACCTATGAACAAAACAGACAAATACAAAAACTCTAAAAACGAAACAAAACTTTAAAAACACAGATAAATACAAAACTCTTTAAAAACAAAACAAAGACAAAAAAAATTAAAACACAATATTTTAAGAACACGGTCAAAAACTAAACTTATGAGACACAGACAAATGCAAAAATTTATAAACACAGATACATTCAAATACAAAACACTCTAAACAAAACAAAGCCGAAACAAAAATGTAATCAGAAGAAAGACTAATACAAAATACAAAACTCCATAAACAAAGAAACTTTTTTTGTACACAAAACACAAACAAATAAAAGATTCATTCAATGAATAAAAAACACAGACAAATACAGTTTTGAGTAAAATTCACAAAAAATTACATGATTATGAGTAGAAATGATACTGCATTTCTTTCATAACATTTTGTACAGACTATAGCTAGATATGATGAATAGAACATAGTTGCATTTAACCTCAATGGCATTTTTATTTGTGTATCCCAGATATGCTCAATGTTCTGTTCCTGTATAAGAAAAATATTGTAATAAATAAAAATCATCACCGAGTTCACTTGTCTTTTTGTAGATACATGTAAATATAGAAAGAAAAATTTGAATTTGTGGATTTTTTCATGCCTTAGTGGGCTTTTGTGAGAAGCACTTTTACAAATGACTGCTTACCTATATCATGAATGGAGGTACAGAAATGGTAATAGATAATAAATCATTAATTTCTAACATCTGAAGACTGGAAGTTGAGAGTAGTGTGATTGATTTTTTTTTCAAGAACAACTTATTTGTGCTATGAAATAACCAAATATTTTAGTTGAATTCAATGATGAGCTAAATATTCATAATTATCTTAAAAGAGCTTCCGTACATTGTCCTAGTGTAAAAGTAAACCGTCAACTGTAAAAATCAGCGCTAATCAAAGTCCAGATGGCATCAAAAAGTAAATAGAAGCTTTTAAAAACGGGATCATACCAAAAAGATCTACAGCCATTCTCATTGAGAAGGCACAATACGTACCTATGATTGGTTTCTGCTGTGTAGTATATAACTGGAAAATGAACATGGAACGTGTACCATTCATGCAAGCCGAAATAATTTAATTTCAGCTGTAACACGTCATTTGATTGGGTAAAAGATTTAATCCATTTCGTATAACATAACTTGCCTACGTCACAATGAGTTACGTCAAAAACGTATCACTCCGGTTGACGTTACTTTTAAAATAATGCTCAACTTGAAGCCTTTTTCTGGAGAAAATATTGTTTCATTGTCTACATTGAAATTAAATTATAAGAAATGAAGCTTATTTCAACTTATGTTATCCGATATAACAAAACTTGGGGAAGTTTACGCTTATTTATAAACCGCTTCGCAGTTTATAAAGCGTAAACTGTCCCAAGTAATTTTATATCGGATAACATAAGTTGAAATAAGCTTCATTTCTTAAATGAAACGAGGTTTTAAAAAATCATGGCACATATATTTGAATCTGTTGACTAGAACTGTAATTTTGGGCCAACCCTTTAAATTACATAATTATTTTCATTCAAAAAGTTATTTTACTTTTTACCTCTTTAGTGTCTGCATGAATGCCTTCGTTATCGGACTGAGAAAGAAACTTCGAGATATCCGAGGATTCGAAATATTGAGGGTAAAATACTTAAGGTAATTCCACCCTCCTATGATGTCATAGGTTTTTGCAAAAAAAAGAGTTTTAAAAATGCATAATTTCTTAATTTAATCAATTATTCAATGTTTTAAAAATGTTGCCAAGGGCATTTACTCCTTCTAAGTTATCTTCATTCAGGCATTTGCTTTATTGTTCTAATGTAAATATTTTAATTCACAATTTAAAAGAATTTTAAAAATTCAGCATCAGAATTTGCATTTTAACCAGTTTAATCAATTTTTCAATCTTTTAAAAAAATGTTTTTTTATGTTGACATACACATCTGGTTATTTATGTTTCTCAAGTTAAATAATATGGTGACCTATACATTTTTTGCAATAATTGGAAAATTTAATGTATATTAAATGAAAATAAATGCAGTTTTTTTTTACTTTGAACCATTAAAATTGTGAGGATGGAAACACCTTAAAGAATATGTGGTTGGGACTTACAAATCACTTCGATATATCCATGGTATTCGAGATATCGGAGTTCGAGATAGAGATACCAAAGTTCAACTGTGTATTAATTTTTTTTATTTAATTGGAACTTTTTAAAATCAAATCTTCCAAGAAATATATCCCACACTGAGTATTGCAGTGCAGTATATTGATATTTCTATCTTGTGCAAATAAATCCTTAAATCCAGTACAACACAAATAAGATAACAGTTGATAGAAATTGCAAAAGGCTGTTGATAAAAATCATTGCAATATTTGCTCTACGCTCAAAGGAAATTTCGTCCAAGGTGGCATTACCGAATTGTTCCTCGTGGTTAGACGCTTGGTCATTGGTATCCAACGTTTTGTTTCCATTAGCCATCTTGGCCTCCTGTCCCTTCTCTAAGTCACACAGTCCGTTGTGAGAATTAGTTTCTTTCATTTTATATTTATACTTCTTTAATGTTGTTACAATGGAAACAATAGTCGACAAGACACAAAGAAGCAACTGGAAACCAACATACACAGAAAGATAGGGCACGTCTGTGGAATTCTGAGGCATCGTTTGTTCAAATAATGTTAAAAAGACAGTGAAAGCCAGTAAAAGAGTCAATGAATATTGGATTCTCTCCCCTGATTCCAGAGGGATGACGAACGTCATAGAACTTAAGATAGCCATTGCAAGTATGGGCACGAGTACAGTTAGAACAGAGTAAAGATAGCGTCTTTTCAGGTGAAGCTCGTAATTTAACATAGTCTGATCAAGTTCCTTATAATATATCAAAGTATGTGAAAACTTTGTGAACTCCCATTCTCCATTTTCTGAAATAATGTCTAAATCGTAATCGGGTCGTTGTTTTGGAATAAGTTTTTGCATGGAATCGGTCAATAACCATGGAGAAACTAATATAGAACATGTCTGTTTATCGAAAGGAAATTTCTTCATCTTCAGCCCACAAGTGACAACGAACTTTCCTCCAGGAAACCAAACCACATGACCGTTAGCATTCACCGTTACAAACGAATGAGCCCCAGTTTTATAAAAGTTGCTCTCAGAGTCAATAATGGATAAATCTGGAACCCAAATTTTCTGAAAAGGCAAAACAATCGTTTTTATTTCGGAATTCTCTGTCTCGTTCCAAGTCAAAAATTCGTCGTCCCACTGGACATTGAACCAGGCATAAAACGAAATGTATTGAAGTTGTTCCTCTACTTCGTGGACTGAATTAATAATCATTTGAATGCTCACGTTTACAGCTTCACTTTGGTTTTTTCTTGGTTTTAAGATTGAGCTATAGTTCCTGAAAAGATTTGTCTCGAAGGAAGATTTGCACAGACAGACACGGAATAATAAAAACACAGCACATGGAAATAAAAGTCTCATGTTTATGCTAACTGCAAGATTTAAACCTACTGGTGCAATGCTACAATAATAAAATTTCTTTCGAATCGGAGTATGGTTGAGCGAATCATTAACAAAATGTCCTATTAAGCTCATATTTGCTTTGTCATTCTAAATTAATGTAACTATTTATACAAGAGATATATACTTTCAATTCTTTTGATTACAGCTATTAAAACCCATTTATTAATTACAAATAATCATTGTCAATCTAAAAGTAAGATATAGATAAGCTAATATTCTATTTCAGCAATCAAATTAACCGGAGGAGCTTATGATAATAATATGTCTGAAATCAATTAGATGGCTTTAATTCAGTGAACGAATCCAGGAAACAGCTTCTATTTTCACAATTGAAACATTATTCTTTATTGGATCTAAACACTTCGTGTTTTACGTCCCACATTTTAACTAGATCATGATATCAGTAGATAATATGATCGGTGATGTCCTAATTCGTAGTTTTTAATAGGCATTGAACCCATTAACTAAATTGAAATCAAGCCACCACGTTTCAAAATAACACCCTGTAGTTGCAATTAATTAAGCATCATTTGCTTGTTTCATTTTAATATTTTCATCTAAATATCTAAAATGGTCAGAAGAAAACGAAATCTCGACAAATCTCTCTCTCTCTCTCTTTTTTTTTTGGCATGCATCATGTTACGTGCTGTACCAAATCTATAAACTTCTTCTTCACTTGATACCCCCCGCCTCCCATATGGTTATAACTGGTTTTTTTTTTTATGTTTCAAAAAGCATGCATCATATTATGTTGCTGTACCTGGCAAACAAAATAAACTATAAATAAAGACACTGTGAACACTGAGCTCACTAAATGATATATACCCCCTCCTCCCATTTGACTTAATAATGGCAAAGCCCATGTTTTGATCTGGGAGACCTGAAATTAGTGTCAGATCAAAAATTAAAATAGGAGGTGCACAATTGCATTATGTAAACAAGAATCTGTGAAAGTCTCGTTAAATTTTATTCAGCGATAAAGAAGGAGTTGCGGATAAGAGATTGGTACCCTTCAATATTACAGAAGTGAATGGCAGTGTCGATGTTTTGCTAACATAAAATACACCTTAATTTCTTTCTAAATACAATCCATCCTTAGGTCGACTGTTCGTTGGCAAATTACAATTTCTTTTTAAAAATTGGTCATTGTTTTCACACTTCATTGGCTACTGTAAGGAATTGTGAATTCGGTTACCTGATCATACAGAACAGAAAGGACTAAGAAGGCGTGTACCGGTGGTAAGGGTTGTTTACTACTATTCCATGGCTCCTCTTTCTTTGTCTCGTGTTTCAAGAGTCAATATTTGTTGTCTGCTTACAATGTGCATTGTTTGAAGAGACCTTTGAGGTTGTTCACCAAGCACATTGGCATCACATGTTTTGGCCATTTCATTTTTTCATAAAATTTTGAATTTGTTAGACCCATCCCAGAATTTTCTTGTTCAGTTATTGTTAAAAGGGTGTCAAAAATCATGCCAAGGAACAAACTCAAGACTCCCAGTAACGGGGGAAATTCCTGCAAAACTTATAGAAGCTATACGTCATACAAGCTCTACTTGGAGTCACCGAATTCTTTTAAGAGCATTGTTTCTTACAGCATTTTTTTTTGGATTTTTTAGATTGGGAGAATTATTTGTTAGGACACCGCAATCTATGAATCAAATGTTTTTAAGGTCAGACATACATTTTGAAACTGAGAAAGGGAAATTGAAAAGTGTGTAAGTTTGATTTTGCGTCACACACAAAAACTATGCAATCAGATCAGTCAGTTACCATCTACCTAGAAGTCCAGTCTGTAAAAGAACTCTGTCCTGTGTTTGCCCTTTTTGAGTAATATCTGCGCCAATTTAAACATTCAAAAGGGACCCTTTTTCAATTTTTTGATGGCACTCCAGTTTCACAGTCATTTGTTTCAAAACATTTAGATGCAAGTATTACATTCATCGGTTTGAATCAAAAAATGTACAAAGGTCATAGTTTTTTGTATTGGGACAGCAACTCATGCAGCTAGATTGGGTTCTTCTGAAAATGCAATTCAACGTATGGGTAGATGGAAATCTGATGCAGTCAAGAGATATATAAGGACAGGATCCTTTACTCTTTCTCTCCAGTAGTTTGTCTTTTTCCACAATTGATTGAATCGATAATGGATGGTCTACCACCCTCTCCTAATAATAACAGTACATCACAAAACATCTGCTTATAAAGGTCAACCTGCAATGAATTTTTTATTAAACAGAATTCTTGTCATCTTCATGTATGTTGTCCCTTAATTAGCCATAAATGGGTCAGATGATATCGGTCATGTTCAAGTAGGTTATCCCCAAATAAGCTGTAAATGGGTCAGATTATGTCTGACATATTCATGTAGGTTGTCCTTAGGTCAGCGTCAAATGGTTCAGATTAGGTCTGTCATCCCCTTCCCCCCTACAATTTATTGCCCCAGAGTTATTTTCAGTCATGTGCAATGGATGATTAGAGAGTAAATAAAATTGGAGCATAAAATAAAGGACTCAGGCATTTGGAATGTGTACTGCGAAGCATTTGTATAGACTAAATTACTGTTTGCAATGTAATTAATTGTAGTTAACCTTTGCTGATATGTTGTTCATTACAAATATACAAATGTTTTAAACCTTTGCACGGGAAATATTGTTTATCATTTATTCAATTAAAACGTGGTAAGTTATAGGGGTTGCTGGCCACCATTTATTATTCAGGTATACAGAGCGATCATCTTTTCTTAAAACACATGTATTAAGGTTATTAAGGTTTTTTAGCTCACCTGAGCCGAAGGCTCAAGTGAGCTTTTCTGATCAAAATTTGTCCGTTGTCTGTCGTCGTTGTCGTTGTTGTCGTCGTCGTTGTCGTTGTCGTCGTAAACTTTTCACATTTTCATCTTCTTCTCAAGAACCACTTGGCCAATTTCAACCAAACTTGGCACAAAGTATCCTTGGGTAAAGGGGATTCAAGTTTGTTCAAATGAAGGGTCACGCCCTCTTCCAAGGGGAGATAATTATGAATTAGTGAAAAATTAATAGCATTTTTAAAAAATCTTCTTCTCAAGAACCACTGGGCCAGGAAAGATAAAACTCATGTGGAATCATCCTCAGGTAGTGTAGATTCAAGTTTGTTCAAATCATGACCCCCGGGGCTAGGGTGGGGCCAAAATGGCCGACCAAAATTTTACATAGGAATATATAGGAAAAATCTTTAAAAATCTTCTTCTCAAGAACCATTGAGACAGGAAAGATGAAACTTAAATGAAATTATCCTCAGGTAGTGTAGATTCAAGTTTGTTCAAATCATGACCCCCGGAGATAGGGTGGGGCCAAAATTGCCAACCAAAGTTTTACATAGAAATATATAAGAAAAATATTTTAAAATCTTCTTCTTAAGAACCATTGAGACAGGAAAGTTGAAACTTAAATGAAATTATCCTCAGGTAGTGTAGATTCAAGTTTGTTCAAATCATGACCCCTGGGGCTAGGGTGGGGCCAAAATGGCCGACCAGAGTTTTACATAGAAATATATAGAAAAAAAATCTTTAAAAATCTTCTTCTCAAGAACCACTACTCCAGGAAAGATGAAACTCTTGTGGAATCATCCTCAGGTAATGTAGATTCAATTTTGTTCAAATCATGACCCCCGGGGCTAGGGTGGGGCCAAAATGGCCAACCAAAGTTTTACATAGAAATATGTAGGAAAAATCTTTTAAAATCTTCTTCTTAAGAACCATTGAGACAGGAAAGATGAAACTTAAATGAAATTATCCTCAGGTAGTGTAGATTCAAATTTGTTCAAATCATGATCCCTGGGGCTAGGGTGGGGCCAAAATGGCCGACCAGAGTTTTACATAGGAATATATAGAAAAAAATCTTTAAAAATCTTCTTCTCAAGAACCACTATGCCAGGAAAGATGAAACTCTTGTGGAATCATCCTCAGGTAGTGTAGATTCAATTTTGTTCAAATCATGACCCCCGGGGCTAGGGTGGGGCCAAAATGGCCGACCAAAGTTTTACATAGGAATATATAGGAAAAATCTTTTAAAATCTTCTTCTCAAGAACCACTGGAATAGGAAAGATAAAACTCGTGTAGAATCATCCTCAGGTAGTGTAGATTCAAGTTTGTTCAATTCATGACCCCCGGGGCTAGGATGGGGCCAAAATTGCCAACCAAATTTTACATAGAAATATATAGGAAAAACATTTTAAAATCTTCTTCTCAAGAACCACTGGGCCAGGAAAGATGAAACTTATGTGGAATCATCCTCAGTTAGTGTAGATTCAAGTTTCTTCAAATCATGACCCATGGGGCTAGGGTGGGCCCAAAATGGCTGACCAAAGTTTTACATAGGAATATATAGGAAAAATCTTTAAAAATCTTCTTTTCAAGTACTTCAAAGCCATGATTAGTGATATTTTTCTATTTATATGGAATCATCCTCAGGTAGCGTAGATTCTACTTTGTTGAAATCATGACACCCAGGGGGGTTAAAATTCAAGAGTAAACTTTCAGTTTTGATCTGATATGTGCTTTTGCCTAGTCGATGTGCTCAGGTGAGCGATGTGGCCCTTGGGCCTCTTTTCTCATATGTTGTCCATGTACACGAGTTGTTTCCGTTGGGTGGCGGAAAATCCAATGTAGTTGGATTTTTGGTGGCCTATTGTTTGTTGCCACCTTATTTTTCAGAAATTTTTATATATTTGTCTTTTTTTGAATATATATTTCAATTTTTGGAAAAACAAGTTTTAAAATCTTCTTCTCCAATATAAGAACCACTGGTAGCCAGGAAAGATGAAACTTACGTGGAATCATCCTCAGTTAGTGTAGATTCAAGTTTCTTCAAATCATGACCCATGGGGCTAGGGTGGGGACAGTTGACCCAAAATGGCTGGGTTACCAAAGTTTTACATAGGAATATATATTAATGTGAAAAGTTAGTCTCATTAATAGCTTGATAAAAAATCTTGATTTTCAAATACTTCAAAGCCATGATTAGTGATATTTTTCTATTTATATGGAATCATCCTCTGTGATTAGGGTTAGTCGTAGCATTCTACTTTTAGGTTTATTGTCAAATCATGAAAGTGTCACCCAGGGGGGTTACAAGGAAAGTGTCAACTGTCCCCCCTCCCCCCAGTAAACTTTCAGTTTTGATCTGATATGTGCTTTTGCCTAGTCGATGTGCTCAGGTGAGCGACCTGTGGCCCTTGGGCCTCTTGTCTCATATGTTGTCCATGTACACGAGTTGTTTCCGTTGGGTGGCGGAAAATCCAATGTAGTTGGATTTTTGGTGGCCTATTGTTTGTTGCCACCTTATTTTTCAGCTTAAATGTTTGATATATTTGTCTTTTTTTTTGAGTATTGTCATGATGTTATTTCAATTTTTGGGAGATCCATAACAAGGTGTAGATACAAATTGTACAAAGTCATAGGATCTCCCAAATTTCATGTGTTACATTGGTGTCATTAATAAATGACAAATTTACAATTATACTCATTCTTGGTTTTTCATTCAATCTGAAAAATAACAGAGCTGCGGGAAACTTTGTTTTAAATTGGCACTATTGGCACTATTATCATATGGAAGGCCTAAATATAGTTGTGTTTCAGAGCAAGGATAACTCTCTTAAAATTTTAAACTTTTTGGCTCCTGATCTGGAGATTTTGAATTATGATGGAACTCAACTGATTATTTAGATAAAAATAACTCATTGAAAATTTCTAACTTGGCACCTGATCCTACCACTGATGTTTTTGGAAGTCCGTGTTTGCTCTGCTCCTATTTTGTATTGTTTTATGGACTTTGATATTGAATACAATTCGTTACCTCCACATGGTTCATTGAGCCTAGGGCAGATTGTCTACCTAAAAAAATAGTTCAAAATTGTGATAAACACGAATACCTTATCAAACAAAAACTGTTCCATTCGTGGCTCCTAAATCATTGGTATTATGTCAATTAGGTTGAGTTTTTCTTGATTGGTTATGAAATTCCGGATTTTGTACATGTACTACACTATGTACATGTACTGAGAGAAGTTATACGCGATTCCCCTAAGGCTTGCTTTTTATCATCTTTGTACGTCATGAAATTTTATTTAAAATGGATTGATTTGTTTTGTTTTATGGGCTTTTGAGCTTGAATTCTGTCCGTCATCTCTTAACATTTTCTTTTCAACTATGTATTTATGCAGATATGCACATAATATTGATGTGTAAGTGTCTCTCCAAGTTTCTGGGGTTTAAATATACAAAATAGTTTCCATTGCCAAATCAAAAATCGGTCAATTACTTGTGAAAAAAAAAACAAACTGTACAACACTTAAATTTAAAAGAATATTTTTTCTCTGATTCCAAAATCCCTTTATTCCAGTGGACATACTTCTGCTTCATCTTGTGAAAGCAATGTATTTTTTTTTAAATTTGAATTTTCTTTGTTTATTTTTGGGGGATGGGGTGGCTTTTATCCTTTAAAGAAGCTAACAATTTGTTTATGAAACCTATCAATATCATAAATTTAAGAATTTTCTCACTTACTCTTTGTATAAAGGACTGATTAATGAATATTAAACCTTTAGGGGCAAATATCAAATCACTTAAAAAATCCTGAACAAACACAATGCATCGAGAAATGTGTTTGAGATATCGAGTTCTTTCTTTGAATGACGAGTTTTACAGTTTTAAATTTTGGATAGAAACTCAATGATTTGAACGATGCATTTTAAGATTCAATTCTATATTTGGCAATTCTTAAACCAAAAGCACAAATATAAATGGAGATAATCTCCATTCAAAATTTGTTAATATTTCATTTAAAAAACCTTTAATTTAGTCAAAATATTGTCCATTTCATCAAAGTATTGATGCAAGTGGAGAATGCAGTTGTACATGTAACCAAAGTTGGTAGAAAGCATTCTGTGGTAGAGGGAATTCTCAATCCTGTAAAGAAAGGCCTATTGCTTATCAAGGGACTCCCTGGATATATAAAAGACGTAAACAACACATGCAGGTGGTAATGCTACACATTATAGACATAAACACCCCTTACAGGTGAGGATTTACTTTTACAAAAATACAGGAAGTTTACACAAAGTTTTAAGCAGTCAATGTCTTTGTCTGGTAAAATATATCTTCAAATATTTAATTCGTAAAAATATATTGAAAAGTAGTTTAGAATCAAAATGATCACAAATAGAGAGTTAACTTAATATCTTTTAATGCATTTCCAAATACAAAACATATGCTCACAATTTTGTGTGCATTCCAA
This sequence comes from Saccostrea cuccullata, assembly GCF_032062105.1. Classification (NCBI taxonomy): domain Eukaryota; kingdom Metazoa; phylum Mollusca; class Bivalvia; order Ostreida; family Ostreidae; genus Saccostrea; species Saccostrea cuccullata. The sequence goes on along the minus strand of NW_026931351.1, from coordinate 212,358 downwards.
GAACGAACGCTGTATAAAACATGTATGTATCCAATTTTATTTATTGCATTTTCTCGATCATTGATTTTTTAAGGAACCTGTTGAATAACATAAGTCATATGATACAGTTACATTTCTTCGTCTTGGGGTCACAAGTGCTCCAGTGACAAGGGGGAGAGAAGCAGTCCAAAAATGTCTCGCATTCTAAAAAAAGATATATAATTATTTGATAGTTGATTTTGACATTAAACTGCACAGTTTGAAAGATATATTTACTATTGTAAAACACTTCTTTTAAACGAAAATTTTATTAAAAATAATTACTAGTACATGGGTCTGGTTGAACAAATTTCATTTTCGAGTATTTGCATAGATCAAGTACATTATATAATTTTATCTTAATTTCTGAATAACTTCATGAATGAATTGATGAATAACTTTTTCAACTTTCTGGTTAAAACAAAGTGTCGAATAATTTTGTTCATTGCAGTATCATTGTGCATACTGGTATTATTGATGATGAAAAATATAGATAAGGATTTAAACTTGATATTTTGAAAACTTCATTTATTCAACTTTGCAACGCAACATGTAGTATTCCTTTGTATAAGTTATTTAAAGACGTGACATCCAGCGAATGTCCAAAGTTTTGCGTACCAGAACCCCCCTTTTTTATTTTTATTTATTTATTTATTTTTTTGCTTTAACTTCATTTGAATTCTGTTTTTTAACTTGTTTCTATTATTTTTAAATATTTCATGTTAAGTCTTTACACAACATTTTGAAGTGGTATTTTTTTCTTGTTGGACATTTGATTTTTTTTTTATATTATTGTACTTTTTATAGTCTGTAAGTTTATAAGGTTATAAATAGTTTAATATTGTATGATTTGAATAAGGGATTTGGTAATTGAAAAAAGTAATTGTAATTGACTGTAATTAATACAATTTTACAAGTTAAACCGTTAAATACAAGTTATTGACATTAATTCATAATTGCATATTATTTTAATTACTAGTAATTGAAAAATTTCAAACAAATTGTAATTAATTAATGAATTACTTTTGAAAGTAATTACCCCATCCCTGATTTAAATAACTATATCGTTAAAGGCTAAAGACTGAAATTTAAGAAAAAAATATACAAAAATAAGCTTAGTCTTCAGATTTCATCAATCTTCTCACAAGTTCAAAAAATAAAATAAATTTAAAAAAAATTACCGTATTGAAAATAAGTACATAGTGAGAAAGGAAAATAAATTATACCTGATTGTCACAAAAGTATTACGAATTCATTAAAAAATTCAACTCTAAGCTTTTTTAACCTTGATGCTCTCCTTATTCAAATGATATAATTATCTATTAGATTATTTTATAAGTAAAAAATGTATTATCTGTCTTCTACAAGTGTAAGATATTGAAAATTCTGTTGAAAAGTAATTTCATTAATTTTTAGTATTTAACAACCATCAAATAGGAATTTAAGCTATTGATTGCAAATAATTGAATCGAAACAATTAATGAATGTCACATTTGTTTTTAATATCATAACAAATTCAGAATGGTGTGATTTTTTTAAAAGGTCTAAATATTATCACCTTTTTGTGAAATATTGCAATGATTTATGTTATATTTCTTTTTATAAACTGTGTCCAAGTCAGAATGTCTATCTTCTTAAATGACATTCAATAATATTTATTGTTTTTTCTTCATCAAGAGTTGACATACAAAAAATTACCTACCTGAAGGATTCACCTTTTTGTCAGATATGAAAACAAGTAGATGTTTTGGCAATAAGTTTTATTCTTAGCTCACCACAGACGTTTAAGAACAAAATATCTTTGAATAAACCAGTATCTTATGACTTATGTTTTAATAAAAGGGTGAAATACAATAGATTAAAATTCAATATATATATACATATTTAGATCTATTGTGAAATATATTTCGACCTAAACGAAAGGAAAAACATAAACACTCACCTTTGAGGGCTGAGTCATATTTATCACCTGTTGTTTTCAAGGTTTCCTCATCAGCGTTATAAGGAATGACTTTTGTTCCAGGCTTTGGTTTGATTCGCACTTTAATTCAAAATGATAGAATTTGTCATGAGACTTCAACCCAAAATTAAGGTTGTAACAGACTTATCTATTTTGTTCACAACATCAGTTAATGCACAGTTGGTTACAGTGAGTTTTAAATTCTCTATTTTTATAAAACTAGTTAAACTCTCATGTAACATATGTATAAATGACCATGGTACTGCAAGGTATGTTACTGGTATGGTTAATTGGTAACATAACCATAACTAACTCTGACGGTAAATTGGCGTTTCTAATGGATACCAATGCAACATGAATATATGCTTAGGCAAAAGATTTTTTAAACATTAGGTATTCTGACACTCTGTCAGATATTCTGTGCCGTTAAAAAATGTGAGAACATTATTTTAGTGAAATAATGCGTGACAGTCTGCTCGAAAAAAAAATCCATGTTGCCTTATTTTTATAAGTACATGTATACTTGTAAATTTAAACATGTAGATTGTAAAAAAAATCTGTTAAAAAATCTCATTATAAAAATCAATAACAAATTAACAAATACCAATTAAATAACTAATTATCTTGCATGGATTTACGTGAATTTACAGAACTTGACCTTTAAGTGATATATTAACACTTAATAACTATGAGTTCAAAAGTTTAGGAAATATAATATTATTATTATTTCTAAAATATCATCGGAATGTAAAGATGTGTTGCATGATTTTGTGATCGAATTTTATAAAACCCAAAGGTCTTATTATGTACCAATCCATTTTTACTCGTCAAAGGGGCATAGACACAGCTGCATTATTTATGTTTTAAAGAAGATGGGCGTATTTGGCGTGCGATCTGCAGAATCATTTGTACGAAACATTTATGGTTCAAATGTCCATGATTGGTTGGCTGACCATAGCTGATCTGATTCAAACAACCAAAAGAATTTTTTTTTCATTTATTTTGAAATACCTTGTCAGATTGTTACTACTATGGCCGTTTTTCTAAGGAGTACACTAACATAATAATGCCTCACAAAAAATAAAAACCTATAAGATATAGGCCTATATATAAAAGACATAGATGATACGTGTACTTGTACATGTACATCAAAGTTTAAGTAGAATAGTAGATTGATTTCTTTCTCGGTGCAACTAACCTAACCTAAAAACTAACAAATCAAAAATTGTATGAATACGAGAATTTGAATAGAGGAAGGGAATCACAATTAAAATATTAGCGCTGATGCTGAAATCTCTTTAATGCGTCAATAAAATTCATTTTATGTCCTAGAGATATCTAAGTCATGTCCTATGCATCACGTTTTTGAAGAAAAATAATTATTGATTGCATTTTCTTTGAAATTAATTCCATATATTTCATTTTGAAAACTTGGAAGGTGTCATGAATCTTTTAAACTGTATGCTAAGCAATTTTCTGCAATGCCGTGAAGTTCCAAGTATTAAGGAGTGCTTTTTGCTGGAAGACAAAAATTATATTGATGCGGAAAGAATATATTATACTTTAGCATGTTTCATACAATTATATATAGGATATCTATCTATCTACATCAGGCCTTGTTACTCTTCGCCTGCGTGGCACTGATTGGAGAATTTGTTCTAGAGTTGCGGGGAAAAAGCTGATTCTTACGTCATGGATTCGAATCCACTGCAAGACGTGCGTGGTGACCGTGGTCCCTCAAGTTCGGTTGAGGCCGTAGAAAGAGAGACTCCGTGTCCAAGTGTTTTGGCACGAAAAAGATCCCTCATTGCTTATTGGCATCGAGTGCTGAGTATAGATATAAATTTTTAGCCCTTCACCTGCATGTGGTGGCGTCTCCATACGAGGGAAATTATTCAAAAGGAACGTTGAAAATAAAGAAAGAATCAAACTTAATGTTACTTACTGAAAGTAAATGCCACTTGAATCAACAGGGCAACGAAAAAGAATCTGTAAAACCACATCACGTATTGTATAAACTTACTTTGAGAGAAATATGTTAATTTGGTGATGCAAGATATAGTTTAGCTATATATACGGCAATAAATAAAAAGTTGTCAACTGGCATGCACAGATGTTAATGATTAGAAACTTATGTAAAATGGCTTTCATTGTCTGCTATAAAAGTCATTAAGATTTTCAATAGGATTACGATCAAATCGTGCCTTTGAAGAAAATGCTATGTTTTTGTATGCACATTTTATTGTTTCTGTTCCTTTTGATCCTGTGCATGTATTTATCAGAACAGACAACAGATTTGTACTTTATATCGCACTTTTTGATCAATATCGGACTTTGTGATGGCTGTTTATCTGTTACATCATAGGTTAAATTCATTGCACAGGAAAATTCCTAATTATGAGGTCATTTCTTTACTTCATAAAAAAAATCGATTGATTTATTGATTGATTGTACAAGTTTGCTGTTTCGTGTCCCATTCGAGAATTTCTCTCTCAGATAGAAACGTCATCATTTACTGGTCACGTCAGCTTCAAATTTAGACTTTTACTGAACAATCAGGGCCATTGAGCAGTAAGGGTTTGCATGTCGTGACACGGTTTTTTAAGATTCCATTTAAAAAACCCGCAACATTCACTTCAAAGTGCCAAGCGTAAGTCGAAGGAACAATTACTGTCTATTTTGATGTTCGTCATACATCTCATATTTCATTTATTTGAACCTTTCCCCCATCAGTGATTTTACATTGCAGTTTCTATTGTTTTCATTCAACTTCATTTTCTTCTCACGTTTTTAAATCCAAAATATGCTTACTTAATGGCCAAGTATAAAGACGTATAGATTACAATCAGTGATAAAAAGGCAACTTTTATTTGGCATGGTTTGTATTTTTACAAAGAGCATGAGTTATTTCAACAAATGATAAATATATAGTATGAATATCGATGCTTCAAACGATTTTGCCTTTGTAATGCATATAACCTTTGACTAAGTGACTGTGTTGAATAAAAGAGTTTAACAACAAAATTTAACCTTGAAATAAAAGCTTTACACCGTAAAACACCCCATTTTGTACGTAAGAAATATCTGACAGGTATGCAGAGTACATATGTACCAGGAAGTAAGATCTATTTAGTTGTGACTAAAAACAGAGACTTTTCAGGGTTGAAAGGATACAGAAAAAGCAAGCATTTACATTTAAAATAAAATGTCCAATAGTACAAATACCGAGAGTGTTTATGAGGAAATTTTCGAATTTCGATTAGTGGCGGCAATAGATTTTGGAACGACTTACAGTGGATATGCATATTCCTTCCATGATGATCCGCTGACATTTTTCTGTCCTCAAACATGGTATGCGGGGCAAGGGAATTTATCATCACTGAAGACCCCCACTTGTCTTCTCTTGAATCCGGATCAATCGTTTAACTCGTTTGGTTATGCTGCAGAAAACAAGTATGTGCATTTAGCCTCGGAAGGAAAACACTTAGACTATTACTTCTTTATGAGATTTAAAATGGATCTTCATTGGAAGGTATGTATTGAAAAAGAAATAATGCTTTAATATGTTTTTCCTTTTATTTCCTATACTTTAGAATGATTGTTGATAGAATGTATTATAAAAAAAAATAAAATCAGAAAAATTCATTAATTAGAGCTCTTTTTATTTAATTCATGATTAGCTGGACAAACTTTCAATACATAAAACTAACCTAAATTTCCCATTTCACACTGAAACGAATAAAGTAAAAATAATCATGTTATGACGTTTTAGGATATGACACACGACACGGAAATCAATGACGTCACTGGAAAAGGTCTTCCGGCTATATTGGTTTTCTCTTCCTCCATAAAGTACTTGAAGGATCATTTGTTTCAAACCCTTGAAGACAGAGGGCACACAGTGGAAACAAGTCAGATATTATTCGTACTTACAGTTCCCGCCATTTGGACAGAATCCGCGAAGCAGTTTATGAGGACAGCGGCTGTTCAGGTTTTAATCAGTAAAAAATTCATATAAAAAATCTCACAATTTTTCTCAAAATCTTCTAAAAGTACCATGCATGTATTTCTATAACACAAATATTCATTGTGAAAATTCCTTATGTTGAAAATGATATCTTTAAACAATAAAATTAAAGTGTTGTTGAATTTAAATCTAAATTGTCCCAAATCATAAAAAATAAATTTCTTTTACACAAATATTTATTGTGAATAATCCTTAATGGAAAAAATGATATTTTTGAACAAATAAATTATAGAGTTGTTATCTTTGAACCTTGATTGTAAGATTTTTCATAATATGGCTTTCTGAATTCTTTGCATAATTTATGTTCGAAAAGATGTATTTGAGGTAATAATTGTTAGCTACATATAGTTTTCTCTTCAAATATTTTTCTATTAAGCCTTTAAAAATTGCTAAAAATTCTAAATTAAAGACGAAAAGACAAACTTTATGATTCTGAACATTTTCTAAAAGAAATCAGAAATTAGACATTTTAAAAGATTCTTTTAAGGGTAGCGTATTACCGGGTATTTTAAAAATTAATGGATTTAAAAAAAAAAAAGCGCAGAAATATATATCTATCAATTCATACACCAAATTTTAAATGAAGCGAATGTGATTAAAAGTATTTTTTTTTATTTATTTCGAAAAGCAAAGAATGTATTCATTTATTGAATATGCATTTTATATTGGAGGTGTTTTAAGATTGAATCGCTCTGGATATTAAATAACATTAAAGTTTGGGCAAATGCCAGGTCCTTTTTCTAAATACAATGGGACATTTTTCTCATATAAAACCTTTTGTATATGTTAAGAGTTTTTCCACGACACGTTGGAATAACTTTTTAAAAATAAAATCATAATTTATACACTTTATGCCATCCACAGCTTTTTATACATTGATTAAATGCTTGATACATTGATTACTTTTATAATGAAATCATTCCCTTAATGTTTTTAATATGAATAATTTAATTTTGCTTGTATTCTTGCCTCTCATTGGTTGATTTCCAAAAAGGAACGCATTACATTTTGTATAATCTGGTTTGGTATGGGGACACACCCCCTTGACAACCAGCATAATCATCTGTATCCATCAATCCCCTCATTTCCAGTCCTTGAGATTCATGGAAAATTCCAGATTTAATGAATGTTTTAATTTCAAACAGTTACTTGATCTTAAAAATCATGTAAACAAGCATCATGGCTGCTAGATCTATGTATCAGTTTTACCTCCCCTGCCTTCCCATAAATTTTAAGTTACTACGGTTGTTTTATTGCGCGGTAAATTTGAACTCATAAAAACAACACAATTTTACATCCCCAGTTGAATAATTATTTTAAAATTAAATTATAAGGAATGACTTATAATTACAATTTACAATTATAATTTTTTCTCGGAAGGAGGTAGAGGATATTTGTAATCATCTTCAGAAAATTGTCATATCTTTACAGGCTGGTGTACATACAAATCAGTTAGTGTTGGCTTAAATAAATGCAAAAGGAGAAGATAACAAACAATTAAATTGATCTAAGAAAAAATTGATAAACAAAACAAATATGCAACGAGGGCAGGAAAATGTACTCCTTGAAAGTCCAGAGGTGGAATCAGGCCCTGGGGTCATGAAAAAGACTTAGACTTAAGTCAAATTTTCAATCGCCTGTAAAATGTTTAATTTTTATTGATTTGATCTAAAAATATGCAAATAACAACATGTTTATGGATCAATGTTGAAACACATTACAGTTTTGATCTATTTGCCTTCTATAAATTTTAAGTACAGTATGAAGATTTTGACTTAAGCCTACGATGTTTCATGATCCCTGGGCTATAAGGCTATAAGTGCCTATCAGGAGTAAGCACCCTAGCTAAATGGTTTTTTTTTATTCACGATCCTTATAATTACAATTTACAATTATACAGCTCTTACTCCTAATTAAAGAAATACTAATTCCTTTTAAACTATTCCTGAATTAAAAATTGTAAAAACAAAATGAAGACTTCTTTTTATAGCAAAATATACTTTCTTGTGGAAAAAAGTGTTAGTACATATCTATAATTTCTATCAAACGTACAAGTTGAAGAAGAAATATAAGTGCTAAACGTGAACTGTATTTGTTACACATTAACATTTATAAAAATATCTCAACAGTAATTAAAGTTATGAATAACGTCATCTGTATTGTAATATTTTATTTCAATCCTGTACCAATTGCTTTTGTTTTCCCTCCTCTCATCTACTGTCTGCCTTGAGACAGTGTTTGTTTACAAACTGCAATATAATGTTATACATATTTACTATAACTTGAAAATTGTTATTTTAGATACAAAACAGCAACAAGAAAATATGCGTTTAAAATAACTTCATTTCTAAATATACAATTTAAAAAATGTAATATGTCCAGCATAACACAAAAATTGAAATAAAAATAAATAAATGTGAACAAAACAGATTTTTTTAATGCATTACTCACTAACCCACCTGCTTCAGTGTTATTTGGCACATTTCAGTCTGAATTAATTTTATTTTCTTTGCATTTTCTCGCTTAAGGTGGTACAGCAGATTTCAGTGTGCATGAGGTAAATGAAGATGGTACCTTGACAGAGATTCATATGGCAACTGGTGGGCCTTACGCCGGAACAATCGTGGATGAAGAGTACCTGAAACTTTATAGTAAAATCTTTGGATATAAGACCATGCAGAAACTGAAAGCAAATGACATGGAGGAATACTTAGCTATAGCAAGAAACTTTGAAACAAAAAAACGGTTGGTTTGTGAAGAATACATGGAGAGTTTCAATGTGAAGTTAGCTACAACTTTATCTAAAAGATTTAAATCTAAACCTAAAAAGTTTAAGAAAAACATTGCCGAAATTGGGATGAAAGATTTCATTTCCATAGATGGTGATAAAATTAAATTTGCACCCTCTGCAATAAAGAGTCTGTTTTGCACGCCAGTTGGTGGAATTGTCAGCCATATTCAAAATTTGCTTAAAGAACATGAAGAGGTGAAGAGCATTCTGCTTGTTGGAGGTTTCAGCGAATCAAGGCTTCTACAGGAAGAGATTAAAAAAGCAATTGTCGATAAAACTTTTGTCATTCCAAATGAATGTGGGCTTGCAGTTCTAAAGGGGGCCGTCTTATATGGACACAGACCGTTGTCGATAACGGCACGAATAATGAAATACACATATGGCGTCGCATCTGATTCAATTTTTAAAGAAGGAATTCATCCTAATACTAGAAAATATAAAGATGAAAATGGTGAGTTTAGATGCAAACGATCCTTTAGCATTTTGATTGCCAAGGGAACAAAAGTTTCTACTACTGGGGTTGAGATAATTCGAACTTCAGAACCTATTACAACGACACAAATGTCAGTAGCGGAAAGAGTCTACTACACGGACAAGGAAAACCCAGTTGTTGTCGATGAAAACTGTAAGCTTTTGAAAGGATATAAGTTGTCTCTTCCAGAAAATAATGGTAAGCCACGTATTGTCAAAAGCATTTTCACGTTTGGGCTGACTGAAATGAAATATCGTTCAGAGGTAATTGAAACTGGAATTCAAACAGAAGGTACTCTTGATTTATTGTAACTATTAGAACCCCGTCTTTGTGATTAAATTTCTTAACGGCAAATTAACGACAAGAGATCGAAGAGAACAGGGTGTTAAGAAGAAACGAACCAATAGTATGTTCCAGTTTTCAAAAACTTAACATTATAGTAAGTAGTGCCCACCATACCAGTCATGTTATGCAGAGCTCGTGTAAAACATGATTTTATGGTGATAAATATTGAAAAAGATCCATAAATGTGAAATTAAATCTGAAATTTGTTTAAAAAAAGTATACGGAATATTTTCATTTTTTCTGATACTGAGTACACAGTAGAAGTGCATTCGTCGACTCGAGGACCATCTATTCGATTTCAACTGATCCCACCTCTTTTTGAGTGGTTCTTATTGATTCTAATTTATAACTGTACATTTCATTTTGTCATTTGATGTCATTTCATAATCTACACCATTCTTCAACATTTTGTGGCTTTCGCCCGCGTGACACAGTGGTTAGAGCGTCTGCTCTAGAGTTGCGAAATAAGTAGTTAATCCTTACGTCACAGGTTCGAATTCCACTATGGGACGTGGAGACCGGTCCTTCGGATGAGACTATATAAATCGAGGTCCCGTTTCGAAGTAGATGCTGTCACGGAAAACATCCCTTACTGATCAATGGCCCAGAGTGTCAATCATAGGACAAAATTTCCAGCTCTCCATCGGCAAGTGGTGCCGTCACCATATGAGTGAAACATTTCGAGAGGGACGTTATCAACATACAAACAAAACTTGCACTACGGAGCAATTAATATGACCTTTTTTGCTGTATTTAAGTCAAACGCCTAATTCAATTTTGAAAGGTTTTTCCTTTAATATTTTTATCCAAATGAATTATTGGATCAAACACAGTCCTATGAAAAAAGTTTCTTACTTCGCATCGTCAATTAATTGAAATTTCTGCATTCAAATAACGTTATTTTTCTGGTGTTAAAGATTTTACAGCAGTAAAATTATTACTGAAATGACACTTTTCTAAATTTAAGCAGAGTGGTTAAAATGGTCTTATATATTCAGAAAATGAAGTAAAAAATGTGAGTCTGTGATTTTAATTTTTTAGATATCACAAAAATAGTGCTAATTTTAAGCTTACATTTTTTTTTCAAGTACTTTCATTATATATTTGATATTTTTGCCAAATATAATAGTGGAATTCACGACAGTTAATTTGATTTATAATCTAGGACCAGCATAGAACATCTCACTGCACAAAATTACTCTGTGTGCAGCCAGCATGTAAGAATAAGAATCCAAACATAACAATGCTGAATACTTCAAGGAGGAAAAGTTGATTATTCTCTTCTGAAAAACCTTCCGCCACAAAATAAAGTTCCTCACTAAATGTTTTCGGTCTGGAATTTAAGCATTGGGTCTTAATTGAATATAGTTTAATTAGCATTATCGAACCTGGTTAAGGCAATTATTTTATATCATTATGATTGCGGTTTACTCTTATAACATGTGCATAATGGCATGGGTTGCTAACTATTTTTTGAATGGGTCGTAGTTTTTTCCTATTCATGGCAATTTGTAATCTTTACTGAATTGATGAAAATCATTACCCTTTTTCGCCGTAAGATTAAAAATTATCACTAATTCAATTCAATGCTCTACAAAAACATGTACGTGTACGTCAAAGTATATGCGCAAGTACACGTACGCTTACAAGTTGAACATCTCAACCTCTCTATTGTTGTCAAAGTTTGGTTTAGAAGACTAGGGAATAATTATTCAGTTTGTTGCTTTTAATTAGATTTCAATTACATTTACAGGATATGTAAGTTTGTTAACCTTTGTTTACCGAAGTCTTCCCACAACTTAATTTTTAAACGTTAGTTTTCGATCAATAACTGAAAAGAAATTTCATTAGAAAATAAATATATCAATTGCTGAATAAAAGGCTTTAGAAGTCAAATTTTGCGGTTTAAAACCAGTATTATTAGTTTTAATTTAACTGTCTTTTATAATCAATTAACAGGTTGGTGTTGTGCAATAAAATGTGCTTTAAAATGAATTGATGTATATAACATAACTGCCAGTCCTATTTATAGGAACAAATTCAGGCGCCGAAAGTTCTATCGTCATCGATAGCAATTTTTAACACTTGCCTAAACATCTGAGCGGTTTAATACTGTAAAACAACTTTTATTCGCGTGCGAGAAATTTTTGCGAGGTTCGTGGGAGTCTCGTCATCGGGAATATTTCTCGCCGCGAACCGGTCCTTAAAGTCTCTGTTTTATCAACAACAGATTAAAAAAGGCTTGATCTTGAAAATTTATCGTTGTGAACTAGTTTATGCCCGGTAAACCGCGTAAAAAAGTCGTTGCGAATAAAAGTTGGTGTACAGTATATGCCAACATTTCGCTTCACTGTTTAATATATTTAAATTCAAATCCTTATCGATTTCAGAGGCAAAATCATTTTAACTTTATGACAATATATCTTTTTTGAAATTCTATTTAAACTTATAGTCTACAAATGATATAATGTTCACGTGACATGCCCTGAAGCATTTTGTTCATGGACTCTAAAATATTTTTCTGAGTCTTATATTTCTTACCATGCAAGTTGATTTTTATTAAAACAACAAGAACGGTCCAATTGCCAGAAATGACCAAATCTCGGAGATAGGATGGTTCCCAGAAAGAACATTGTGGCCATCACAACCCCAGATCTCTGTATTAGGAACGTTGTTTATCAAATATGAATATAGCTGTAGGGACCTTCTTTTATCATATATAATATGTTAAAAGTCAAAATAAAAAGATATTTTAGGGAATGAATAATAACAATATCGTTAAGATATTCAACCATTTTTCTAGCTGTAACTTTGCGATCTTTCATAACAAATTGCCAAAGGACACATCACTTCCCTAGCTTGGGGTACAAAAACAAACGTCATTTTTAATCATCTCCCTCCCTTCCTCCACAAAAAAACAATCCAATTTATGATTGAATGTCTGGATTGAAAGTCTATTGTCTTCACAAACCTTGTACAAGTTATTATAAGATACTTCAAAGGAATTTCCAAGTTATACATTAAACTTTACAGCCGATTGTTGCTCGAGTAAGACTGAGACAACAATTTTTCGCCAAGAGTAACCTATGTGTTGACATCATTTTCACATTGTGACGTCACAATGATGGAGAAAATCATTACTTTCCATATGCTATTTATAGAACATGTGCATGACTATAGATGTGTCAACTTACATTCTGATCTGAATCGTGGTTTTGAAAATATAAAGATAGTTCGCGAACTTTTTCATCACCCCTCGTACGTAGATTCAATTCGTTGCATTAAAAAAAATGACAATTGCAAAATAAAAGGCTTAAGGGGGCCGACTAATAAGTTTGTTATACAACTTACATTAACTTCAGTGTACATGCATTTGGGGGAACCAATGTTTTTTAAATATAGGAAAATGACAATTTTTAGGCAAATTATACAAATACTACAATAGACATTTTATTCAAACTATAATATTTGATGAGTAATACTATATTATACATTATATGTAAGAAACACAAAATTCTACCATCTTCTTATCAAAAAAACTGTAAATAAATTTCATTAAAAAAATGACAATTGCAAAATAAAAGGCTTGAATCAGATTTGCGGTTTAAAACCTGTATTATTATTTTTGATTTATCTGTATCTTTTATAATTAACACGTTGGTGTTGTGCAAGAAAACATGCTTTTAAATGAATTGATGTCTTATAGGAACAAATTCAGGTTTTAAATAACTGTATTTCACTTCCATTCTCAATGACCGTGAAGCGTAGGGTAGCACCGCAAGTTCCATCGGCATCGAAAACAAGTTTGTAGACTGACTAAATAGCTGAGCGATTTAATATATCTCAACATTTCGCTTCACCGTTTAAAATATTTATATTTCATATCTTGACCGATCTCAGAGACGAAATCATTTCAAGTATATGACTTTTTAAATTTTGTTTAAATTTATAATCTCCAACTGATATAGTGTTAAAACGTAAATATCGCCAATCAAAAACGTTTTTTAATACACACAAAATGATTTTTCAGTTTTCCATAATGTACTGAGAATTTACAAACACGTGGAACAATGCTCCTTCTAAAGATGAAATCAAACAAATAAATTTCAATTAAAGATTTACAACAAATAAAAAAAAACATTTTTAACAAAGCCTAAAGCAAAAATATATCTGAGAAACTAATGCACCATCTGTATCAGAATATGTGTATTTTTATGATTTCTTCTCAGATGTACTCCTGCTGTTTCAACTAACAAAAGTCATTCTTTTGAAAAGAGAATCTCCTAACATGTACTATGCTTAAGTTATGAAACGAAAATTAGATAAGCAATACATGTACCAGTAGTTTGACGTTATTTCTTTTAAAAGGAACTATTTAAAGAAAGCGTCTGAGATCCAAATATTATGTGCTAATTAAAAAAGGTAAGTTGTGGGTGTAAATATTTTCAGAGCTCTTTGGAATACTAGTATTGTTATGTGAAAGAAAAAAATGTATTTTATACGAAACAACACGTTATATATTCTATGACACGACAGTTTTTATCTTATATAAAGATTTAGAGTGACCTTGCAGTTTTTACTACCGTCGAATATTTGTTTTAATGTCAATTTTCAGGCCATGACTTTTAAACTTAATTTTGTTAAGATCGATTTGGAAACAGCTAATAATTCTCACTTCAGGCAAGGGAAACAATTCTTCCTTGCACATGATTCCACCTCTCTAAAAAGGCTCGTATTGACACTGTTTTGAGAATTATTTCTCTTTCTTGTCTTCACATTTTCTGAAATGCCCAGCAATTGTTTAAAAAAAATGTTTTACACATATCGTCAATAAAAATAAACAAAATCACTGAATTTGCATATATTGCACATATTGGTGAAAAGAGTATTTATTATCAAAATTCTGATTTTGAAACTCTTCTTGCAAATGTATTTCAGATTTTATTTTACAGTTACTCTCTTTTCAGTATATTTCACTTAATACTGGAACAGAATTCTAAACACATATATAGCAGTATGTTATAACAACCTAAGTCTATAGAAATGATCTTGTACTCAGATAATATGCAAAGTATTCTGTTATTTTTCATCAACAAGCAGAACAAGAGACGAACAAGATTTAAACGATGTATATATGTAAAGTGCAATTAATAATTTACAAAGCAATTCCGTATATATGTTTATAAAACTTTTATTTTTGGGGAACTTGCCAATATTGACAAATGTCTAAGGATGTAATGAATAATAATTTTAATAAGTTTCGATAGTCACAAGTGTGGCATCATATTTATGAAAGATCAGAGAATATTCAACTTGTTTTTGTTTAATCAATTTCCGATACATTGCCAGGATATGTCTGTAAGTCTTCCGAATAAAAACAGAAAAATATTAATAGAATATTAACAGGACAGTATATGTTGCTGTTTTAACATGACACAAATTGAATGAGCGGTTAAGAAACTGTGATATCATTTTGGATTAATCTTAGGCATGCACACAGTTGCTGTGTGTCTTATTCAATCAATCAACACCATGGCATTGTATAAAATACATGTTTTAATAATTTTCAAAACATTATTTTAATACAATTATATTTTACAATTAACTATCTTCACGTTTATAATTTTGAAATATCATAACTCTGAAAACTAATTTCAAAAATTAATTATTTTACTAAAAGCACAATAACGTATTGAAATTTTGTTTAGATTGTCTTTAGATTGTTTTTAGATTCATTCGAAAATCGATATCATGTTCAAAAAATTAGTTTTAAAATAAAATTTTTAAATGCATACTCCTCATCTCATTCTCCGTCCTCCTCTTCATCCTTCTTCTCTTCCTACTCCCACCTCCACCTCCTACTCCTCCTCTAACTCCTCCTCTACCTCCTCCTCCTTTTCCTCTACCCCATACTCCTTGTCCGCTACCCCTTCTCTTCCTATTTCTCCTCATTTTCCTACACCTCCTCCTTTACCTCTTCTATTCCTACTCTTCCTCATTTTCCTATTCCTCTTCCTCTACCTCCTACTCCTATTCCTTTTCTCCCTACTCATACTCCTCTATCTCCTCTTCCTACTCATTTTCGCCCTGCACATCGTCGTCTACCTCTTCCTAATAATTTCCTCTCTACTCATCCTCCTCTATATCCTCGTGCTCCTATTCTTCCTATACATTCTCCTTTACCTCTTCTACTCTTTTTCGTTCTACTCATCATGCTCTATCTCTTCCTGAGACTTGCGAATATATGTCGTATTAGAAATGTAATATTTAAGACTTACAAAAAAAGCTACTTTTCTTTAATCGTAAACTATTGACCAAGGGTGGCGCAGTTGTAAAACCGTCTGCTTCTATTGGAAACAACTAAAGTTATGTTTCTTAGGGAATATTCAAATACATGTAAAATAAAAAAAAAATCAAAACTTAAACCATCTTTTTCCTAAGTCAAAAAAATCCCATTGTAAGAGAGGAGCCACTGCGCCACGCGGGATCAATTCTAGAAATACCTTTTCCAAATCATGTTGATTTATTTTGTGTGCCAGTATGGTCATATTTCGACGGCTCTTCTGTATGAAACAATTATAGAGTCAAACCAAACCTTTTGTAAGTCTCTGGGTGTGTTAATGTGGAATACCGTATAGCCGGTTATTTAGCGAGGATGTAATTTAGGCCTATTTTGGCGATTTATAAAAATTCACCAAAATAAAAACCGCTAAATTTGTAGTCTACACGCCTTGCGTTTGTAAACTTCCCCATTATAAATGATGGTTAAGCCAAATCAAACAGTTATAAATATGGACACATCAATACTATTGACTTTTATTTTGTATAAACATAAATATTTACTTCTACATATGATATTTATCTCTTTTTAATTTGGATTTCATCACTGCCAAATCTTTTACTCCAATCGACCCTAAAGTAAAAAAGGTCATGTTTGTTTAAGAGTGGTTTCGAATCATCTGTCATTTAAAACAGCACACTCATGACAAATCAAGTTTATTCAGCAATTAATTTTTTACATTACCTATACTTGTTATAATTAAATACCTGATATCAATTAATACATAATTATGTGTGAAAGTAATTGCGCTTGGAATGGTTTATTTAGGTAAACCAGGAAAGCACTTGGAATGCATTGTCGGCAAAATGTCACAACATGCTTGGGGTGATCAAGAAATATTTACATACTTAAGCTATGAACTTATATAATCAAATACCAATTTAAATACAACAGAGACTTAAATATACGTAAAAAATTAATGTAGCTTTTATATAGTCTGATTTTGCAACGAAAAAAAAAGTTCGTGTCTTACTTTCGTTGTTTTAAAATGATACAAATAATTTAACTTTAAAAATAATCATTAAATTATTTGTGCAGTTAAAATAAGAGCTACATCTTATTGCATTGTGTATATTTTTCTTTCTGTGAACTTTTTTCGGTGAAAATTTGCATATACGTTGTACAAACATTAAGAATTTATAAAAGCAAGACATATTTTACAAATATTAAAATTCTTTTCTTCAGTTGTATATAAATGTGTCAATGGTAGGGGTACCTGGCGCAGTCACGAAGTCAGGTTTTGAAAATATGTACATGTAACATCAACATTCAAACCCCCGATGTACCCATAATAAGAGCGAAAATAATTTAATTCAAGCATATAATTTTTCAATTTTATTTTGACTTCATATAGAGAAGTTTGTTAGAATTCTGATCGGAAATACATAGAATATTAAGAAAATAAAGCACGGTAAAGAAATCTGATAACGACGACAAAATGGATTTTGACGTTAAGGCGGAGCAGCTAGAGACCTAAAATGTTGTGTAGCGTTATTTAGAACTCTTTTCCAGACTGACCAACCTAAAACAATAGCAAGGAAAAAACACATGTCTAAGGATTTGTTATCTCATTGAAATATATATATATATATATATATATATATATATATATATATATATATATATATATATATATATATATATATATATATATATATATTGAACTTTTAAAATTCAACCAGAGTAAAATCAAAAGCTTGTGCATTGAAATTTTTAACGTAACAGAATTTAATGTTGATACACTGCAAAGAATTACTTTTGCTAAGTCATCATGTATACCCGACACTAGAAAATTTTATACTGGTGTAGCAACAGCACACATTTTTTTTTAAAGAATCATCTAAGAAAAAAAATAAACAACTTGAATTTTGTAACGTTATATAAGGTAACAAAGAAAAAAGGGTTAATGCTTTCCGATTGTTTCAGATGCGAAAACATCTCCAGCTGACGTGACGTTAAAATGACGTCGTAATGCTGCTCCAGGTCGACAGACATAATTATGCATGTTTAAAATTTCACTGCAACTCATCAAATTGTCCTATAAATTAGAAAACTTGCGTAATTGTTTTATTTGGTCTTTATAAAATGGTGACGAATTTTCGTAAATTTAGCTCTGCTCGTTAAGAAGTTATAGTAAATGTCTCAATAATTTCCGAACAGCCCTCGTACATCTGCATCTGCATATTTGGGGTGTGAGGTTTATCCATAGTTTCTGCGTTCCCCCCAGTATTTCCGAACTTTGGCCAGTTTGGGAGGGTATGTAATCATATCACGAGCACTGTCTTTACCTGCGACTTTACGGTAATGAATTTGAATTCACCAAAATATTATCCACCAAAATTAATACCTTTTACCTATACGGTACAATCGGTTAATTGATTATTTTTTGTTTAACGTCGAGTCGGCAATATTTCAGCCATATTTCGACTGTGTGGGCATTGATGTGTACGTGGGCATTGTTGTGTACAATTATTATGTTCCCCAAACGAAGTTGGGGAACATATTGTTTTTACTCGTTTTCTTATTATTATTATTATTATTTTTCTTCCTGGGAAAATTTTGTACTTGAGTGTTCTTGTAAACTACACATCCGACTAAGGTAAAATGTTTTTAGGGTCAAAATGTTATGTAGATTTGCCGAAGAAAACATTTTGCGTGCACGTGCTTGCGAGAGCGCGCACGTGCAACACGTGAAATGACCGATTTAATTGATTTTGGCGTAACTCTTTACATTTTTGATGAAATGCTTTGAAACTCATAATATAAGGATATTTCAGTGGCATAGACAATATGACATGGTCAAAATAGCAATATCTCACGCGTATGCACGTGCGCTTCGCTCTGATTGGCTGAAACTAAAGTCTCTATATCTTTCTTGTTTTTCGATGAAATCCTATGAAATTTTGAACATAGCCATGCATTAAGATGTCTTACAACGTGATGTATAGCAATTATCATGAAAACACGTGCATGCACGTGCGCTGCAATCTGATTGGCTTAAACTTTAAATAGCTATAACTCCCTTGGTTTTCAACCAAACAGGATGGGATTTGGAACATAGATAGACATAAGGAACTTCTACAAGAAGGTATGATCACCATGTACATGCATACACGTGCGTTACGTGCGCTGCAATCTCACTGAAACTTTAAACAGCTATAACTCCCTTGGTTTTCAACCAAACGGGGTGGGATTTAGAACATACATAGATGTAATGGACTTCTACAAGAAGATATGGTCACCATGCTCATATATGCACGTACGTGCACGTGTAATGGGTTAAATCAAAAATATACTGGAATGAGCATATCTTTTAATACTTTTGGATTAAATATTTCAATATTTTGTATATAAAAATATATAGATTGTGTCGACAAGATGATATGGTCATTATGCACATGCATTCAAATGCGCACGCGTGCAATGCTAAAATTTGAATGAACTTGGCGTTGTTAAAGTCTCAAATGCATAAGTTTTTGTCTTATTTAATGAAGCTTACAGGGAATATGGCACCAAAAGGGAGTTGGGGAGCGTTTGGGGAACATCTGTAACGGTCCCCGTTACAATAAGCACTAGTTTAATGTGAATCCAAAGAAAAGACTGCAAAAGAACATGTTTACCCAAGACGGACAACTTTAATTTAATAAAAACCTAAATATTTCACATTAAATTAATGTTTTAGTTGTCTTTAAATTTCAATGAACTTTTAAATAGTAGGATTACTTGTGCATTGAAATTTTAAGTATATTATGTGATTTAATATTATTTTTTGAGATAGTAACCGACAGGAAGTATCCTATGAAGAAGTAGGTATTGAAGCCACTGTACAGCAGAATCATTTGTTGCCTTGAAACACATTCGAAAAACATCCTTCGTGCATATATTATTCACTCCATGAGGGAATAACTCTACATTCCACTTTCAAACTATTAGGCTTTATACAATTCAGGTTTATGACATTGTAAATAATTTTTGAACATTTTGTATTTAAAAAAATATATTCAAATAAAATGCTAAATAAGACAGACAACTTTTCTTCAGTATTGTTCTCTTTATTGCCAGATTTTAAAAACATATTGACATATTGCAATAGCACTAATAACACTGTTGTTCTGCATTCCATTTAGAGTGGGAAGATTAGAATTTTTAAAGGCAGACTTTGAAAGAAAAATACAATCTTCAGACACAAAATCTCTAACAGTTATTTGGAATTCACATATGTACCCATTGCGCCCCGTTATTAGCAGACCTATTTTTGTATTCATATGAAGCAGAGTTGGTGCAAAATTTTATGCATGAAAAGAAGAAAACACTTGCTGTGGCCTTCAACTCGACATTTAGATATATCGACGACGTATTGTCAATTAACAATTTGTAATGTCCATTCCTATGTCGATACGATATACCAGTACATGTATCCTGGTGAGCTTGAGATAAAACATACCACGTTACATCTGTTTCATATACCGGTATATTACTTGAAAAAGACGTTAATGGCAGTAATCTAACAACCAAGCTCTATGATAGATATCATGAATTTAAATTTTCAATCGTCTACTTCCATTACTTCTGCAGGAATATACCTTCATCACATGCATACGGAGTTTTTGCATCTCAGTTGATATAATACGGAAGTGTATGCTCTACATTTGAACAATTTCTAAGACGAGGTAAATTATTGACAAAAACGTTGATGAAACAAGAATATCAGCAGTCTCGTTTAAAGTCATCATTTTGTTAGTTTTATGGTAGATACAATGACCTTGTCAGCAAATACAATTTATCATTGAGTCAAATGCTGAGTGACTTTTTCATTTAACAATGCTTCATGTAGCTAGGTGAAGGATGAGAAATAAATAAATGATTCTGTTTTGGTAATATTAGAGTTTTAACTACAGTGACTCGACCAATGGGTGTTAGTATTCCACTGTTGCATCAATGATATTACTTTAGGTAGAATTAAATTATAATTTGTGTCAATAATTGTTTCTAAATCTACTGAAGAATTAGTGCCCAGGAAGGACGAAGTTGTTGACATCCAATCTAAAGTCCATCTTCGGTGGTGAAAAAATTGATTTGATTTTTTTTTAAGCCAATCCAAATAGTTTTTGTTTTAATACTGTTTATTTTCAACCCAGATAACCGTGAAAAAATGTCTATGGTATCAAGAGTAGCAAAAAGGTGAATTTGGTGAACAATCAAGGGAAAGCGAAGTTTCATCAGCATATTGTGAATTTTTTTTGTTCTTTCTCCTGAATAATAATGCCTTTAATGTCTTTATTTTGTCTCACAGAGGAGAAATAAATATGGTGCAACAGGATATCCTTGTCTACGACTTCTCTGAATATTTACCGATCAATGTCCTCATTGCTGAACAGATGCTTTAAAATTTGTATTCGAAATTTTGATACAGTCGATGAATTTATTCCCCAAGACAAAATAATTCAAAACTTTGTAAATTAAAGGCCATGCTATTGAGTCAAATGCTTTCTCAAAACCATGAAGGACTAAGATATATGGCATATTTCTTGACTATGTATATTTTATACAGGGGTATTTTCGCACCGCTTTTTAGCACTTTACGCCCTTAAGCACTTGCAAACAATTTCGTCCTGTTTTAAATTCGCCCAGAAACATTTTTGTTTAGGACATTATATAGAAATCTTTGAATGCGCCCCGTTATAAATTCGCCCAACCGAGTGTAGTGCAAAAGGGATAAACATAAAACGGTGGCGAAAATTTCCCTGTATGCAGTATGACATAAGATCATAAATAAATCGTGTATTTTCCCCTATATATCTACCTTTCATAAAACCAGATTGTGTATCTGAACTAAGGGAGTCTATGGTAGACTTTGTTCTATAACTTGGGCACCCAGATATACGACGTGTGATCAAAGAGTTCGCAAACTAATTGAATAACTTCCAAAAAATAAACAGTGTTTGGTTTCAGTGTCGATTATATTTTAAGTTAGTCCTCTACGATTTTAATGCACATCTGCCACCGTTCTGCTCATGCGCGAATCACGTGATATAGGAGGTCACCTTCTGATTTTTTTCTTCATAAATAACTGTGTTGCTTTTATTTTGTAACTCCATATCCTCTACTTATTCTATTAATGATTTTTCAAGTTCATCTCTCTTCTTTTTCTCATATGAAAAATATGAAATGGAAACTCCCCTTGTTTTTAAAAGAAGAACTTCAAAAAATAAACTATCATCAGTACAGTAAATGTCATAAGTAGGTGTTGTGTTTCGTAGATATTTCAATTTTACTTTTTCATTTCTTACTTACCCTTTTCAACATATGTCATGTGATACAACAAACTATTATCAAATTTCCAAAACCCACAACATCTCTCTAAAAACTACATGTAATGAATGGAATGATTTGATCCATAGCCAGGTTCTATTGTAAAATTTTCTACTACTAAAAAGTTGGATCAGCCTTCTGATATAAGATTATAATCAAGCCGACCTTGTCTACATGAACTTTTTTCCTGGGTTCAAGATCCTGAGGTAATCAACAATATGTAGATTCTTCATAACTTCTATCAGTTTGTCTCTAGCCTTTGGGTTGTTAACATGAGTATAATTATATGTATTAATAACAGGGTTCAAAGCAAGATTTAGATCAACACATATTATGAAATATTCATTATCAAATTCCAAAAGGATTTCACGAACTTTTTCATAAAATTCTAGTTAATCAAGATTTGGACCATAAACAGCAATAAGATTTGATCCGTTATCCTAGACTGTAATATCTGTCTACTTGATTTACCTCACAATCTTTTTTTTCTTTATGCATTCTGAATTCAAAAATTGCTTTAAAA
The DNA here is from genome assembly GCF_032062105.1 of Saccostrea cuccullata. Taxonomy (NCBI): domain Eukaryota; kingdom Metazoa; phylum Mollusca; class Bivalvia; order Ostreida; family Ostreidae; genus Saccostrea; species Saccostrea cuccullata. The sequence continues at coordinate 189,570 of NW_026931351.1, read as the reverse complement.
ATGACACTAACACCACGAGCATTGGATCTGAAGGAACTAAAAATACATTTATACCCCAATTGAGCTTCTACGTATGGTAGTAAATCATCAGTAAAATGTGTATCCTGTAAACACAGGATAGAGAGACCCTTTTTCTTATAACAATTAAATCGTTTCTGAGGTTTTGCTTGTCTTTCACAGTTCACCGTTGCAATCATCACACAGTTATTCATTAAGCAGCCTCCAAGCAAAACATCCGATGTAATAAACACTTTTGTTTCTGCATTAAGAACAAGCAAAGATGTCTGTACAAGAAAAAAGGACACAGGAACATGCTCCTTAGTGAAAAATCCAGAGACCCTAAAAGAGCTTTTTTGTGAAAAAATCTACCCCTTTTATACATGTTAATTCCTCCGTGTTGATAATGCTATCAGTAAAATACCATGCAAGCTTAGAATTTCGTCCTGAGACTAGATCGCCATCAGCTGACGTCACGAAAATGTCATCTCCACAGCGAATGCTCTAAATACATAAATAAATCAAAGAAATGTTAATTAAATCAAGTATTATAAACAACATAATCTTTAAGGTTGTTATATATTTTTTTTTGTCAATATATATATATATATATATATATATATATATATATATATATATATATATATAAAGAAATGTTAATTAAATTTTTTTAATTTTTTGTTTTTTTTCCGTCAGTACAGTGTATAATAAATTTACAATTGTACTAAAAATTTATGTATTAGAGCATTCAGTGAGGAGCTGTGATTTTCTTGACGTCAGCTTATGGCGATCAATCCTCGATGACAGGACGAAATTCTATGTTTGCATGAATTTTGTATGAATAATTCCTTCGTTAATAAATCCTTCATTAATGTTGACCTATAAGAATCCAGGCAGGTTTCCAGGACTATTGTACATCTGATAAGCTCAAAAATTGGTCTAAAGATGTCCCACTTAAAAACAGGACCATCATGGCCATTAAGTATATAATAATTTATAATAATAATAATAAAATAATAAAACAATTTTTTAAACACGTATTTAATTAAATTCCATATTTTCTTTTAAAGAGCTAGGTTCACTTTATGCATAAAATGGTCCTGTACTTATATCAATTTATAAACTATCACCCTCTTTCACATTTCATATAAATGTATCAAAATAAAGTAGACACTTGATGCTTTCATTTCCTGTAATAAAATTTCTTTTTGAGAATCTAGATATTGGAAAACAGGTTTTGAGAAATTGCAATGCTCTTGAAATTTGCAGAAAACATTCGTATTTGACTACCTTCGGCAAAGAATTAAAATATCTGCACAGCCCACGATCCAAAAAATAAAACATGTTTTCTGATCTTCAGAAACATATCTTTCATTTTGTATTTGCATATTTTGGATAAGAGGTTGTGTTCTATATGAAATAGGCCATTTTCAAAGAAATTTACAGAGTATGAAGAAAACGACACATTTTATGACGCCATAATGCATTGACAGACTATAGGGAAAATTATGTCATGATTAATAGATACTTGTTCACCAACACTCCACTGCATTTCAGCCTATCTGAGCGGTTTTGATTTTTCAGAAATTCCCAGGGCCAAATAAGGCCCAAAGTGGTTCTTCCTCTTTTTGTTTGGAACAAAGACCTATGATTCATGACGTGTTTTACTATTTGAAGGACGGGAACTTGTTTTGGCTTTGTTTTTATTTATTTTTCTTTTAAGAAGGAAAAGTTAACATTTGTTTTACAAGGCGCTGTGAGCTGAGTTTTTGTTTCTCAAAACATTTTGTAGATTGATAAACATTGCACCCTAACTAATGAAAAATTATTGAAAAAATGATTTATTTTTTTTAGCTAGATATTAACGAAATTAGATTGTAAATTGAAAATGTTTTATTAGATTGACTCTTTGACTGCATCGAACGTGGCTAATTAACAATCACTTGAGATATTGACAATGCTGTAATTTTTCATCTGAAAGCAACTAACAGCATATATATGACAAGGGATCTTTGCCTTCCAAAACCAATATTATGAAACTTTTGTTCGTGAAATGTTTTGAATAATACAGATTTTAGCGGTGGAATTTCTTTCACTTGCTTCCTTTTGTGAAAAGATTTGAAAAAAAACAGTATTTAGGCATTGAAGTTCCTATCACCTATCCTTCTTTAAAGCTATGTTTCTTATGGAATATTTAACTACATGTAAAATAAAATCAAAACTTAAACCATCTTTTTCATAAGTCAAAAAATTTCTTTTGTAAAAGAGGAAATAAATGCTTGTACTTCTTTGTCTTGTTTCTGTGGTAGAGAAATACTGTTTCCAAATCATATTAAGTTATTTTATATAACAGTTTGGTTGGAACAATTACAAAGTCAAACAAAACATTTTGTGAGTGTGTGGGGGTGTGAAATACAATTGGCTGATTGATTGTTTATTGTTAAACGTCGAGTCAGCAATATTTCAGCCATATTTCGCGGTTGTGGGCATTGATGTGTACGTGGGCATTATTTTGTACAAGCAATTACTTTAAATTTATCAAAGTAAAGACTGAAAAGTACATGTTTACCAAAACGAATAACTTTAATTTTAATTAATAAAAATATACAAATGATACATTTAATATGATAGCTGTCTTGAAATTTAAATGTACTTTTAAATAACTGGATTACGTGTGCAATTAAGTCTCAAAGGTTAGTAATAATAATAATAATAAAAATAATAATAATATGAAAAATTGCTTTACCTAGGTTAAATAAAAAAGAAATGATGCAAATATTTGAGATATGTAAAAGTCTTACCGACATTAAGGAGGAACAGGACCTTTCGCTGAAAAAAATCCTGACAAGTGTCAATGAATTTTTTTTTCGTATTTATTATATTACTAATTTAATATGTACTTAACATTTTAAAATGGTCCTGTCATGGGATTTCTTGACTTATTTAAAAGATATCACCCCACAAATACCGCCCTGTTTAGAGTTTTTATGGAGTTTAGATACTTCATGTTTACGAGCCCATAACGGAGTCCATGATGCGAATTTTTACGCACAAACGATAAATATGATAGATAACACTATATACTCAATATTTCAGAATATTCATGGTGTTTGAATTATCTAAAAGCAATTGTTTTAATTTCATATAGTATTTGGGTGGGATAATTTCTGCATTTTCGAGGCAGCTTCAACGCCAAAAACCTCATTTGGAAAAAATTCTGTCAATAAATATTTCTAAATTTACGATTGAATGTCAGTCCTTCATCGTAATTATTTATTGCATAAATATCACAGGGTGAAGCTTACCTCAATATCGCAGAAGGCATCGTTGAATTAGACGTAAGCATGATACAAACGCTTCATGTTTGTATTTTCCGAGTGCGGGAAATCAATTGTGACGTCACACGAAAACATAAACATTCAAAATTATCTAAATAGAGAGAATCTCTGCTGCTAAACACGAAAAAATATCAATTAAAAAATCTGCTTCAGAAATTATCACTATACATTGACTGTGACCTGTTTATTATGAAATAAAACTGATCATGACGGGTGTGTGTACTTTATCTCGCTGCACTGAGAATTCAAACACTACGTCTATGACGTCACTGACGTCAGATTGAAGGGTAAAGAGAAACAAATGTGTGGATTTGGCAACTTCACAATATCTGAATGATGGCAAGATCTTTAAAAATTTTATTAGTAATAATTTCTAAAATTAGATGTTTAAGAAACATTTTAGAATTTAGAACAAAATTACACAAGAACTGTTGATTTTAACAACGTTTAACATGTATATCATCACCGATTATGACGCAATATGTCTTTTTAGTCATGTGACATGTGCCCTGTCTCCCCTTAATCGTAATAATCTTAAAAATAACATTAACATAATATTAACCGGTGAAATTGGAAGGGAACAGACTATAGGTTTTCTCCTTGTCATTTCGTCCGTCTGTCTGTCCCACTTGGTTTTCTGCATTTTTTACGCTTGCAGATTATGAGCTGTGTTTTTGGAATAAGTTCCGCTTCAATGATTTTAAGGGAATTAAAGCTATTATAATTTCTAAGGGTTTTCCGCTTATTTTTAATTAAATGCTTATAGATAACTGTTGAGTTTAAATTTAGAATATGAGCTTACCTAGTTGAGGTAAAGATCAAGTTTGTATAATGTTCCGATTCAATGGGGTTTTTTTCCGGAATTTAAGCATTATGAAAGCTTTTATAGAAATGGCGGTAAGGAGGTCAACATGGCGATTAAAATTGGTGGACGTCCAATTTTTCTGATTTATCTCTCACTGTCGTTTTAATAGGAGGAAAATGCGTCAGTATCTCATGAACATAAGGCAACTATAAAAATTATAAACGAACGCTTATATTATCACTTTTACTCATATAGTTTGGCCGTTTAATTAGAAGAACATGTTTCAATATGGAAAAAAAATCTTTTTGTAATTAATTAAATTCCATAGCTTCTTTTAAATAATGGGTGGACGCCACAACTTGCCGGTGGAGAGCTCCAATGTTGTCCTATATTCGGCACTTACGGCCATTGAGCAGGGAGGGATCTTTATCGTGCCAGCACCTACTGCGACACGGGACCTCGGTTTATACGGTCTCATCCGAAGTACCGGTTTCCACGTCCCACAGTGGGATTCGAACCCGCGACGTAATGATCAACTCCTTATTCCGCGACTCTATAGAAGACGCTCTAACCACTGCGCTACTAGGTCAAAATTGAGATCTAGAATAGATCAATCTAACAGCAAAAAAAAAAAAAAAAAAAATGAAGGAATCAGAACTCGTCAGTGTGTAATGTAGAGAGGGCTCCTAATGCTAGAATATTGTAACTTCAATGTCGTAAATTTCTTTACGTTACCTTAATTAAATGTAAAACAGCACAAAATTATGTTTACCCAAGATGGATCCCTTTAATTGAAATAAAACATATAAAGGACACGTGTGTTACATATAGTTGTGTTGAAATATTAATAAGTGGGACTGCGTGTGCAATAAAGTTTCTCTAGTTAAAACAAATTGCATACAATATGTAATAAAAAGATATTATAACCAATAGTTGAGAAAATCCTAATTAGTTTTAACTTTTAACGCACAATTGTTTTACATATAAGAGGAATATGTAGACAAAATTAATTGACTTTCAGTTCATCTATTAAACATCATCGACCTAGAAAGCAATATTTTCCCCTAGTGTTGCAACATGCAAGAGACTGAGGGTAAAAGAGCTTTGTCTGAACAAATTCAATATTAAAGAAATAGTTGAAAGAATGATTGTCAAAGAAAATGTGGAGAAAAAAAATCAAACAGGTAATTTCATTAAATGAAAAATCTGATTTCTCGGGGATTATAAATGTCTACAAAAGGTCGAGATAGAAGTTAATAACGTACAAACACAAGGTCCGATCGATGGAAGTTAACTACGCACGTAAAACAAAATACCAAGATTTATGCTATCGAACAAACAAAAGACTAAGATTATACAGGTCACACTTATTCATTTTTTCTGGTATCAAAAATAATATCTAAAACTTCAAAATTGTCAATGCTTAACAAGAAATCGAAAATTTTAAAACTAAAATTCACTATTTATTTGTTATACCAAAAACACTTAATGTGTGGTTTGCATTGATAAGAGAAATTTCAGTGATAAATTAAAGTATAATTGATTAGTTTGGTTTCCCCGTTAAAACTGCTACCAAATTTATGAGTCTTGTAGAGGAATTTAATTTTAAAAAAAATGTGCCACAAAATTAAAAGGATGCAAAAAGTTGGGGAAAATTTACCTGCTTACAGATTGAAATGGTAGTATTAAATTAATTTAAAAGGTTGATCTCTTCTAAACAATTAAGCTTGGATGTCAAGCATTTTTTTTATTCGTTATGTATCTTTCTAATATACATGTAATTTATGAGAGTTTCTTTTTCAGAATTATACTACAATAATATAACTATACACACTGATGAATGGGATTATAATTAGCGAACTGTAAAGAAAAAGTTTGCATTGAAACATTGTGTCAGAAAAATGACGAATAGTTTGAAAGTATAAAGGTAATTAAAACAAAGGGCAGTAGTAATTGCACACAGGTTTTAATGTGCTACTTTTAAAAGAAGTATTATTTACAGAATATTGAAAGAATGTGTTAATAGTTTGCTACATGTATACTGTTTACCGTCCCTTTCTAGAAATTTTGGTTCATATTGCAATTGTTATAAGTATCAGAAAATTGATTATTGTTCAAATGGCTGCATTTTATATTTTGAGTATTAAGAGTCATCAGTATTAATGGAATCGTAGTAGGTGATGTTCCAGAATCTGATCCATGGTGTTGTTCAAACATCAAGAAGACAGAAGCATTCATCATGCCAACACTTATTGCGTCGCGGGATCTTTAGTCTCAACATGTCATGCGGACGAACTTTGGCATCCGTTTTCTATTGTACACTGTATAACTTATTGCAAAGGTACATGTACAACCTATTATTAAATGTTTGTTACATTATGTTTGAGTGGAACTCACAATATATTGTACACTTTGCAAAAGTTCGATCCATGAAATCTAATTATATAAACAGAAAAATTATGAACGGTTAATTTTATCGTGGAGCATATATAATATTGAAAATGTCTTTGCTGTTCGAAATTAACATGTTTTTCTCTTATCAAGCAAGAAAAAAAACATATGAATTATGATATATGAAAGAAAATTTGTTTCTTTATAAGATGCCTTCAATTAAATCAATTTTATAAGTTTCTAATTAATAAATTTTTATCTGTTCTTAAAATCAAAAACATCGTCTTTTGATTAAAAAGAATTTAAAAATCAAATGTTTTTCAGGTCCAATTTTTGGCAACGAAAAAAAAGAGCACTGAACGATTATTCCATTGGGAAAATAATGGTTTTTCTTTTTACTTTTTTTATTTTGTCCCTTAAAGTGTACTTAAAACAAGGATCTGAATTTGTGAACTTACAGTGTACGTTCAAAACTAAGGTATCGAATATAAATCACTAGATATGAAAAACTGTATTTTAAAAAGTCTATAAAAAGACGATTTTAAGCAAGATATTATTAAAGATCAGTTACACTTCTTTTCTGCTGTTGTTTCAACGTAAGCATTAGTAGCTCGTGATTTGTTTTTTAGATTTTCATAACACCACGCCTATTCAATATATTCAAGTATGTAAAACTACTCCATTGAATTTCTAAGGTATATACATGTATTATGTAAATCACAAGAAATGAAAAATTGTGAATAAATTAATAAAATAAAAAAATTTAAAGGGAATTTTTAAAAAATTAAAAACTTAGATGAAGATTTTAAGCAAGAGAATAAAATAGCAATTGAAAACATGTTTGCAAAAAAAGTATTGAGAAAGGTCAGCTACTCTGCTTGAATGTTGCTTTCCTTAATCTTTTGTTCAATCGTAAGCATTAGAAGTTTATGATTTGTTCTTTAGATTTCTATTACACCACGCCTACTTGCCATATTCAATTATTTGAAATCATTCCATTGGATTTCTAATTTTGCTAATGTAAGAATGTACATACCGATTGAAGTCAATGAGAGTAGCATGTATAAGATGTAGTAGTATAAATAGAGTCGTTACATGTCTCTACATACAGAATCAGATCGACTCTACACTCAACACTCGAGAAACTTAAGATGGCTATAGTTCTCCCAAGAAACTACAGCATCCCAGAAGTGGAGGTCAGTGAAAGAGATGAAACCATTTGTTTGAACAGCTTCATTGCTAAGGATCAAGAAGGAAACATACCCTATATCCAAAAGACGTACCATCAACCTCTGTGCTTCCAAGCAATTAGTGACAGTAAATCTACTTTTGTGAAATGATGAATCAAATGCGCTATGGTGGAATATAATCGACAAAATACAGCGATTTGTATTGAGTCCAGACGTTATGAATTTGTTTATGCATAGAAGGGTGCTCACCTAGGATTTGGCTGAAGCTTTTTTTGGTTTTCATAACGAGAAGTTTTTTTCCTCAAGTTGAAGCTATGTTGCTAATGACGAACTACAGTTCTTCAGAGACAACAGTATTCATTTGTTATACTATTTGAACTGTTTCTGATTTTGTATGTGTGTTTTTCATTGAAACTTTTACTTGTCTTTTGAATAAAAGAAAGAAACATTTCTAAAAATACATAGTCTTTTAGTTTCTCTTTACTTTTTAACCTTGTGCATCACTTCAGTAATATGGAAATATGTCTTCAATCTGTATTTTGAGGAAAAAAATTAAATACACATCGTGACGCACAAAGGGGAAAATTGACAATCGTAGAATTTTACAGGCTTCAGAAGTCTACTTTTTGGAGAAAAATAATTATGTAATAAAAATAATTTTAGTATGCCCCATAACGAAAATATTGCTTTACTTCTTTCTCCATGTTGTACGCGTATGCAAAAGATTTGAATAAGTTACGACGGTTGCCATGGCCTCAAGTACATAAGAATGAATGTAAGTAGACCAAGAATTTATTTTTGCACGTGCCAGTTGCATGTTGTTTACAAGTCTGAGCTAAAAATAAAATTGACGTGACCTTGACATATTTGAAAACAACGAAGTGGTAGATACAACCTTTGTTTTTCAGCACTTATTTTGAGCAGTTTTTCCTTGCCTTACTGTGCAGTTCACTTGTCATATCTTCGCTATACTCATAATATTCATAAATCTTTCGATGTATGATAGAAATATCTTAAAAGCAGCACATGATTTTGACTCATTATGTAACTCATTAGCGTCGCCCGCTACATGTAGGTGCATAGGTTAGCTCATTTTTTCTCTATAGAGGCACTGAGATGATCCTTAAGTCATTGGCTCTAACAATGGGACCTGAAGGCCGGTCCTTCAGATGAGGTTATATAAACCGAGTTCCCGTGTCGAGGTAGCTACTGGCACGCAAAAACTCATCCACTGCTAAAAGTTCCAAGTAGAGGTCCACTTTTGCCTTCAACGGAAAACTGAAGTCGTCTCAATATGAGAATTTTTAGAAAGGACATTTAACAAACAAACGAATCACTGAACAGAGTGTAAATCTCTGACCGCTGGAAATTCCTAAGATGGATTCAAGGTATTAGAGAATCATTTAATTTCTATAAAATACTTGATTCTGATCGGATAAAAAAATCTTTTGATAATTGCATCAATGGAATCTAGAGTTCGCTTGCACTGAGCAGCCGGTGTAACGTTGAATTTTGACCTGGGTTGAAAATTGCCCCGGGGGTCATTTCTCAAAGTTGAATACTGAGACAGACCAAAGGTGTTGAATTTAGACCCTAGTCCGTTGAAAACTGAACTGGGGCGTGGAATTTTGATCATGAAACCGGTTCGAAATTCAACAGCATAAAAGCACATTTTTATTACTTGGTTTTAACAAACTTAATTCATAGGCGTCGGGAACGGGGGCTACGGATGCTAGCCCCCCCCTTTTTTTGCAAAGATAGTTATGCTCAACATTTAGATACACCGATGACGTATGCTCAAGTAACAATAGTTACTTTAGTTCATATGTCGACTCGAAATATCCCAGTGAACTTTAAATTAAAGTCGCCACTGAATGTGCCACAACTGTTTCAGGTTTGCAAGTTTTACTGACTATAAAAGATGAAGGCCAACTGAAACTATACTGTATATAAGAGAAGAAATGATTCCTTCATCTTTTCCAAAGTGAATTTTCCTTATTTGTTAAGTAATATTCCGCTATCACTTGTTTATGGTATTGCGGTAAAATGTTGCTTTGTAATACTTTTTTGATTTCCTTATTCAAAAATTTTGTTTTTCTATTTCTAAATCATGTCATTCCTATTCGATGAAATGTGATTCCTATTCGATTAGCTGTTATTCTTTTGCGAAAAAAAATGTTATTTCTGTTCGGGAATTCATCGCCGTTAAGTTGTTGTTCTATTCGAAAATATGTAATTCCTATTCGATAATGTTGTCATTTCTATTCGATAATAAAATGATTTATATTCGATAAACACGTTAAACATGTCATTCCTATTTAATTGAGTTTACAACCAGTTCTAGTTTTGTCATACATGTATTTCCCAGAATGCAATAATTGAAAAAGAATAAGACCAACATCGCATACGAGAGATAAAATTATGCAATAAGATAAGTTTATTGAACAGGAGTCGTATTTTTTCGAATAGAAATGGATGCTAGTATGTTTTCGAACAACAACTTTATTGCATATGAACCGAATAATTATCGAATAAGAAAGATAAAATATCGAATAGGAATGACAAAATTAGCGAATAGGAATCGCATGTTTTCAAATATGAATGACATCGAATAGGAAACGCGTGTTTTCGAAAAGAATGATTATGGATTCTGTTGAAGGTTACGCCATACAATGAGCCAGATATGAAAAAGAAGGCGCTGACACTTTGTCGGAATGTATTAAATGTATCAGATCCATGTTAAAGTCGCGTTCAATAATCCAGAAGTAAAAAATGAATTAAACAGATTACATGATCAGTACGTACTGATCCCTGCCGACAAAGCAGGTAACAACATTTTCTTCGTTTGTATGGCTCATTATATAAAGTGTATTTTAGAAGAACCTGGATTTAATTCTACAAGTGGTAATCCAACTTATACTCATACTTCCCTTTCTAAGGAAGAAATTCTCCAAAATCATATGTCAGTTTAAAATGTTTTTAATATTCCACAGAGCCAAAATGAATTTGAACTACCCTATACATATTGGATTCCGAAACTTCATTAGAATCCTTACAAACAAAGATACATAGCGGGTTCCAGTAAATGTTCAACCAAGCCTCTTTCGTTACTCCTCACTAAGATATTGACAGTAGTGAGGGAAAAACTTCAAGAGTACTGTGCAACAAAATATTCAAGAAGTGGTGTGAATCAGATGTGGATACTCCAAAATTCCAAAGAACTTTTAAACAAATTTGAAATCACAACTTTTTACCAAAATCAACAGCTTAAAAACTTGCGATTTTTCAACTCTATACACAACCATTCCCAACGATAAATTAAAGTCCAGGCTTTTTCATTGACAACTGCTCTTTCAATAAAAAATGGACCTCGTAAATTTACTTAACCGGTCATTGGTTATTTGCAAAAATATTTAGTTAAAACACATTCTGATTGCACACACAAGTACTCTGATGTTGACTTCAAAGAGATGCTTGACTTTCTGATTGACAATATCTATGTTGTTTTTGGAGACCAGGTCTTCCAACAATCTATTGAAAATCCCATGGGTACCAATTGCGTTCCGTAATTAGCAGACCTATTTTTGTATTCATATGAAGCAGAATTTGTGCATAATCGTATGCGTGAAAAGAAGAAAACACTTGCTGTGGCCTTCAACTCGACATTTAGATATATCGACGACGTATTGTCAATTAACAATTGTAATTTCCATTCCTACGTCGATACGATATATCCTGGTGAGCTTGAGATAAAAGATAACACATCTGTTTCATACTTGGATATTTTACTTGAAAAGACATTAATAGAAGTCTAACAACCAAGCTCTATGATAAACGTGATGGCTTTAACTTTTCTGTCGTCAACTTCCTTTACTTATTCAGCAATATACCTTCAACACCTGCATACAGAGTTTAGATATCTCAGTTGATTCGATACGCAAGAGCATGCTCTACGTATAAACAATTTCTAAAACGAGGTATATTATTGACAAGCAAGTTGATGAAGCAAGAATATCAGCAGTCTTCTTTAAAATCATCATTTCGTAAGTTTTATGGTCGATACAATGACCTTGTCAGCAAATACAGTTTATCAGTGAGTCAGAAGCTGACTGACGTTTTTCAAACTAATTGTTAGTCCATTATTTATGCACTAAATTGACGACTGATTTTCCCGTTATTTCCCGATCATGACAAGGAATTTTGTATTGTTTTATGGACTTTTATATTGAAAACTTTTCGTTATCTTCATATCCTTCTTCATACATGTATATTATGATAAAGGAATCATATTGTCATATTTCCTTCAATGGGAATAGCAATTTATCGAATACAAATTACATATTATCGAATAGGAATAACAACTAATCGAATAGAAATCAAATTGTATCGAATAAGAATGATGTTTTGGAATAAGAATAATATCATTCTCAAGGTTATGCTCCGAAAACGATCAATTTTAAGTCGAGGCAGGCTACTGACAGATAAGTTTGTTACAGGGATTTCACCAACCTTGTTTAAAGTCAGCATTACTTACATGTTATAGTCGCTATATTGATCTTTTTCACAAATATAAGCTATCATTGGATTCATTATGGCCGATTTGTTTCATTCTAATTTTTAAGCTATTAATTTTGTTAATTTCTATATTGAATTTGACTTAGTCTAGATGGAATTTTCTGCCACGTTATTAATATATATAGGGCTCACTTTCTAGACACCACATTTCCAGGATTTTTGTTTTATGCCCTATTCATAGTTTTGTGGTTATTTATGGATGTTATGGATTTTAGAAAGTATTGTCAAAAAATAAAGTTATCATGCTTGAAGATAACTGAAATCGTGTACTGATCAAAATGTACTGATACACGGGATGATAAGTTTATTTCTATTATTCTGAAAAAGGGAAAAAATCGAAACCGGAATATAAAGGTAGAGATACTGATAAATCCAGTAAAACAACTTCCCAGTTCAAAACATGTTCAAAGGTGGGGTCAATATTCAACACTGTCAATTTTCAACTTGTTGAGGTCATCAGGGATAAGAAAAAATATCAAGCTGTTGAAAAATGACCCCTGGTATAAATTCAACGACTTTTGGTCTCAATTTTCAAAGGAGAAAAAAACACCCCCGGTTCGATATTCAACGTTGAAAAATGAACCTCGGGTCAATTTTCAGCTCAGGTCAATATTTAACGTTACACCGGAACTACTTTGGCTGTCTTTCCGTGTATATTTCCCGCTCTTCCAGATTACTTTTTAAAGGAATAATTAAATAGTTTACTTCAATATATATTTTCATGAATTTCAAAAATTGTCTGTTACCTTCCTGACTTATTTCCTACTTTCGTTTCTTTTTTATTGCCCCGTTTTGCTAAACAAACCAAATCGTCTGCATGACAACAATACAGTTATGGGAAAGAAGGAATGAAATCAGCATTCTTATGTTAAATATTTGTCTGATGTGAACAATAGAGCTGTGGAGAAATGTTTTTCTATTCCCAAAGCTTGGAAATGCTGTAAATCCGTTAAAGCAATGATCGAGAAAAACGACACCGAATGAATGAGGACGGAATTCTTTTAATTTTAAACAGTCGGCAACAGACTCTTTCAGATTTTACGGGTGTTGCTAAAACGCGGAACGGAAAACGGAATGGAAAGCGGAACGGAACGGAAAACATAATATATTATTTCAGATAAAATCACTTCAAGTAGACAAATTTTATCAGAAACGATATATATTTTACTTTTTCAATCCTCCATTATTAAATACAAGTTGATTTAGTCATGTGCAGTCTCTTATTCACGAAAATTGTTGACATAGCAGTGACGTAGAATCGAATTTGAATGAATGTGTGAATGTTTGAAGGGGGGGGGGGGTTAAACTGAGCTTATAAGAATTTGTCAAGAAAGAAACAATTGTTTTATTCGGGAGGGGGGATTCTTCTTTCAATTTTACAGTACTAACTTGCTATACAGTAATTACAATGATTGTATCAAAATGTGTGTGTGTATCATATGTGTGTGTGTGTGTGTGGGGGGGGGGGGTCTGTGAAAGGTTATGTTTGGAAATAAGTTGGGGGATGTAAATATTCAAATATTCGATATCTAGATAAACCATGGTTATGTAAAAAAAATCTGGATATTAGTGGTAAATTTAAATATACAGTAGCATCTTTATATTCAATGAAGTTTAAGTTTATTTGTATATGGTACATGGGGGGGGGGGGTATGAATGACCCCGTAAAACATTTGAGTGTTTATCCGCTCATCGAAATGGTCTACGAAGTTGCAATTCCCTATTTGTGTCCAAAAATACATAAGATTTAATAAATCATTTTTGTTGGTGTCGCTGTTGGTCCCTAAATTTCAATATTCCTGGTTTCGCCAATTTTGCGCGTAGTGAATGTAAAAATACTATAGTAGTTATTTTTGTCTTGACAGATACATGTATGTACATATTAGTATCAATTTATTAGATGCTATTTCAAGAAAATGTCTTTTTTTCATGAATGAGCTCTTTTCTTTAAGAGAAAAAAAAAGATTCGTTAAATACGATGGATACTCATGATTTGAGTCAAGCTGGTATGTATTTTATAGATAATTGAATGTATGTACACGTGCTTCATGAAAATATCATAGTTTATAAATATTTATTAGATATGACTTTTATATCAAGAATATTGCTTTTTATATCTGATTAACATCGAATCTAGGTTACTTGTTTGACATAAATTTTCCGTTTTCCGTTCCGTTCCGCTTTCCGTTCCGTTTTCCGTTCCGCGTTTTAGCAACACCCAGATTTTACAGCATTGACAGGCGTAATATGTATTTATATGTTCGGTTTGAAATTCAGATGAAACGATGCGCAAATGAAATCCAAAATTTCTGTGACTTAGAACTGTAAGTATATTTGAGTAGCTTCCCTTTATATTTACGAACGTGCCAGGTAAAATATACCCATTGGGATAGAGCAGATTATAATATCATAACAGGTAAGTTCTTTGTGTTTATAAAGAACTGTCATAGTAACACAATTCGTCAAACTCATATGATTCTTTTACGATATCCGTAGCATACAGAGAAAGACATGAAAATTATAGATATAAATATAGCTAAGATATGACAATTAAACTGCAAGAAAAGACTGCAGAATATACGTGCCGTTAAAATAAAGGTTGTATCTACCGTTTTGTTGTTTTCGTGTATGTCAAGGTCAAACCACATTTATTTCTAGCTCAGACTTGAAAATAACATTCAACTGGAGCATGCAAAGGTGAGAAATATGTTTTAACAACTTTTTAAAAAAAGATTTCATCAAAATTTTGGTCTACTTACATTCATTCTTGGGTACTTGAGACCATGGTAACTATGGAAACTTATTCAACTTTTCTGCGCACGCGTGCATTAGGGAGGAAGACTGAAATTATTTTTACTTTCATTTCTCTCCTCAAAATTAGAATTTTTAGGTTCTGAAACCTAATACTTTTAGGAATTAAACAAAATTTACAAGGGACATGCAAAAATTATACATTTGTCAATTTTACCCTGTGTGCGTCACGGTGTTTCTTTAATTATTGTTATAAGATTGGTAATGACACGACAATATTTGAGAACGTTGTTTAGCTCATGTTAGCCATTTTGAATTTCAACAACGTGAACATTGTTGTGATATATTCATACGCACTGTCTTTGATGTGTTAATTTAATAGTAAAGTGGGAGAAAGTTTCATTTTATTTAATTTTTAAAATCATAATTAAATGATAACTTTAGAAATAAATGTGTTTATTTTTTTTTTCTTTGATCGACGTTTCCATCATTGATGACGTTTTCCGTCCAATTTTTTCGTTGATACGTTGATGAAAGGAAAAAATATAACATTCATTTCTTAAGAAAGTAAACATTCCCTATTGATCGGACGCACCCATCCATATACCTAGGGATTAATGAGGTAGACATAACTTTTTTTTTTATCAAATTCAGCATATAAACCAATTGATATGAAAATCGTCAGCATGCTGACAGACGTTCTACATACTAATTGTTAGTCCATTACTTATAAACTGAATTGCCGACGGATTTTCCGTAATTTCCCAATCATGAAAAGGCGCCCACGGGCGGTGTGACCGGTCGGCAGGGAATGCTCACTTCTCCATGACACCTGATCCCATCTTTGATGTTTCAGAGGTCCGTCTGCCCCTAATTTGTAATGTTTTATGGACATTTGATCTTGAATACTGTTCGTTATCTCCATATCTTTCATTGTTGTCAAGTCCATATTCAAAACCAGAGGATTTATGAAATGCTGATTTAAAATGACTTGATTGAAAACACTGTAACTTAAACTTATCTGTCAATAGCGTACATAAATTTAAAACTTGTTCTTACTAAGAAAATGGCCTTGACTGCCGAATAAACACCAGATGAAACTATACTATCACTATAAATATGTAAATATGAAAAATTGACAATGGAAAAGATCAAGTCATCTCATTTGTTAAATAATTCAGTTTTTAGTTTATAGTGGTCAAGAGCTGGTCAATGAAATTTACGGAGATGTTATTTTTTAAAGGATTCTTCAACATGAAAAAACGTTGAGTGACATTGCATATACTAGTATTCTTTTAAAAAAAATAGTTTTTTAAATGAAGAAAATAAAATTAACATTTCTAAAAGTTGAACAAAAAATAAGTTTCACACTACTATAGCTTCCCAGCTTTGTAGAGAGCTAAAACAATGGAGACAGCGAATAACAGTAAATGTCAACACTTGTGTATGTTTTTTTAACAGAGACAGTAAATAGGTCATTATCAGCACCGACTACGGTTGTCAACACTTTTCTAAGTTTATCAGCACCTGCAGTAAAAAGGTCATAAATTGTCGAAATTTTTCAGGAAGAAATGGGAAAGTCACTATTTTTTTTACTTGTCAGATTTATTGCCTAACGGTCTCTTGCAAACAGTTTGGTTCTTGGGTCCGACTAAATGCGTATTGCCCTCGAACTAAGTCAATAAATATATATATTAGTGCATGTAATCTGCATCAGTTTTTATAAAGATCTAAGATGTCCTCTACATCGAATTTTTGTCCATAGTTTTCAATGTATTCTTATTCTTTGTCAAAATAATCTATTTCATTAAAATTGTTATCTTGAAGGCCATCGATTGATACCTTAATATTTTCTCTTTCATTACTCTGCACTGTAAATTACATTGACATTTATTACATCAACAAAATATCATCAAATAGCAATTGCACTCCCTAGAAAACATATCAAAGAAATATTTCGGAAAAAAATGTAGAGATTTGTCTGATTTTTTGGCACTGATTAATTGATTGTATATGTTGTTTAACGTCCCTCTCGAGAATTTTCCCTCATATGGAGACGCCACTATTTGCCGATGGATAGCTGAAAATTTTGTCCTATACGCGGCACTTGGGGTCATTGAGCATTGAGAAACCTTTTACGTGCCAGCACCTTCTTCGACATGGTACCTCGATTTATACAGTCTCATTCAAAGGACCGGTCGCCATGTCCCACAGTGGGATACGATCCCGCGACGTAAATATCAACTCCTTACTTCTCGAATCTAAAGCAGACTCTCTGACCACTGCGCCACGCGGGCGACCTTTAGCATTGAAGAAATAAATGGAAGGAAGAGTGCTATTCATTTTTTAAAGTTTCTGGATTTCTATCGACTCTTTGGCTGCTATATATTTCCATTCTTTTTTTGTATAACTTGTGAATCTTTATATCTATTCTGGAAGCTATACAACGTTAAACCTAGTTTTTCCACAAATAACATTATTTTTAGTATGAGTTCTTCATCGCTGTGAAGCACAGTCTTCACAGATGTCAACTTTTTCATTTTCTTGGCAGATTTTATTTTTATTAGTTTAGTTTTCAGCTCACTGTAGAACATGTTAATAGTGAGTTTCTTTTCAGGGACGGAAGACAAAATTATAGGGGTGTTGGTGATTAAGATAATCTAAATAGATTGTTTCAACTGTGAGGAAAAATTGTATATGCTGCTAAATATACGCTGATAAAATGTATATATATGAAGATGTGTATGGATCCTTCAAAAATACTAGTATTGTAGAAGACTAACTATATATGTCTACAAGAGGTGAAGATTACAAATAATAACGTACCACATTCGATACCATTATCTATATCTTTTTTATAAAAGAAAATTCTCAAGCTTCAGATTTGTCAATAATAGGGGAAAACGAAAGTTTATAAAGTAAAAAATATCCTGTACATGGATATCATTCTTTTTGATTCCTATATTTTCTTTGAAAATGGCAAGAGATTTCTAGATTCAGAAAATATATTGTTATAAACGATTTACTCATTGTTATATGCCATGTATTCATATGATTCGTATTAGCGTGTTGCTAATTTTACGCAATAAGGGCCAACTAACGATTACATTTAATAATATATTATATGACTTCTACATTTCCATCGTCATCTTTGCCTCTTTTATACCTTTTAGGACATATTTCGCTATATCTGCATGTGAGATTTAGAACTCCCAACTTATTTGATAATTAAGAGCATGCTATGAGTAAATTAATTTTTTTTTTAAAAACAAAAGCAAGCTACTGACAAATAATTGTCATCACATGGATTAGAACACCTCTTAAACAATTAAATTTAACCTATTGAAGATTCTTATCTGGTTGACTTGGTCCATTCCAATTATTAAGACTTTTTGTTTCTAGACTAAAATTTATGAAACTATAATTTTTTGGGAGAAAGAAAGCTTTTACGATGGACTGCAAATTTTTAGATTATTCTTTTCACCTTTCTTAATTAAGTGAGTGATAAGTGCTTATCGCTGAGAATATGATAATTCTTTTTTTCATATACAGTTAATAATACTGCGTACATGAGAGGTTAAATTACATTAAATCAAAGCACTCAGAGGTACAGAAAACCGGATCCAGTTACAGGGTAATGAAAAAGACCGTAATAACAGTTTAAAACAAATTCAGACAGTGCATGAAAGAATACAGGTTTGTAACATAACACATATATCTCTATGGCACATATAGTACAAAAAGTTTTAAAAATTAAATAAAAGGTTGCTAGAATTTAACAGCGTAAACTATTTATCACATGTATCGTTTCGGGGTTTTCATTATATCAAACACTGATGCAGCAAGATTAATTAAGGTCAAACGATTATGCATAGATGAGTCCTAAGCGGGGTGTTTTGCATCAAGCGTTCATTAGGGCATTTGTTCTCCCCATCAGTGTTAGCCTGGTAATAAAACCTTTATTTATAGAATATGACACAGACAGGGAGACCTGATGAAAACTTTTCGCATATTTTTAGCAAATAATTAATCGAAAAAGAGAGGAGAAAGTAAATTATTGTAATTTTTTTTTTTTTACAATTTCAGATAGTTTTGAAAGTTTGACGGTATGACGAAATATTGTAATCATTACAATTGTAACAGATTTGCTTGTATATACATTTTATTTTTTTAAAAAGTATATTTCTCGTAAAATTTTACTATTACTTGCAAATATTTTATTATTCCTTTTTAGTTCAATTATGGCAATATCTGTTTGATTTTTTTTTTCAAATGCTAGAAAGGAAATTGTATTTCGTTCTATCGCTTATCCATTTTGTTTCAGATCTAATTTAAGCTCCTCTAGCAATTTTAATTTAATATTTGAATTGATAAACTATCACAGGTAAATAGCAAAGAAGAATATCTTCTTTCGAAGCATTCTTGCTCATCAAATCAATGTACTTAGTATGTTTCTTTATAAATAATAGATTCTCAAAAAAAAAAAAAAAAATTATATTTCTTTTTACAATTTCAGATAGGTTAAAGAATTTCTTCTATACATTCCAAAAAGCCTTACTCTAATACCAAACCCCTTGACCCCGTGGTTATGCATTTTAAAATTCGAAAAAGATATCAGAACCGCATGCATGTAATTATTTTTTTCCATTCTTTTTTTAATTTCTAGTTCGATCCATTATATTTTATCTTCTTTGTACTTGTAAAATTTCTGCATAAAGAAGAAAAACATATCATACGGTGATGAAAGGCCTTCTTGTCGTAAACCTCTTCGGATATTAAAGATTGGTCAGAGATTACCACTTGATTCTTAGCAGAAGTAATGTTATGATAAGATAATTTACCCATTTATGAGTATCAGGTCCAAACAAACATATAACGTTAGTTTGTATAAAATGCCAGGAAACGGTATCAAAAGCTTTTTCAAATCAATAACTGGTTGAGGACCAGAATTTTCTTCTTTTTATGGATTTCTGCACCAGTTTATCAGTGTCTTTTAGTTGTTAAATAATAATAGACACCAGGAGGGTATATCTGAAAATAATTTTACTGAAATAAAATCACAGCTGACTGATAATAATCCAATTAACCTAATAAAAGTATTTGATTTCTTTTAGAAATGAAGTAAAAAAATACACAACAAGATTGCCACTTTTCTTAAGGATTAAGAATAAAGTTAAAATTTGTGAAAGTGCAAGGATGTGTCAATCAAACCCGCCAAAAAATTAAAATTTTAATAACTTTTAAATGAAATAAGATTTTTAATTAATTTTTGTGTGAAATGCTATTAAAATATATAAGTTGTAATATCATAGAGAAAATATTAACTTCAAATCTGTGTCCAAGTACCTTTAAAGTGCACAAGGTACTACAGAAATATAAAGATATCTTGAGACTTCTACAAATTCAAATCAAACAGAATGATAATACCAATCAATTTCAAATATTTACATCCACTGAATATTTTCTCCTTTATTTCTTAAGAAAACCCATTGCGTTAATCACTGCATGAACTACAGTAGGCATGTCGCTTGTACAGATTTCTTCATCAGTGGCTGTTCCATCAATGAAACATATAAAGACGTTCGCATCTTGATACAATAATAAATCTTTTTAATCGTACTTTAAATGATTATTTAAACAGATATAAATATAAACAATAAAATGTCTTTCTTTGTTTGTTATTACTGGAATTAACGGTCGCAGCTATTGCAGAAAAAAATTACATAACCCTCTTACGCGGGTTATGTATTTTTTTTCTGCAACAGCCGCTTCCGTTAATTCCAGTAATAACAAACAAAGAAAGCATTTTATTGTTTAAATAAATTCCTTCCAATTGCACCTGCCTTTAAACAGCAAACTGTTAAATACATACTGAAATAGTCTTCAGTTATGATATCTTTCTGCTGAGCATTTTAAATTAATTGAGTGGCTGCTAAATGCTATTGAAAAAGAACTAAATGATACTTATCAAGCACTTGACTGATCCTTCAAATATTTTTGAGATGTGATATTTCATGAACAATTGAAAAGACTTCGATAATTACCCTAAAATGTTTTTAACGTTCTCCGTTTTATATTTTTCTTAAGATACAAAATAATGTCTGGACAATTTCCCTAATCCCTTAAAATGTTTTTAACGTTCTCCGTTTTATATTTTTCTTAAGATACAAAATAATGTCTGGACAATTTCCCTAATCCCTTTAACCTTTTCTCAGCTTTCTCTAGCATAATCACATCGAAGATTTTGTATGTACTTTTTCATTAATGATCTGAATTTTCATTAAAAAAGCAATTTTATTATTATATGTAAGTTACGGTTACGAAAACAAGATTATAATTGCAAGTTGACGATGTGATGCTGATCATCTTGGTAACTTTTTAGAATGAATTTTACATCAAGTTATTGAAAGTTAAACGCTTATTAATACACGTCTCTATTGTTTGTGCCATATGAATGCTTGTAGAATTGTTAGTCAGCAATGACTTATATCAAGAAAGAGAACATTGATATTTTATGAATTGAATTTAATATAAGATTCCAAAAGTCTTGTGATAGGTTGTATAAAGAGTTTACATTTTATTTCCAAAAACGGTTTTTAATTATTTTAAAATTGTATTTAAAATATAAATGTCAAATTTGCAGATGGTGAATAATTTAAAATTCAAAAACTTTTTGGAGAAAACTTTGAAATTAGTTTAACATCCTGAATAATTCTTAAAAGTTCATAAAGTGTAATTGTTTCCGATCTGATTTTCTTTGAAATGTACAGTGTTTTACTTCTCCCTTAAATAAACATGTTATCATTTATTCTTTAGCAGATCTATCTTTGTATTCACACGAAGCAGAATTTGTTCAAAATCTTTTTTCGTAAAAAAGAAGAAAACACTTGCTGTGGCCTTCAACTCGACATTAAGATACATGTATATCGACGTATTGTCAATTAACAATATGGTAATTTCCATTTTTATGTCCATACATATATGTTCACAAAGTTTGATACATCTGCTTTATATTTGGACATTTTACAAGAAAAGCAAAAATATTCATTGTATCATTTGCATCTATAGGATATTCAAAACAATTATTATCTATATTAAACACCACCAACCAAACTTATGTAATTTTCGGTCATGTAGTCAAAACAATTTCGAATATTATGCTACCCTGCGTTTCTTTTTCCTTTCGGTATAGATCCATAAACCGATCTAGATCTATAAAGTGCATGTCCTTGCGAAAAGCAACAAAGGTTTTACGCATGTTGGGTAGGAGGTGGTTTAATTCCATTAATAATTGTTTTGAATATCCTACAACTGCTAAGAATACAATGCATATTTCTGTTTTACATTGCATTTATTGTGTTGTTAGATATATAACGACGACGTAGTGTCAATTAACAATGACTTTTCCCATTTTTATGTCGATACAATATATCCCGGTGAACTTGAAAATAAAGATACCATAGAGTCTTACACATCTATTTTATATTTATATATTTTACTTCAAAAAGATATAATCTAGCATTAAGCTTTATGACAAAGGTGCATAACTTTTACTTTTCAATCCACAACTTCCCTTTCTTGTGCTCTTGTATACCTTCATCAGCTGCAAACGCGGTTGATATCCCTCAGTTGATATGATGCACGTACGCCATAGCATGCTCTACGTATGAACAATTTCTAACACAAGATAAATTATTGACTAACAAGTTGATGAAACAACAATATCTGTAATCTCGTTAAAAGTCATTATTTCGGAAGTTCTATGGTCGATACAATGACCTTGTCAGCAAATTCAATTTATTTTTGATATCATTGACAGCTGCTTCTTCAATAAAAATGGAACTCGTAAATTTACTTACCTCGTCATTGGTCATTTGCAAAATTATTTTGTTAAAACAGATTCTGATTGCACACATAAGTACTCTGAAGTTGACATCAAGAAGATGCTTGAGTTTCTGATTGACAATATCTATGTGGTTTTTGGAGACCAGGTATTCCAACAATCTATTGGAATTCCTATGGGTACCAATTGCGCTCCGTTATTAGCAAACTTATTTTTATATTCATATGAAGCAGAATTTATGCAAAATCTTATGCGTGAAAAGGAGAAAACACTTGCTGTGGCCTCCAACTCGACATTTAGATATATCGACGACGTATTGTCAATTAATAATGGTAATTTCCATTCCTACGTCGATACGATATATCCTGGTGAGCTTGAGATAAAAGATACCACAGAGTCCGACACTTCTGTTTCATACTTAGATATTTTACTTGAAACTAAGACACTAATGGTAATCTAACAACCAAGCTATATGATAAATGTGATGACTTTAACTTTTCTATCGTCAACTTCCCTTACTTATGCAGCAATATACCTTCACCACCTGCATACGGCGTATACATATCTCAGTTTATACGATACGCAAGAGCATGCTCTACGTATGAACAATTTCTAAAACGAGGTAAATTATTGACAAACAAGTTGATGAAACAAGAATATCAGCAGTCTCGTTTAAAGTCATCATTTCGTAAGTTCTATGGTCGATACAATGACCTTGTCAGCAAATACAATTTATCATTAAGTCAAATGCTGACTGACGTTTTTCATACCAATTGTTAGTCCAGTATTTATACACTGAATTGACGACGGATTTTTTCCGTTATTTCCTGATCATGACAAGGAGCAAACGGCGGGTGTGATCGGTCGGCAGGGGATGCTCACTCCTCCATGGCACCAGATCCAACCTCTGATGTTTCCGTGTTTGCTCTGCTCTTATTTTGTATTGTTTTATGGACTTTGAGACTGAATATCTTCGTTATCTCCATATCCTTCGTCTATACGTCATATGCTGATCGACGTTTTTCATACATAGTGTTTGACCAATATATGCACACTTTATTGTTTGCGGGTCATAACAAGGGCCACAAGGCGGGTCGACAGGAGATGCTTACTCCTCCGTAGCACTTGATACCACCTCTGATGTTTTGGGGGGGATGTGTTTGATCTGCTGCAGTTTTTTATTGTTTAATTGAACTTGGAGATTGAATACTGTCATTTTCTTTCATTGGTCATCTTCGCTCTACTTTGCTGTGCGAAATTAAGCAAAAGTGAATGCCATGAAAGTACATTGTTTTGAGATCATTGATTGCTCATATACTGTTTGAAATATCAGAAATTCGCACCTGATTTCCGCCAAAGGTTCCTGTTTTATAAACTGCTTGCGGGTTTGTAATATTTCGTTAAATTTTTTCGTATCTATCCCTGTTCCCTTTATTAATTTTTTTTTATTTATTTATTTGTGTGTGTGTGTGTGTGGGTGGGTGGGTGTGAGGGTGAGGGTATGTGTGTGTGATTTATCAATCATAATTCAAACCAATTTGCAATTTCGAAATATCCTGGTTTAACTCAGTTAGTAAAACAGAGTAACAAATATTAATTATAACATTTCTACAAATGTCACTATCTTTTTTTTTTTTTTTTTTACATGTACATGTATGATTTTTTTGTTAACTTCAGTAATACTCGAAATTCCATATTGTTGCTTTATCATCAGCATCATTATTAAATATTATTACATAAGAAAGTGATATATCATTTGTTTCAATTTTATTCTGACATCTTTAGGAACATCTGCTTTTTGTAATATGTGTGATGAAATTGAAGAAATTAGACATTTATTTTTTATTGTGAACATCATATTATGTTGAAATATCATGGTAGAATCTGAACTCTTTGTCATTCATGTTGATGCATATAAGATACTTAGTATTAAAATATTCTGAAGAATCGTTACTTTCCTATTAAATATATATATATATATATATATATATATTTAAATCATGAAATAGTTAGTTTTAGTGCATGAGTGCGGATATATTTTATTTGATAATTTTATGGCAACAATAACATGAATAATACGATTTTGATGTATTTTGCAAAATTACGTAAAGTTTACATCACAAATATGACGCCATAACTAATCAACTTTCCCGAAGTTGGTTTAGTTATAGGGAATACTACGATAATAAACTGTGAACAATAAGTGATCTTTTTTCTTCGACTAACTTTTAAAACTCCGTTTTTGGGCCGATTTTGGCCAATTGAACCCCTACCTCTTTCAATTTATAATCTATCCAACCTATTTCACCATCATCCTATTTTCCGATCACAGTATTTCTTTTTATTCTATCACGTTTATTCCATATGAAGTTAAATATGCTGTTCGGGAACATACTTTTGTAGTATTGAACCTAAATACTAATAAATCAACGACATATGATACTAAGTCAATTTTCCTTTTTTTTTTAAAGATTCAAAGAGGTTTTTTTTTTTTTACATATTTTGAAAAAGATTATAACCAAATCAATTCATAACATTGAACTTTATGATGGACAATGTCACAAAATGTGTACCCAAACATCGACATTTGTTACTTGTATATACAGCAAAACTCGGTTATAACGAAATCGCTAGGACCTATGTTATTGCCTCGCTATATCCGTAATTCGTTATAACCGTATAAGAAATCCATTAAATTAATATAGCTGGGGATGCAAGATGACTTCGCTTTATCCGTGAATTCGCAATATCCGTGTTCGAGCTCAACGAGTTTACACGCTTGTTCGGTTATATTTAACATAAGGTGGAATATCCCACTGATAAGAGAGCCAACTTTCTGAGGACTATTTTCCATGAAATCCAATGAATCGTGTGGCCAGATTTAACAGCATTCATCAATGAGGACCAACTTGTAGTCAATCACTGACGTTAATGTTTAGTTGCTATTGCCAGTACTTTTATTAATTATTTATAATAGCCGGGATTTTCCAGGGGTCTGAATCGTTTGCGGCATTCCTTGATTGGGCTGCGCACTGCAAGGACGATTTAAAAGGTATAGGCGAACCATAATTCTTTTATAATATATTTTTGCATTCATTATGACCTGTCGGGTGTTAGTTTTTGGTCATTCCTTCATTCGTCGTCTTGACGAATTTATCATATCTCACAGAGAGTGGAAAAATTTATCTCTCGATGCCGGTCAATTTCTTGTTAGTTTTAAAGGAATTGGGGGTGGAACTGTCCGACTGGGTCAGAAATGTTTGCAAAAACCTTGTAATATGAATATCTTAGAGAAGTTTTTACCTCAAGTGCTTTTTCTGCAGGTCGGAGGCAATGACATTCGAGTTGACTCGGATCCTGCAAAATTAGCGCGCGATATTGTTTCTTTCGCCTCATTTATAGTTCAAGCTTACAACGTTAAGCATATTATCATTGGTCAATTGTTGCGAAGGTTTTCTCGCCGTTGCGGGAAACTCTTTAACAACATTGTTTGTCAAGTTAACAAACATATTGAACATTTATGCCGAGGCAATCCAAAGATTACCTTTTGGCACCATCGCGGTTTTTGGCAAAACAGCAGATCTCTTATGCTCTGTGATGGGGTGCATTTAATTCCATTAGGAATGCTGAAATATACAAAGAACATTAGATCTGCCATTGATATTTGTCATAGACGTGGATGTTTTTAAGTTTTAATGTATCTTTACAGGGCATAACACCCTGACAATATTATTTTACACTGTTTAATATTAATGATGTTGTTTATGGTATTCGGACAATCATTTGACCCTAGACTTTTGTGCTGCTTGTTTATATTTCACAACAGCTGTTGTGTGTACACATTTTATCTGCAATACTTAGCAGTTGTGTGTGTTTATCTCATTGGTTTCTCACATTAGTATGCATAAAGTTCCTGTTATGGGTGACCCTTGCTTATGGTCGCTCACAAGTATACTCGACACGAGAAGCATACGTGAATGTGGTTGAACAATTGCTCATTTGATTTGTGCCTTTGTTCTTTATTATGTTGCATAAAATATTATGCATTTACGGTTGCTCACATTCCCACTCTGTTGTATATTGTGGGTCGTGAGCCCTCTATAAGCTCGTGGCACACGGTTCTCGGGTCTTATTATTTTCTGAATATTGCCTAATCTTGAAGGTATTTACAGGTAATGGGTGCTAAAAAATTGAACAAAACTTTATTTGATTGTGTCTACACTTTGTTTAACTTAGGTGACCATGCCTAAAGGGAGAAAACGTGTGCAGGTGGCCCCGCAAGACCAAAATGGATCAAATACTAAACGGGCGCGTTCTTCAAAAAGGCAAGTTCCGCCCAATGCACCTAACCCGTGTGTCCCTGAACAACACTCATCGGTTCCCTCTCAGCACGTAAATGTTCCCTCCGCAGACGAAATTGCAGAGGCCCTTCTTAAGAAAATTCAAAATCCTACTGTTAACGTTATTAATGAGCCCGTTTCGTCAACCCAGTCTGTGTCCGCTTCTTCAACAACGCCTGGCATCGACCATCCAAACTTACAAACTGTCACTAGCCAGCCGCCCATTGTTACACCTATGCCGCAAGATCTGCTGTCTTTAATTGGCAACCTGTCCTCACGCTCTACGATCAGCCAACCTGTACCATCAGCCACCAGTGACAATAATTTACCATCTGTTAGTTCTGTCGAAGGTAGTACAACAATACCTGTAAATTTTAGCAACATTTCTCTTGTCAAAAATGCTTTACCATTAGCTTATCATGTAAGTGACAAACTTAAGAATTCCGTTTTCGATGATGTATATGTAGACTTTGCCGCCTTGTTACCACACGTCAAGCGACCTGACGAAGTACATGATATTTCGTCAGGTGTCAAACTTCTAACAAATTGTCATTCAACTCCTATAAAGACACTGTTCAATGTCCATCAATGGAACAATGCGTTTGATATTTACATGTCCCTATACATTACAAAATACCCATCGCTCGCTTTAGACCTAATAAAGTATGGAAACAACATCAGAAAATTGGCATTAGACTATGGTTTCCATGCGGCAAGGTTTTATGACGAAGAGTTTAGAAAACTTCGTCAAGTCCACAAACTTGAGTGGTCAGTTATGCATGATGAGTTGTGGCGGGTGGCAACAAGCCAGAACAAAGCTGGCCTTTACAACCTCTTCTCTAATTCAAAGCGTGGCAAAAACCCCTTTCATGGCAGGATCCAGCAGAGACCAGAATACCCTAAAGGTTTCTGCTGGAGATTCTGCGCTACAGGGCAGTGTGGTTTCAAAGAGTGTAAACTCAAACACCTGTGTGTACACTGTGGCAAAAAGCATGCATGCATCAGACACATGTAGCTCTGCAAAGAAATCACAAATTTCCCCCAAATCTCAAAACACCAGTGAAGTGTGATAGGCTAGCGTATCATCTTAATGGCTACAATAAATTTGACAGAGATTTTTTACTCTCGGGTTTTTCCGTTGAATTTCGTATTGTTGCTGGACCTTCCATACAGTCAGTTTTGAAATGTAGAAATCATAAAAGTGCTATTGAGAATCCCGAAATTGTCTGGGAAAAAATAAATAAGGAAATAAAATTAGGTCGATATAGAGGTCCTTATGATCAACCCCCCTTTCCAAATTTTGTTTGTTCAGCTTTAGGTTTGGTTCCTAAAAAAGAAGTAGGAAAATATCGTGTCATTCATGATTTGTCCTTTCCTAAAGGAGCGTCTGTTAATGATTCAATTCCACGAGAGTTCTGCTCTGTCTCTTACGAAAACATAGAGACAGTTATCGGTTTAGTTCAATCGCATGGGTTTAATTCGCTTATGGCAAAAGCAGATATTGAGGACGCTTTTCGTTTGCTTCCTATCCACCCTAATGATTATCATTTACTTGGCTTTGTATGGGAAGGTAAATATTACCATGACACATGTTTACCTATGGGTTGCTCATCTTCATGTCAGCTTTTTGAGAAATTCTCATCAGCACTCCATTGGGTTTTATCACAGAACTTTAGGGTGGTAGGCATATCACATCTTCTGGATGACTTCTTCTTAGTCGGTAAACAAAATACTAGTGTTTGTGCACACCCGCTAGATCAATTTTTAGAATTATGTAACGATATTGGTGTACCGATTAAGAATGAAAAAACTCAGTTACCAACGAAAATTATTACAATTTATGGAATAGAAATTGATTCCATGTTAATGGTCGCACGTTTACCAGAGGAAAAAAATTGCTAAAACATCTTGTATTTTGCATACTTTTAAGAAAAAACGCAGCATTTCTTTACAAGAGCTCCAGTCATTAATTGGGTTATTAAACTTTGCCTGTAGTGTTGTTATTCCAGGCAGGGCTTTCCTACGTAGACTGATCGACCTTACAACCGGACATTCTTGTCCGACATACCGCATTACACTTAATGCTGAAGCTAGGTCAGACTTGCATGCCTGGTCTACTTTTATTGATAATTTTAACGGAAAATCCTGTTTTTTATATGATAAATGGGTTTCATCAGATACAATTAAATTATATTCTGATGCTGCAGGTGTGCATGGAGGTTATGCAGCTGTTCTTGGCTGTAAATGGTTCACTGGCGAGTGGTCAAATGACATGGAGTCTTGGCATATTACTGCCAAAGAACTGTTTCCTATAGTGTTAGCTTTAGAATTGTAGGGTCATTATTTAAAAAACCATAGAATATTATTTTTTTACGGATAATGCCGCCGTTGTCGATATAATCAATAAAACTTCATCAAAGAACAAATTAGTCATGAAATTGGTGAGGCGTTTAGTTTTAGCCGTATTGAAATAATTATAACATCTTCTTCCGAGCTAAACATATCAAGGGGAAACATAACATAATTTGTGATCTCCTTTCTCGCTTTCTTTTTCAGAAAGCTCACAAATTGGCACCATGGTAGGCCCCTTGTCCAACCAATATCCCAGATCACTTCTTGATAGTTTAGTTACATCCCTGTTAAAGGCATCACTGTCATCCGCCACATTTACATCGTATAACAGATTTATTCAAAATTATGTGCAGTTTTGCAACATTTATTTCCAAGAGTGTCAGGCATTTCCATCTTCCCATGTGATGTTGACTCAATATATAGCCTATTTGTTTTTGAAGGGTTATAGCCCATCCACAATAGCAACACACATGTCTGCAATTAGTTTTGTACACAAAGCCAACAGTCTGAATGACCCTACTAACAACTTCTTAATAAAAAAGATTTTGAAAGGTGCGCACAATATTAGGGGTTCAGTGGATTGTAGACTTCCAATAACAAATTGTGATAATCAACTGCTGATAACTGCAATGTTTTTGTAAGCCTTTTACGCATTTTTAAGAGTGGGTGAGATTACGGTCAAGTCGTCATCGGAGTCCTCGGCCGTTTTACAATTTGAAAATCTATCTTTTGAATGGGATAACGCATCATTATTGGGATTGTCGATAATTCTTGTTCACTATAAACATAGTGACCTACACCCTAAAACTATTTTTATCCAGGACTATTTTCCATGAAATCCAATGAATCGTGTGGCCAAATTTAACAGCATTCATCAATGAGGACCAACTTGTAGTCAATCACTGACGTTAATGTTTAGTTGCTATTGCCAGTACTTTAATTAATTATTCATAATAGTGTACCTGAAACATTTATACTCAGTTCCTTTAAAATGTGTAAATTGAGAGATTTCTATCTCGAAACGTACAAGTCTTTTAATTGTTACAGAAATTTCAGATGCAGAATTCTTTATAATCATTTAATTAATTTTTTTTCACTAAAAAAATTTAAGGGCGACAATGGAAAGATAACTCTTGTTGATTGATGCATATTATTTTACAAGCACAGAAAACAATTTGATAATTTGATTTAAAAAGTAACATTCATTATGTTTTCTAGTGAGAATAAGATAGGTATGATGGTAAATTTTATTTTCATATATACTTCATATTTATAATTTCATCTTAAATTAACCTTTAACCAAGCGTGTTTATAGAATTCATTATCAATTGACTGCAGCATTAACAGAGAATATATCTATTAAAAACAATATGTCGTCGTCTGCGCACTGAATAACTTTTTTATCTCTTTTCCTATTGATCAATTAATGTCCTGTATATTTTTGCTATTTGTAAGTTTAATGATCAATATATCTGCTAGAATAGAGCTGCAATAGGATATCCTTGTCTTATACATGCTATTCATGATTTAGAAATTCAACCATTGTTTTTAATTCTTAATATTGGTTTATTGTATAGATTTATAATCCATTGAAGAAAATTATCACTTAAGTTATTTTTTAGAACTTGAAAAAGAAAATTCCACTCAATCGAATCGAAAACCTTTTCAAAATCTAAAAATAGTTATCATCCCTGTCTTTCATTTTCCATACCGTATTGCTAAATGTCCAATATTGATCTTGTATTTATACCTTTGGAACGTCCTTTGATAAATGCCGATTGTTCTTTACTAATTTTAAAGGGCTATACTCGGTAATGAGTAATATTTGCCCTCCAAAAAAAACTTTGACGGAGAAATATATAAATATGCTCTAAAACAGGGAGATATCTGCAGACTAAAAACAGTGAATATTTTCATTAGCAAATCCATCATATGTTTGCTCTGACGTCAGGAAAATGACCTAGTGTTTAAATTTGCATGATTTCTACAGAAAAAGATGTATATTATGTCGTTATTTTGAGTCAAGGTCACCGAATGCAACTCTGCTCAAGTTCAATATGTTGATGTAATGTGTAGAATGATAATATTAACGAAATATTAAAATATTGTTTTGGAGCAGGCCTGCGCTCTATAACTTTTATATAAAAATTAAGCAAAGTTCATTCTTTCTTCTTTCTGAAAAATAATACAATATCCGAATAGTTTCTGACGTCTTAAATCAGAATGGACATCAATGAGAAATCTTAATTCACAAAACAATTTAAAACTACAATATTCGTCGTTGTAAATTATGTTTTATTAATCAAAATTTCTCATACAATATATACAGTTCAGCATATTTAAAGACATTTTCAAAAGATAACTTTTGATGGGACAAAAATATACAATTTACCGCATATACATGTAGTCCTTTTCATTTAATTCATTTAATTTATTTAAACCGGGAGATTCTAGGCTCTTTAAGTTATGAACCACGTTTGAACATTGACTAAATGTAGGATAGGTGTCGCAAAACTCGCGACCATTGATTTTGGACATTCAATGTCTTGCAAATATTACCAAATATTGTAATCATCAAAAGATTTGATTGTATATACGTATTTATTTATCTTTTTAAAGACATATTTCTTGTAAAATTTCACTATTACTTGCAAAGCTTTTATCATTTTTTTTATTCAATTACTAGTACTTATTATTTGGTTTTTTTTTCAAATACTAGAAAGGAACTTGTATTTCGCTCTATCGCTAATCCATTTTGTTATAGTTTTAATTTAAGGTCATTTTGCCATTTCACATTTAAGTTAATATTTGCATTGTCTAAATATCATAGCTAAATAGCAAAGGAGAATATCTTCTTTCGAAGCTCTCTTGTTTATCAAATTAATGCATTCAGTATGTTTCTTTATGAACAATGGATTCTCAAATATTCATTCAAAAAAGCCTTACCCCTTGACACTGGGGTTATGAATTTTAAATATTTTTAAAAGGACACCATAACCATGCAATCATTGTTTCAGTTTTTTATTGAAAGAAACACAGTGACGCACAAAGATGAAAATTGACAAAGTTAACTAAGAAGACCCTTCTGAATTTTCAATTCCTGAAAGTATTATGTTTCAGAAAACTAGTTTTCAGAACCTGTAAAATCTACCCACAAGCCGAAAGACCACCTTTAAGCAATCGCTTAATAGTAGCTTAATGGTGACTTAATGGTGGCTTAAAGAAGTTAATTCCTTTAAGCCACCATTAAGCCACCATTAAGCTGCAACTTACAGGTGCTTAATGTCCAAACTTCATTAAGCTACCATTAAGCCACCATTAAGCTGAGCTTAATGGTGACTTAATGGTCAACCCTCATTAAACTTTTACGCATCTTATATAGAATCTTTGAACTAACTTTTAGTTATTTTAATATCATTTACGCAAAATCTATTCCAACTCATAATTCTGTCTCGATCATAATTTCTACGAGTTTTTTGTCAACATGCATAAAATTGATCACTGGGAACAAAATTAGCTAATAGCCACAGGGGCTCGCTCGAGGTGTCTAATCTTTTCTTAAAATCATTTACAGTGATAATAAAACAAGACATCCTGTATCAGAACCGTATATCATTTTTTTCAAATAAATCATTATTACATGCGTTGTTTTTATTTTTAGTGTATATGATTTTTAAAAATAAATAATTATTACACACCGTGAGCAAGTCCTTGTGAAATATCTTAAATTTACAATACCAAAAATCAATTTGTTCTTAAAATTATCTATATTCATGAACACAAAATATATATTACGTTTTAAAAACAAAATGGTATTTTTATTTCATGTGTTAAAAGAAACATTCCGCTACAGAATTCATAGGAATATAACTATATAATCTCATGAAAAAAAATCTCTGTCCTTTTTTTTTTGGGGGGGGGGCTACTGGTATACAAATGTTTAGTTTTCAAAGATTGACTTTTACCATGAAAAACTTTTTAATGGCTTTTACATCATGAATAATTCTATTTAATTCGTTATTTTTTTTTAATAATGCAGCGGTAAGTATCTGTCAAAATCTAGTCGGTCTTCAATGATTGTTATTTCAAAATCGATTTTCAGAGGAACGGCCGATCTGACTAAACATGACATCCGACCAGATGTATACACATTGAGAAACGGGGTAAGATTAACAGATGATCGGTGTACAGTAAACCGACTGGTCAGACAATAGACCTTAATTAGGTGTCCCCCCGTCCCCGGTTAACTAACAGGAAACTATACATACACAACGTACACTGACAGATTTTAATGATCAATTATTTTAAAAAATTCAAATTTAACGCAAGCATATAACAAATCAAAAATTATGATTCATCGTAAAAAGTCAATTATTTTTGATACCCATTATGATACAAAAAGAATTGAAACTGAATATGATATTCTAAAAAAAGTTTTTGTCAACGTAATTAACCAGGTAACTCTTACGCGAGGATTGTCACTAAATTGTTGACACAGAAACCGTTAATATCCGCAGTATATTAAAAATAATAGTAGAATCTGTTTTTTCCTCTTTCTTTCTCGATGATAGACTTTTGTGTTTTATCTATAATTAATTTATTTTCAATCATGATTTAATGCTTACATTTCGAAAATTTTCGAATAACAGAGCGAAGAACTCAATCACATTACATCAATCTAAGAGCCGAACTCAGTGTAGAAATATATATTAATGTAAGATCCACAAATAAAATTGTTTATATTTTGATTAATAAATCAATTCAAGACTTTTGGAAATGTTCAACAAAATACTAGTAAATACCTTTACAAGTCCAAAAAAAATTTGAAAAAAAAATAAAGGTCAAATATTTAATATTTTCATTACATTATCAAGAGCGGCGATAGCCTAATGGAGAAGGCGTTCGCCTTGCAACCCTAAGGTCATGGGATCGCACCCCGACTGAGGCGGATTTTTTTTTATCTTGGATTTTGAATTTCGTTCTTTTTCATAATTTTTACCAGATCAAGATATAAGCGAACTCTACATTTATAATATTGATAACAAATCACTATAAAAATAATTTTTCACCCATATAAACAATATTATCGACTGCGTAATGTGACTTAATGGTGGCTTAATGGTGGCTTAATGGTAGCTTAATGGTAGCTTAATGGAGTTTGAACATTAAACACCTGTAAGTCTAGCTTAATGGTAGCTTAATGGTGACTTAATGGTGGTCTAAAAGTTACCATTAAGGACCTGTAAGCCACCATTAAGCTACCATTAAGCTACATTTAAGCACCCATTAAGGACTTTGAGTTGGCTTAATGGTAACTTAATGGTGGTGTAAATGTTACTTAAAGGTGCTTAATGGTGACTTAATGGTGACTTAAAGACAACCATTAAACCACCATTAAGGACCTATAAGCCACCATTAAGCCAGACTTAAAGGGTGTGTTTCATCTTGTGACCTTTATTGAAAAAAATGTAAGTAAAAATAATTTCAGTGTGCTCTAGCACGAAAATATTGCTGTGTTTCTTCCTCTTCGCTATTGTACGCGTGCGCAGAAAAGTCAAATAAGTTACCATGGTTACAATGGTCTGAATATAGACAGACATCACCAAGAATCGTTTTTAGAACATATTTTGTCACTTTTGCACCAATTGAATGGTGTTTACGCGTTTGAGCTAAACATAAAAGTGGCATGACCTTGGCAAAGACGAAAACAACAAAACGGTAGATACAACTACTTGTATTGTGCAGTCTGTTTTTGCTTTACAGCGCGGTTTAGTTTTATCTTTGCTTAAGACTTATACATGTAATTTTCAAAAATCTTTTGCTGCATGATACAAATATATCTTAAAAGAAAAACATAATTTTAATTGACTCATTATGTAACTTTAATTTCTGTTTCGATCTTTTGTATCTTAATTATTTTCTTAATTTATATTTGTAAAATTTCAGCACAAAGAAGAAAAATATATCATGATAGAGGCCTACTTATCCTCAGCTTCTTTTGGATATTAAAGAATGGCTAGAGATTGCCACTTGATTCATAGCAGAAATAATATTATGATAAAATAACTCCATCCATTTATGAGTATCAGGTCCAAGCTAACATGTGCTGTTCATTTGTATAAAATGCCAGGAAACAGTATTAAAAGCTGTTTCAAAATCAGTTATTTGTAAAAAACCAGAAATTTCTTTTTTCTTGAGGATTTTTGCACTATTTTATTAGTTTCTTTTTGTTGTTATTTAATAATAGACATCAAGGGGGTATATCTGAAAATAATATTAATGAAGTAAAATCACAACTTTCTAAATCTAGTTAATCTAATGAAAGTATTGATCTCTTTTTGATGTAAAGTATAATAAAAAATTCTCTGAA
Organism: Saccostrea cuccullata; assembly: GCF_032062105.1. Lineage (NCBI taxonomy): Eukaryota > Metazoa > Mollusca > Bivalvia > Ostreida > Ostreidae > Saccostrea > Saccostrea cuccullata. Next base: position 153,618 of record NW_026931351.1, on the reverse strand, counting down.
ATATCTGGACTGGGTAATTTTTCTTCGTTAATTTCTTCCTTAAGTAATATGGTATAGCTTCATCTTCAGTAAAGTGCACGAGATACTACATTAATATAAAGATATCTTAAGATTTCTATATCAAAATAAATTTCTTCCAAGTGTATCAACCTCTATAAAACAAACTGTTTAACACATACTGAAATATTCTTGATTATAATGTCTTTCCGTATGAAGTATTTTCAATAATTTGCTAGACTGCTAAAGCTGTTGAAAAGGAACAAAATTATACTTTCGAGTCATTTTCGTATCTTTAAGATATTTTTGATAGGTGATATTTCATGAAAAACCTAGATAGACTTAGATAGTTATTGTATTTAAAGTTTGAAGTTTTCCCATTTTATATTTTTCTCAGGAAGAAAATAATGTCTGAAAAAATTATCGTGTCCCTTTTTTCCAGCTATATCTACCACGCCGTCGATTTTGTATGTACTTTTGCATTAATTATCTTAATTGCTGTTACAAAAGCAATATTATTTTGTGATAATAATCTTGCTGTTACAAAAACAGAATTATGATTGCATGATCATCAGATCCTAAACATATTGCAAAATTTTTAGTATGTAATGAATATCATTAAGTCGTTGAAAGTTAAATGATTATTAATGTCCCTACTGTGTGTGTCATCTGAATGACTGTAGATTAATTAGTCAGCTTAGACGAATATTAATATTAACGAGAACATTATTCTATTGTTAATGCTTGTATTGGAATTTTAATATAAGATTCCACAAGCCTTGTGAAATTTGTTGTGATATACTTTATTAACAGTTTACGTTTCATTTCCAAAGAAGAATGTTTAAAAACGTTTTTAAAAAAGATTTCAAAATACATGAAATGTGAAGATCTTATTTGCAAAAAGTGATGATAAAATATTCATAAACATTTTGAGGGAAAATTTTTAAATATTTTAAAAGGACACAATGGTCAAAACCATGTCTTTCTTTTAAGATATCTTTTAGCACACAGCGAAAGACTTATGCAAATTATAAGTATATAGCTAAGATATGACAATTAAACTGCAAGAAAAGACTGCACAATATAAGTGCTGGAAAACAAAGGTTGAGTCTACCGTTTCGTTGTTTCGGGTATGTTAAGGTCACGCCACTTTTATTTTTAGCTCAAACTTGTAAACAACGTAAAACTAGGAAGAAGTACCAGGGTATTTTGCAATATTTTCATTATGGGGCAAACTCTTATTTTTCTCCAGAAAAATAGAATTTTTAGGTTCTGAAATATGTAATTTTCTGAACATGGGTCATGCAAAAATTATACATTTGTCAATTTTCCCCTTTGTGCGTCACAGTGTCTCTTTAACATTCTGAGTAATGCTTAAAGGGGCATGGACACAGTTTCAACTGATTTTTTAAATCCTATTTTATAAATAATTAATTTGAAAATTTTTAACTTAAACTGTGTCCATGCCCCTTTAAAGATTCTTAATGTGTAATTGTGTCATGGCAAGGTCCTAACATGTTTTTTAATGAACAATATTTTCATTCTTCCTTAAACAAACATCTTATCATTTACCCTTTAGCGGATCGACGTGTATTTTTGTATTCATATGAGACAGAATTTATTCAAAATCGTTTACGTGTAAAGAAGATAAAACTTGCTCTTATCTTCAACTTGACATTTAGATATATATCGACGAGGTATTGTCAATTAAGGTAGTCCGATCCTTAGGATTATAAAATTAGCAATTTAGTTATCAAAAATACTCATAAAAGTACCTCTGAATCCACAAAGTTATGTAAATTTATCCACAGTATTTCTTTAAAGTTGAAGATTAAAGTTATATTATATAGGGAAAATTGTCAAATCTCCAATATTTTTGCAGAAAAAGCGAATTGGAATATCAGCAATGCATTTTCTAATTGCAAATTGATCAACAAATATATTTTAGTTTAAAAAACGATAGGTATCCATGCATTCAGAGAAATTGTCATGATTTTTTTTTTACTTATTTGGTATTTTTTGTCTTCTATTTCCGTCATGTACGAGGGTTGATCCAAAAGTTCGTGGAATTTCTTCATATTTTATTTATTTTTCAGTGGAATTGGTTGAAAATTAAGTTGTTAGTGAACGTCAAACTTTGGTCAATTCACACGTTTTGTGAAAATCCCGGGATCACTCGATCTTAAACGCGTATATTATTGCCAAAGGCTTGGGAAAATACATTTAGTTACTGGTTTTTCAGTGGACAAGAAATTTAAGAAAAATAGAAATTCCATGGACGTTGATAAAAGGTGTGGTCGCTTTTTAGAGGCTCTGTTTAAGTACGTATCCCCCTAGACAAATTAAAAGCGTTAATGGACGTTGTCGTCTGCCGTTCTGATCTTGACATTGCTACTGAAATTGGAACATAATTTGAAATATGAGTAAAAAATGAAGATAAGTTGGTGCGAGAGGATACCCAGGCTTTTCTTGAGAAAAAAAATGGAGAAAAATACAGCATTTTGTAGAATTACATATTATAATTGGACATTTGGGCGAGATGCTTCTATAACATATGACATATCTAACTTGACGTTACGTCGAAGTCTCCCCCGGGTTTCCCAACTATCCATTTTCAGAAAGCTCGTGTGACCTTATTGGTGATTGGAAAGTGGTGAAATTTTCCAATATTGTTGCACTATGACTCGATATTATGAATATACCTGTTGATTGATTTCATCAAATCACGATAAAATTTTAGAAAGAAATTCCACAAAATTTTGGATCAACCCTCGTATTCTATAATGCATAGTGTAAAAGGCTTTTCCTATCATTGCAAGACACCACAAATCACTTCTTATTTCATATCATGCTAATAAGCTTTGGTATCTAACACTGAATTCAAGAAAATCTTATTTTTCTAAAACTGTATTAATTTTTTTCCTTTTATAGGGTACAAATGTCAACTTAAAAGACCTTTTCTAAGACTTCCAAAACCCTTGAATCTTTCAAAGATGAATAAAATGAAAAATGTTGCATAAAAAAATTAATTTTCAAGCTTCATTTTGATGCATTTCAAATTAAATATTAATTTTTGGAGTTATCCTTCCTGGCTGAGGATCGGATATCCTTAACAATGGCTATTTCCATTCTTAAGTAAACACGGTATAACACGAGGATTTTGTTTTAAATGTACAATATTTAGCGCTGTACGGCTTACGTGCGTATTCCGAATAAGCAACCGCAGTTTATTTTTCTTCTTTTATCAATACACAGAAAGAGAATAAAATCTAAGGGAGCAAATGAAGCAAATGAAAATAAGAGAAAAAATGTTCAAAGAAGTTTTAAGAGGTCTTCTTAAATATAGTTTTTGGATATTTTGATGCAGAAAAGTATTATTTATAAGAAAAGATTGTTTAATTTAAATCACAAATACATATTAAATATATATTAGGGATGGCAATCGAATACAGAATTGCTAATCGGTTAACCGTAAGACATTCCGTCCGATTAACTGGCTAATCTTATATAAACTCACATTTTCTTGATTTTTAAAAAAAATTATCCGTGTAGACAAAAAGATTTAAAAAGACGATAGAAGTTAAAACCATAACATTTATCTTCTTGACTATCGATCAGAAAAACTACAAGTATGTTTTTTAAATATCAATTTCAGGGGATATTAATAAATTAAGAAATTCATGAAAAAAGCTTAAGATCATTGATATTTTTCCAGAGCAGATGTCACACAAGTTCATTCTACATTGTTGCCATAATCAAAACTAAATTTGAATTGTAGCCCTTAATTTACAATGTTTGTTCAGTAATTTAATTGAATCTTTAAGTAGGCCTAACTGAAAAGGGCAATTCACAGCGCCAATAGTGATTCAAATATATATTATCGTTTAAGACATATAGGACAGTCGGGGTTATGACATGGTGTTTCCACATTATTTAACCGTACACTAATTAACTGACAAATTACCCTATGGTCTCAATACGAGGACCAAATCATCATAAATACTGGGGGAGTAGTTTCCTTTAAGCCAAATTATCAAACTTTGGGCAGAAATTTCTTCATAAAAATGAACTTTGAGAAATGTGTCTTCATTTTAATATGGATGGAAAAGAACTTGTGGTTGCACGTAGACTACCTTTTATTTCTTGTCTGTATATTTCCTGTATGTCTTGTCTATTGTCATTATTTGTGCCAAACAGCTAACAGAGGAAGTTTACAAAAGTATTAATTTCTAAACAACTCAGACGGATGACGTAAAATTTCATCCCGTTGATCATTACTTTTATCTCATCCAAATTAATTTGTGTCAATTAGGACATTTTTATGAACAGTTTTTTTAATTCTTTCTTGAATAAACATTGTATCATTCATTCTTTAACAACCCTATTTTTGTATTTTTATGAAGTAGAATCTATTCAAAATCTTTTACTTGAAAAGAAGAAAACACTTGCGGTGGCCTTCATCATATCGCCATTTATATAAATCGACATATTGTCAATCAACATCATGGTTATTTCATTCTTATGTCGGAACAATATATCCGGAGGAGCTTGAAATACATAATACCACAGAGTCTGAGACATATGCTATTTCATATTTATATAAGTTACAAGAAAAAACGTTAATTGTAATCTAACAACTAATTATAATAAGCTTCATCATAAACATGATGAATTTAAGTTTTGTATGATTAATTTTCCTTACCTTTGCAGCAATATGTATACCCTTATCATCTGCATACGGGGTTTATATCTCTCAGTTGATTCGATGCACAAGAGCATGTTCTACGTGTAAACATTGCCTAAATCGAGATAATTTTATGACAAACATCTTGATAAAGTCATCATTTCGGAAGTTCTAGGGTCGATATAATGAATTTGTCGGCAAATACAATTTATCATTAGGTAAAATGCTGACAGACTTTTTTCATACTGATTGTTAGGCCATTATTTACATACTGAATTGTCCACTTATTTTTCAATTATTTCCCGTTCATGACAGGGAGCACACAGCGGATGTGACTGGTCGACAGGGATGCTCACTCCTCCATGGCACCTGATCCCATCTCTGATGTTTTAGAAGTCTAGGTCTATGGATATTGCCATATATGCAAAAATTTGAACTTATCTTCCAATAATTGTACCTATCTTTGAATAAATAATTGAGTCTATCTTCAAATTAATTAAAGATATGTATAATTAAATTAAAGATAGGTATAAACAATTCAATAAATTAAAGATAGGTGTAAATATATATGCCCATCTCAAAACAAATAATCAAACATAGATTCAAATGAATTACATCTTTGTTTAGTAGATTATACCTATATTTAACTCGATAGAAGATAGGTTCAATTGAACTATATCTATTTTCAATTCTTTTTAAGGATGACGTTTACTCAGGTTTCAGAAGACAGAAAGGAAATTTTATAAAGTATAATATTTTGATTCAAATCTTGTTCTAAATTGATAAAATAACCAAGCTTTAACTCAATTTCAATTTCAAAATTTTATATTTTATTATTCGAAGAAAATATCCAGGAACAAAAGTCAACATATGGTAATAATTTAATTTTGTTTATATTCTCGCCTCTCATTGGTTGATTTCCAAAAAGGAACGCAAAAATTTTGTATAATCTGGTTTGGTATGGGGACACGGCCCCTTGACGACCAGCTTAATCATCTTATCCATGCAATCCCCTCATTTCCAGTCCTCGGAGTCCATGGAAAATTCAAGATTTAATAACTCTATCTTTAACTTCAAACACTTACTCGATCTTACCTCATGTAAACACACATCATGGCTGCTAGATCCATGTATCAGTTATTACCTCCCCTCGCTTCACATCACTTCCGTTACTACGGTTGTATTATTGCGCGGTAAATTTGAACTCGTAAAAAGCAACACAATTTTACATCCAAAGTTGTCTAATTATTTTAAAATTAAATTATAAGGAATGCAAAGGAAATTGTGATTGAATTTTAAATTAATTTATATTAAGTGGTCGCGTGAAAAATAGCTGTGTGCATTAGGCCTGAATATTTTGTGAGTGTTTGAGAAGCTTTCCTGTGTGGACTGTCGAGTAAAATTGAGAACTTAGGTAGCTGTGAGTTTGAACTGTATATTTTGTTGGTTAGGTATCTTTATATACCTACCAAATGGTGGTCTTTTTTATTCAAATCCAATTTTTATTAAAATAAAGCAGAACATAATGTCGGTTACATTATCTAGTATACATAATACTCTACAAAATAATGAAATAATAACTTTTCTTTAAAAAAAAATATAACAAAAAAATATATAAATATTATTTGAATATATTAATTTGGCATTTCGTAGAGTCCCGTGTTTGCTCTGCTCCTATTTTATAATTTTAATGGACTTTAGATATTGAATACTGCTCAATATTTCCACACAGTTCATTTCATAAAAAATCATTAACACTTATAAGAGGACTTAATTTGCTATGCTTAATATCTAGGTACTGTGAGGTCTACGTGTGCATTCCCAATAAGTAACCGCAGATGATTTGTCTTCTTTTGATGAACAGAAAGATAATAAAATTTAAGGGAGCAAATGAAAAAGATGAGGAAATGAAATGTTCAATGAAGTTTAAGAGATCTTATTAAATATGGTGTTTTTTTTAATAATACGATGCAGAATAAGATTATTTATATTTAAAGAAAAGATTTGTTTCATTTAAAACACAGATGTATCTATTAAACATTATATAATTCTTAAAGAATATATTCGACGGAATGTACACAGCCTTTATTCATCTTTCTTAGAAGTAACGTTGCTTAATCATGAGCTCTGACCGTATACATCAATATATAGAAACGAGGTTCTTTAATGAATTTTTTTTTTTTTTAGTTTTTCTACTGCACTGTGCTGATTTATTTAAGGGGAAAAAACTTCTAGCTGTGTGTAGACTACCTTTTATTTCTTGTTTGTGTATTTCCTGCATGTCTTGTCTATTGTGCCAAACAGATAAAGGAGGAAGTTTCCACAGTATCAATTTCTATATAATTCAGACAGATGACATTATTTGGTCATCCCGTTGACCTTCATTATTTTTGTCTCATCAGCATTAATTTTTTTAAATCCTGTATGTCATTCAACATCCCTTTGTCTGCTTGATGTCCTCTATTACATGTTTATGTGTTTTTAAAATATCATTGCTAGGTCGACGGCATACCTACTTACCTACTTACCTAGATTTAAGCTAAACTTCAATTCTTTTCCTTTTTTTTGTTATCGACTCTCATTATTTTGTGAACCACATATATTAGACAAAATTGCTAATGCACCACCTCTGAGAATTAGAGATTAGTATTTTATTTTTAAAAACATTTAAATGTTGTATTTGCTATTTAAACATGTTACTTTAATACAAAATAAGGCAGATTAATGTCAAACCTTATAACTTACAACAATGTCTGCTGAAGCGTGACCAATTCATAGAAAAAATTAAAATCGTGTCTATTCCATTTTCGAAAAAAAAAAATTCAATTTTTTCTTTGTATTTGTGTTCTTTACATTAATTTTGTGTTAATTAAAACCTCAGAAAAAAAGTTACACTCTATGCGGCGTTTGACGCTAGAAGAGTGTGCTAAAGCAGACAATATGGCGTCTGCAGGGGTTCATTTGGAGACATCTGCAAAAAAAATGAAAACAATAAAAAGCTTAGGAATTCCACTCAAGAAAAATTGTTGCACATAGATAAACAAAATATAAAAATGATTACTATAGATAGCCACAACATTAAGTTAGGAAAATCAGTAAAAAATTGTTCCACAAAACTACGTCAACCAGAAGTTGAGTGGATTTGGTATGGGCATTAAGGCACCGAATGATAACTAGGCGATATGAGAGTCAATGACTGTTTGTTATTTGATTTATAACTGGGGGACTACTCCTGTGGCAACCTCACAGACCACCTTTAGTGATCAAGAATTTCATATCTGGGCAAAAATGGTGCGCAGTGCAGAGCAGAATATTGATTTTCAGACAAGAAGGTCACTCAAGAGTCTTTTCATGATATCAAGACATTTTTCAATCTCAATTGTTTTGGAAATAATGGCATATTTTATACACTATTAGTGATCTGGCAATATGTATATTCACAGATAAAAATAAACAAGTGGATTTTTGTCTAATGCATATTAATGAACAATAAGCCGAATATAATTCATATCTATCCCACTATTTTTTCTCTATTTCAACGTCATGGTTAACGAATGGTCATCTAACATGCTATATTCTTTGATGATTTAATATTCCTCGCCTCAACTCATATTAAACCAATTTCATAATTTTTTAAAAACATTAAATTTTTAGGGCACAATACAGCCCAAAGTGAACCTTTTTCTTACAAGAAATTATTGTTTTTTATGCATGCAGAAGTATCGAAACATTGGGTTTTTTTTCATTTCAGTTTTTAGTAAAAAATATAGTGTAAGAACATTGGTAATTACACAGAAGTTCTGTTGCACGCCTCATTGCTTGCAGTAAAATTTAAAATTGAAATCATAGAAGAAAAAAATCATCAATTGTTGGAAACATCTGGTATTGTGCAATATTTACGAGGGGTGATTAAAAAGTCCGCGAACTATCTCTATATTTTCAAAACTACGACTCAGATCAGAATGCAATTTGACACACCTTTCGTCATGCACATGTGCTATAAATAGCATATGAAAAGTAATTATTTTCTCCATTATTGTGACGTCACAATGTGAAAATGACGTCAATATGTAGGTGAATCGTGACCAAAAATGGTTGTCACAGTCTTAATCGAGCAACGAACGGCTGTAAGGTTTTACGTATAACTTTAAAATTCCTTTGAAGTATCTTATAATAATTTGCACAAGGTTTATGACGACAATAGATTTTCCAGACATTCAATCATAAATTGGATTGAATGTTTTTGTAAAGGGAGGCAGTTGGTTAAAATTGACGTTTGTTTCATAGCCCAGCGAAGACGAAGATGTGTCCTTTGTTAGGCAATTTGTTATGAAAGATTGAGAAGTTACAGCTAGAGAAATAGTTCAATATCTTAATAATATTACATTATTAAATCCCTAAAATATCTTCTAATTTAGACTTTTAACATATTAAGTATGATAAAAAGAAGGCCCCTACAACTTTATCCATATTTGATAAACGACGTTCCTTAGACAGGGATCTCGGGTTGTGATGGTCACCATGTTCTTTCTGGGAAAGTATATCTTTATCCAACCATTCTATTTCCAAGATTCGATCATTTCTGACAAATGGACCGTTCTTCTTATAAAAATCAACTTGAATGCTAAGGAATATAAGACTCGGAAAAATATTTCAACGTCTATGAACAGAATGCTTCAGGGCATGCCTGGATCACGTGATTCGCGCATGTGCAGAATGGTGGCAGATATGCATTTAAATCAGAGAGGGTTACTTTAAAAATAATGAAAACAGAAACCTAATTTTGTTTCTTTTATGGAAGTTATTCAATTAGTTCGCGAACTTTTTGATCACCCCTCGTATATATAGTCACATACTTTATAATTAAAAATCATAAAAGTATTTTATCTATATATCTGGATTAATTCCCTTTTGAAACTAGCTAAATAATCTATTAAGAATTGTACATTTTATAGTATATTTTACACAGTGAACAACCAGACACAATCTACTCGTCATTTTTTTTAATTACATTTATTCATATTGGATCAGATATAATTCTAACATACATTGTATTTGTTACACTACGACTATATAATAAGAGCATTGGAGTCTTTAAAGTAGAATTTTGAGGTGAAAATTACATAAGAATCTATTCTGTTTTTTCAGTGAAGTTGAGGTGAAATTATTTAAATAAAGAAATTTTAAGTATTCTTTGCTGGCTGAGATATGCATCATTTGTCGTTTTTATGCAATTCCATACAAATTTTGCACACATTTTCAACACTGAGTCACAATTTTATAAGATTCTGCCACTTTGCCTTGCAATCATTACTCACGTCACCTATCTGAATATAGATCCATGAAAAAATATTGCTGATTTCTAAAGAAAAAAGATTTTTTGTGTTATTTTCCAAGTCATCGGTGTCCCTGGAAATAATGTGACTTCTCCGTGTCGCCCGATACTGTGTCGGCCGATCCTGTTCTTTCAGCCGACAAGACCAGAAAAATTTAGTCGCCCGACCATCGGCTTAAATGTGACCTAGTCATAAGGTTTAAGTGTACATTCCAAATAAGTAATCACAGATATAGCAATATACATGTAGATAAAAGATTGTTTTATTGAAGTATCTTCGTGTTTCAACTGCACTATGTCGACTTTCATACAGTCGTTTGGCCAGTTCCGAATTTTGACCAGTTCCAAGTAATTATTAATTTAAGAGCTGATAATCAATAAATTCAAAGGTGTAAAAAATAAATTGATACCTATGGTAAGGCGGCTTATTTTTGAGTGTTTGAATTATGTGAAGTTTTGATTTGTTTGCCGTCAGTTCGGCTTTGTTATCGTACTTGAAACATTCGACATACCTTTACAATGCAACAAATCTCCAGTCTCCAGAAAAAAACTTTTGTAGAGACATCAATTTTTCACATAAAACAGCATTCCAGGTATCAAATGTAAGTTTAATATGTACTCTAACAAATACTTGAAACTTGTCTTAAACAAATACATGTATTTAGAACATTTTCGAAAATATTTTTTAGAATATTTTCGTGTTGTCGTTTTTCTAGTTCTGAATACTCATAAATACTACTATACATTCATTCTTCGTTGTGTTGTTTTCTTCATTGTAAATGTGACTTATTATGCCCCCGCTTGTAAAGCAGGGGGGGGGGGGGTATATAGTAATGGGATGTTTGTCCATTCGTCCGTCTGTACGTCCGACTACCTGTCTGTACGTCCGTCCGTCTGATATGCTTAGGGGTACCCATTTCTTATCCACAACTCCTCCTCTATCACTGAATGAAATTTAACGAGGCTTCACAGATTAAATAATTTACAGAATCTTTGTTAAATAGTGCCAAAGTAAACCTTCTATTTTTTTTATCTTGCACATAATTTGGGCTCCCTTAGCAAAACATTGATACTGTCATTCATTCTAATATTGAAGGGTATATCTACCTCTTATCCGCAATTTCACCTATACCACTGAATAAGATTTAATGATACTTTCACAGATTCTTTATTACATTGTGTCATCGTGGCCTCTTATTTTACTTTTTGAAATGACACTTTTTTCGGGTCTCCTAGAGCAAAACATGGACTTTGTCATAATAATAATGAAATAGGATTGATTGATTAATTGTATGTTGTTGAACGTCCCTCTCGAGAATTTTTTCACTTATATGGAGACGCCACCACCTGCCGGTGGGGAGCTGCAAATTTTGTCCTGTGCTCGGCACTTATAGGGCCATTGAGCAGGGAGAGATGTTTTTCGTGCCAGCACCTACTGCGACACGGGACCTCGGTGAATACGAGGCGTGAGGTATCATTAAAGTGAGCTCAGTGCTCACAGTATTCTATTTTCTCTTTATCCCTTGGAAATACGTACAAATACCTTACTGGTAACTAATCAATTTAACCTTTCATAGGCATTACAATGGATAATGTGCAGGACATTTATTTTTTTTAATTTAGGTTTGAATTGAATTGGAACTGCTAGGGCATTCGGAACCCGTCGGCTTATTCGTAACTGGTAAAATGAATACCTATGTTGACTTGCGAAATAATTTTTTTGTGGGGACGGCTGAACTTTTTTGAAACAAACTTTAATTCCACAAGTCATTGAACTACCTTGACAAAAAACTTAGATTTTAAAATAATGCCTTGTATATTTATAGCAGCGACGAATAAGTTTCTTACTCCGAACTGGTCAAATAACTGTACTTTGTCAACAGATTGAAAAGAACTTCTGACTGTGCGTAAATTAAATGTTAATTTCCAATGTTCGAAGGATAAACACTTCAGATCTTTTGTTTGACTTTTTATTAGTTATAGATATATAGAAAGGTATGTTTAAGGGTATAACAAAATTAATTTCTACACAATTAAGACGGATGCCATTATTTTACACCCCGTTGATCTTCATTACTTTTGTCTCATCCGCTTTAATTTTTAATCCTGTATGTTATGCAACATCGCCTTGTCTGCTTGAGGTCCCTTGTTACATGATGGCAAAATATCCGTGCCAGGTCGACGACATAAAAGTATAAAGGATGTAGGATTAACCCTTAATATCCATTATATTCCTCTTTTATTATTGATTGTCATTATTAAGTTAACTACATGCATTAATGAACAATTAATTAACCAGATATAATCCATACCTGCCCACTCCTTTCTCTGTATCAAACCAGTTTTGTTGCTCTTAATTCTTTGTAACATAGCTAAAATTTAATGTTCTCATCAAATATTTTCCAAAGGTTGTTGACATATTCTTCAATAATCTTATATCGATTCAATATTATACAAAATTTATTTTCTATCTCTCAGTTATCGTTCTTATAAAGTGTATAAAGATGAAAATGCCCGTGCCTAGTGGATTTCATCTTCGCTAGCCAAGGGTTTCTGATACGCTACTCTCCTCATAATCCCTTGGCATATGGTGTCAATAGAATTTGGGTTTTTTTCTCGAGTTCGGTCGACCAATCAGCAATTGTTTTTTTTTTGTAAGTGACGATATTTGTGTTCGGGATACTTCTTGACTCTCTTTAATCTCGAAAATGAAAAACGCAAGTAAGATAACATGCAATTCTATTAATAGCTATGGCGTCATCCAAATTGATATCTTCTAAATGTGTGATTAAGAATCTATATTGAAGCTTCAGATTTGTACTATAAATAATAAATCAACATAACTCAATTATTGCTTCTTAATTATTCTTGAAAAAACTTGGATTTAATTTTTTTAAAGATGCGTCTTTATTTCTGTCGATGACGAAAGCTGTGCGTACCTGCTAGATTCGAGATCACGTGCTGAAAACAATCCCGTCTTTTGACTTCACCGTATGCCAAGGGTTCATGAGGATCTAGTAGCGTATCAGAAACCCTAGGCTAGCGAAGAGTGGACTTCTGCGAGAAGCACTGACTTTTACAGATGACGGTTATCTTTGACATTTAAACCTCAATCGCAACTTCTCGGGCCTTTCCGACTAGCGGAAAAACGACCTCGAATGTATATGGTAGACGCCATGACAACCCTCCCTTTTCACGATCTTTGAAATATATGCATGGGGACCTTTTCTCTGTGGAATATGGAGTTGAACTTTATTCAATGTAATGATATTACTTAAAATATACTAAAGACGGGACTTCTAACTCCTTGTATCCTATATTTGAATAAACAGGAAATGTATAAATTTTTAACATCCGGTGATCTTAATACATTCGAGGTTGTTTTTCCAACCTTTGACGGAAAGACCCGAGATGATGCGATTGATTTAAACCTGTATCATATGTACGGAGGTACAGAATTAATAATAGATAAGAAAATCTTTCTAGTGATCATAGGTATGGTGTTAGGGCAACAATATGTGAAGACCGGGAGTTGAGGGTAAGGGTGGTTGTCATTTTCTTATAGGCAACTTACATGTGCTTTGAAAGAACACGTTATTTTTGTTTAATTAAATGCTGTACTAAATATCTCTATCGTAAAAGAGCTTCCGTACATTGTTCTTGTCAAAAAGTAAGCCGTCAACTGTAGAAGTCAGCGCTCCTCGCAAAAGTCCAGTAGGGGTTTAGTTACACTTACATGTACCGTAAGCCCTCAGTATGACTAGGTAGACAGAACAATCCGGAGTCAAATTCAGTATAAAAACAAAGGTCTAACACTGCGTAATTATTAAGTTATACTTACTAACAAGGTCGTTATAACGACCATAACGTTCACACGAATTTTAAAAGAGTTGACTAAAAGCTTAAAAGGTTTGGAATACTTAATTTTGATTATATAGCATCCGTTTTATATTAAATATTTCGAGGTCTGTGAAGAGTACAAACAAACAGTGAATGTTTGCTTGATTCCCCGTTGAAGAAATCATGTACATGTGCAAATTCTTGAATTGGTAATAACGAATTCAACAAATCTGTGATAACAGATTAAATTCGTTATAACGAACTCAATAAATCTGTAATAACAAATTAAATTCGTAATAACGAATTCAATGAATCTGTACATATGTGTAATAAAAAATTAAATTCGTTATAACGAATTCTAAAAATCTGTTATAACAAATTAAATTCGTTATAACGAATTCTAAAAATCTGTTATAACAAATTAAATTTGTTATAACGAATTCTAAAAATCGTTATAACGAATTCAAAAATATTTTTTGATAGGTCCTAAATGGGCTTCCGTAGATATATATAAGTCCAAAATGATACGATAAAATTCAGCAAAGAAAGCGGCTTAGATCAGGGAAATGTGTATAATTTTATGTTTACCATTAATTGTATTTTCTGGATAAAACTAAGAAAAAAATAAAGAAATGTACTAGTACTTATTCTACGGAAGCCCATTTAGGACCTATCAACAAATATTTTTGAATTCGTTATAACGATTTTTAGAATTCGTTATAACGAATTTAATTTGTTATAACAGATTTATTGAATTCGTTATAACGAATTCAATTTGATATAACAGATTTTTAGAATTCGTTATAACGAATTTAATTTTTTATTACACATATGTACAGATTCATTGAATTCGTTATTACGAATTTAATTTGTTATTACAGATTTATTGAGTTCGTTATAACGAATTTAATTTGTTATAACAGATTTATTGAATTCGTTATAACGAATTCAATTTGATATAACAGATTCATTGAAATTGTTATAACGAATTTAATTTGTTATAACAGATTCATTGAATTCGTTATAACGAATTTAATTTGTTATAACAGATTCATTGAATTCGTTATAACGAATTTAATTTGTTAAAACAGATTCATTAAATTTGTTATAATGAATTTAATTTGTTATAACAGATTCACTAATTTGTTATAACGAATTTAATTTGTTATTACAGATTTATTGAATTCGTTATATCGAATTAAATCTGTTATTACAGATTTGTTGAATTCGTTATAACCAATTCAAGAATTTGTTTGTTATAACAGATTTAATTCGTTATAACAAATTCAATAAATCTGTAATAACAAATTCAATTCGTTATAACAAATTAGTGAATCTGTTATAACAAATTAAATTCGTTATCACAAATTTAATGAATCTGTTTTAACAAATTAAATTCGTTATTACGAATTCAATGAATCTGTTTTAACGAATTAAATTCGTTATAACGAATTCAATGAATCTGTTATAACAAATTAAATTCGTTATAACGAATTCAATAAATCTGTTATAACAAATTAAATTCGTTATAACAAATTCTAAAAATCGTTATAACGAATTCAAAAATATTTTTTGATAGGTCCTAAATGGGCTTCCGTATTATTCCTAAATTTGCCTATTAATTTATAGTACATGTAGATTTAATAAAGTCATTCCTAGGTTCTAATAGGTGTAGAATTGGTTATGACGGGGAAATGGGAGGGGGGGGAGAAACAGAATGATTGGAATGAAGAAAAAAAGAATTAATCTGTTTAAATTGTTTCTTATCAAAACAAAATACTCGTTTTTCGCAAAATAGTTATATATTCAGATGTTTGTCAGTGCTTACTTTCCTTTTTTTTAGTGCAGAAAGGTCAATATTTATGACACAAGAGCACTAAAATAAAAGAAAACGTCATATTTCTCTTTTATTTTATCATAAAGGTATACTTTTTTCTTTGTTAAAATAAAGAGATTGATCATTTCTTTCCAAAAATATGTATTTCAACATTTTCACACAAAGACTTTTTAAGATATTACCTGTTATGCATGTCGGAATTGTAAAAAATACGACAAGAAAAACGGGGTGATACTTACATTGTGCTCCATTATAATTTTTCATGCGAGATGAATGACAATGAATTTGCCTTCATTTTAAAGATACAAGTCATATAAATTAAATACCTGTTGATTTTGAATGTGATTTGACATTTTTGTTTCTTTTTAGCGCATATTTTGGGTAGAACAATAATGTCTGAAAATAATCTATTTTTAGCATTTCACACTGTTTTTGCACGTGCTCCTGTGTAAAAATAAGCATATAAAGGTACTATTTTTAATACTTAAAAACTAAGAGCAAGTAGTTAGGAAAAAAATGTCAAAGTTTTGAAAATTTCACACAAAGACTTTTCGGACATAGGTCCCCCCTTAAATTCGTTATAATGAATTCAATAAATCTGTAAT
This sequence comes from Saccostrea cuccullata, assembly GCF_032062105.1. Lineage (NCBI taxonomy): Eukaryota > Metazoa > Mollusca > Bivalvia > Ostreida > Ostreidae > Saccostrea > Saccostrea cuccullata. Next base: position 137,320 of record NW_026931351.1, on the reverse strand, counting down.
AACAGATTAAATTCGTTATAACGAATTCGATAAATCTGTAATAACAAATCAAATTCGTTATAACGAATTCAATGAATCTGTTATAACAAATTAAATTCGTTATAACGAATTCAGTGAATCTGTTATAACAAATTGAATTCGTTATAACGAATTCAATAAATCTGTTATAACAAATTAAATCCGTTATAACGAATTTTTAAAATCATTATAACGAATTCAAAAATATTTTTGATAGGTCCTAAATGGGCTTCCGTATAAATGGGCTTCCGAGTAACCTAACTGTACTGCGTTAATATTGAATTTTACGGAAGCGTTTAATTATTAGGGCCGCAGCAGTATCTTTTTTACGGAAGCCCATTTAGGACCTATCAAAAGATATTTTTGAATTCGATATAACGAATTGTCGAAATTGTTAAAACGAATTTAATTGGTTATAACAATTTCCAAGAATTCGTTATAACGAATTAAATCTGTTATAACAGATATCTTAAATTCGTTATAACGAATTCAAAAAATTGTAATAACGAATTAATTTCGTTCAAACGGATTCTAAAATTTGTTATAACCAATCAAATTCGTTATTACAAATTTTGAATTCGTTATAACAAATTAAATTTGTTATGAAAGATTTGTTGAATTGGTTGTAACAAATTCATAAATACTTTTCTATAGGCCCCAATAGTCGAATTCGATGAAATGATTTTAATTCGTTATAACAAATTTTAGACTTTGTTTAAACGAATTCAATTCGTTATTACAAATTTTAGAATTCTTGTTAACAAATTTAATCTGTTATTACAATTTTTTCAAATCGTTATAACGAATTCAACAAATTTGTTATAACAAAAAAATTCGATATAACCAAATTCTTGAATTGGTTATAACGAATTCAACAAATCTGTAATAACAGATTAAATTCGTTATAACGAATTCAATAAATCTGTAATAACAAATTAAATTCGTTATAACGAATTAAACAAATCTGTTATAACAAATTAAATTCGTTATAACAAATTCAATGAATCTGTTATAACAAATTAAATTCGTTATAACGAATTCAATGAATCTGTTATAAAAAATTAAATTCGTTATAACGAATTCTAAAAATCTGTTATAACAAATTAAATTCGTTATAACGAATTCTAAAAATCGTTATTACGAATTCAAAAATATTTTTTGATAGGTCCTAAATGGGCTTCCGTATATATCAGCATATCATCGAGGTATTTCTTCACAAGTGAAATTGCTATGAATTATCAAGCAAAGGAAGAGAATTCTATTAGTAACAAACTCTATAAATCAAATAAAGCTGTTATAAATGATGAATAAATTTTCTTTTTGTAAATTGTATACGTTATTGGTTAATATTTACATTTGCAAATGTTTTCCTTTATATAACACTACTGGAAGCAAGCGTTTTTATAACTGTATAAATACAGGTACGGGGTCAAGAGGTCATAGATGTTCGTATGGATAAACGTTCGACGTTATTTCTCAGTGACGTCATAAAGGGTCGACGCGCGTTCAGTGGATTACATACATGCCGTTGGGTTTGAAAAATAATGCATTTCACACGTTAAAAGTCACGATCAGGCAAATTTAAAGTATGATTAAGTCACAAATGTAAATATAAGTAATAAGGTATCATTTTTTGAGTGTTATTGGGATGTAAAACGGGTTGGCACATGATCAAATCTGGGCTTTATGAGATTTGATCACGTGACCAACCCGTTTTACATCCCAATAACACTCAAAAAATGTTACCTTATTTCTTTAAAAATAACTATGTTATGCCTATATCACAGTTGCAAAAGTCAACAGGTAAAAACTAACGCCGCTATTGTGACGTCACATAACGCTGCTTTGACGTAGAACGACATAGGTCCCCCTTAATCTGTTATTACAGATTTGTTGAATTCGTTATAACCAAATTCTTGAATTGATTATAACGAATTCAACAAATCTGTAATAACAGATTAAATTCGTTATAACGAATTCAACAAATCTGTAATAACAAATTAAATTCGTTATAACGAATTCAATGAATCTGTTATAACAAATTAAATTCGTTATAACGAATTCAATAAATCTGTTATAACAAATTAGATTCGTTATAATGAATTCTGAAAATCTGTTATAACAAATTAGATTCGTTATAACGAATTCTAAAAATCGTTATACCGAATTCAAAAATATTTTTGATAGGTCCTAAATGGGCTACCGTACTAATTAAACGCTTCCGTAAAATTCAATATTAACGCAGTACAGTTAGGTTACTACGGAAGCCCATTTAGGACCTATCGAAAAATATTATTGAATCCGATATAACGAATTGTTATAACGATTTTAATCTCTTATATCAAATTTGTTGAAATCATTATAACGAATTCTTTAATTTGTTATAACGAATTAAATTCGTTAAAACGAATTTAAGAATTTGTTAAAACAAATTAAATTCGTTTAAACAAATTCTTAAGTTTGTTATAACAAATTAAATTCGTTAAAACAAATTCCAAAGTTTGTTATAACGAATTAGATTCGTTTGATCGAATTCAATAATCTGTGTCTATAGAAAAATATATATGAATTCGATATTACGATTTCTCGAATTCGTTTTAACGAATTTAATTCGTTATAACAAATATGGAATTTCTTTAATTAAATTTAATTCGCTATAACAAGTTTTAGAATCCGTTAAAACGAGTTTAATTCGTATTAACAATTTTTTGAATTCGTTATAACGAAATCAACAAATTTGTAATAACACATTAAATTCATTATAACGAATTCAAAGAAATTGTTGTAACGAATTCAATTCGTTATAACAAATTCGACAATTCGTTATATCGGATTCAAAAATATTTTTCGATAGGTCCTAAATGGGCTTCCGTAGGTTACAAATACAAATATCAGCAATTTTTTTAAAGATAAAAAATACATACTTTTTAAAGATGGGCGATTCTTTTTCAGACTTTACTGATATGAAAAAAATGTAATGTGGATCAAATCTACACGTCGAGTGCATATAGATTTTTTAGTTAGACTTGTCACGTGAGGTTGAAGTCACATGATTTCAGCAAATATACTTGCAGTTTAGAAGTCATCTATGAATTCCAATATTGCAAGGACATAACCAAGTTAAAAATCTTAGTTAGATTTATAATTCTTTTCAACACTGTATGTAGTTTGTAAAAAAAAAGTGCTGCGAACCTATATAGATTCCACTATTTAATTGCTAAAATTTATTCAGTTTTTTATACGGCATGTTGAATATTTTGCTGGTCAACTACCTTAAATATAGCTATAATTAATTTATTTGCAAGATTTCATGAGGCTCGTATAGCACTTTTCTGACAATTCTTGAATTCATGTGTAAAAACTTGGCAAGATACATTGAGGGTATAGTATGCCCTTGCAAAAAAATCGATTTATTAGGGCAATAGGGCCCTTCTTTTTCCCCTTTAATAAATCTACATAGAAACACACAATAGTATCACTTGTCTAGAGAATATACGGACAGTACATGTACATACAAATAAAAAAGTAAGATAAACATCGCATCCAAGTTAATGGCCTTTTTCATAACTGCAAAAAATATTTTATTTGAGAACAAAAGATATTTTTATTGTACAAAATGTGACTTGATCAGCCCCTCACTGTGTACAAACTGCGTCATTTTTGCGATATGACGTCACATTGACAAATGCATTGCGATCAATGAATCGTTTATATTTTGTTGTATGGGATTTAACAAACTACAAAACTGCATGCAATAGTAAGTTTATAAATTATAGAGTCTAGAGATATCCAGCAGTTTACAATTGCAAATAATTTCATTTTATGGTATTTTGAAGGTGCTGTATTTTGTGTGACGTCATAATAAACATTTCCCTATAAATTGGGCCCCGCCTCCTTATTGTACATAACCTTAACTGTGCTGCGAATATGGTAGGGTTTTGAAATTTAAAAAAAATCGAATGACTTATCTATCCTATTCACGCATTATTTCTCTAGGACATCTTCTATTTAGGAAATGATATTTTATTGATAAGTTCATGAAAGTTCTTTTCAGCGTTCGATCATGTTCTTATAGATCTGTCAGTGATCTATGAAGATCAAGTTTCCTGAAAAACATAGCTATTTAGGAAATGATATTTTATTGATAAATTCATGGAAGTTCCTGTCAGTGTTCATGTTCTAATCTGTCAGTGAAGATCAAGGTTCCTGAAAAACAAAACTATATATTTATAATGCATATATATGTAATTAATCGTTTATTCGCGAAAGTGTCGCGTTATAGTTGTAATACGCGTTTATTCGCGAAAGTTTCGCGTTATATCGCGAAAGTTACGCGTTTCTTCGCGAAAGCTTCGCGTTATAACGCGAAAATTTTATTTTTCTAACCTGCGAAAATGAGTTCAATGGGCTTTCGTATTTCTGAAACTTAACAAATTAACAGAAATGGAAAACATGACATTAGATATCGAATTTCCCCTTTGTTGACATGCGCAACAACAATTGCCGTAGCCTGATCATCATCCTCAAGATGCGCGCGCAAGAAAGCACTTCCGTAAACGTCTCTCCATTAATATATAATAAGCTCTGTGGCCCCGTGGGGATCAGGGTTAGAATAGGTCCTCAGTACCCCCTTGCTTGTCGTAAAAGGCGACTAAATGGGGCGGTGCTTCAGATGAGACCGTATAAACCGAGGCCCCGTTTCACAGCAGGTGTGGCACGATAAAGATCCCTCCCTGCTCAAAGGCCGTAAGTGCCGATGCAGCCCTTCACCGGCAATGGTGACGTCTCCATATCAGTGAAATATTCTGGAGAGGGACGTTAAACAGTATACAATCAGTCAATCAATAAGCTCTGTGGAAAAGTAATGGCATGATATCTAGACTAAGAGTTCATTTGTATAAAATTTGCAAAGTTACAAAATGTAGTGTCTACGAAAATCTCAGCAGAAATAGGGAGGTTACAGCTTACAGTAACCACTTGTCAGGTGCCTGTGGGCTAAAAAGTGTTGAAAAAGGAAGTTTTTTAATGAATTTATAGATATCTGTGAAGGTTGAACCATTCACTCAGATGTAAATTTTTGCCCGTTGGGGGGGGGGGGGGGGGTGTAAATATAATCATAAGAACGTTCTCGATGTGTATATAAAGGGTGTTAAGAAAGTTCATTCCACATTTTCCTTTTATTTTCGAAAAGAAATATGATGAGAAGATATTTACAATTTGTGATATTTCATGTTTACAGACTTCATTCTTGCTTCTGATAAGGTTTTAACTGTCTTTGTTAAATCAATAAGGGGAGGGTAGGTAATAAAACAGTGATGTCTGTTTAGAAAAATTAGGGATGACGTTCATTTGTGACATATATTAAGCACACAGGTCAAAACATTCTTTCAAATACTATGCAAATATTATCAATTTTGTAAAAAAAAAAAAAAAAAAAATCAACATGACAAGCCTATTCTTTTGAAAAGTGATCTATCGTTCTTATACCAATGCTCATCAGCTTGTCTGATGCAAGATAAGAAATAAAGAAACAAAAGTAATTTATCCTTATTTTCACTCAAAATGACCAGCATTTCTATTATTAGAGTGCTTTAAAGATATCACATATATTTTCATATGGAAGAAAAATCCTATAACTTCCTGCTAGAAATGAATTGCTATAAATCTAAAGCACACTCTTGTGATTTTGTCAGACTTGAAAATTCATCCCTTTAGTTAAGCACTATTTTGAATTTTTTGGAAATATTTCATCATGGAACGAACTTTCTTAATAGGGGTGTGCAATATTACCGGTATATCGGTATATTGCGGTATTAATCACCACGATAATATATCGCGATATGAAAATCAGATACCGGTATTTCACGATATCTATAACAATATATAAAAACCTCCTTTATTGTAGAAACTGCTGAAATAATACTTGTAACATCCTAAAGGTTTTTTCAGTCTCGTTGAAAGAATACTTCGTCAACTTCGTTCGGGAGAGAGAGAGAGAGAGAGAGAGAGAGAGAGAGAGAGAGAGAGAGAGAGAGAGAGAGAGAGAGAGATTTACCGCTTGCCGAGAGAGAGAGAGAGAGGAAGCTTTAAATTCACTGTTGCAATTTTAAATATGTTTAAAATAAAATCAATAATTAATGTTAAAACTTAAAAATAAAATTAATAAGAAAGAAAATATATATAAAACATTTCTACAGGGTGAATACCATGTTTACTGTGGTTCTCGAAATCTTACATGGAATGTACACGATCGATGTTCAATATACAGTCCAGTCCAATACGAAAATTCGTAATTTTACGAAAAAACGTAAGATTACGAGAAAGCGTAATATTACAAGTTATCGTAATATAAAACTTATATTACGATTTTTCGTAATGTAGTTAAATTACGAATATGCGTAATATAGCAGATGTAATAGACTATATTACGAGTTTTCGTAATCCAAGACAAATTCAAGCATTGCAAGAAATTGAGTGGCGGGTAGCAAAGTATGGCATTTAATAAAAGATGTCACGGGCGATAACTTGTACGACGCTTACTGAGACTTGAAATTCACGAACAGTTGAATAATGAAACGAGGGTGTGATTTTTAGGGTAGACTTCGGAAGAAAAGTAGGGAGTTCGGGTGATATAGACCAATGCTACATGCTTGAGAGAATATTGAAATTTACTGGAAAATTGGTCTTATCCGTGGGAAAATTCCTATAAAAGAATAATAAAAGAAATTGTCCACTCACCAATAGCTGGTGATACTTTCTTCTTGAATTTCCATGCTTTCTGATAGGCGTAACTGACCAATCTGACCGCATGCTATCATTAGCCGTGGAATCTGATATATTACTGACGTCATACTTTGCTACCCACCACTCAATTTCTTGCAATGCTTGAATTTGTTTTGGATTACGAAAACTCGTAATATAGTTTCTTACAATCTACTATATTACGTGTATTCGTAATTTAACTACATAACGAAAAATCGTAATATAAGTTTTATATTACGAAAACTTGTAATATTACGAATTTTCGTATTGGACTGGACTGATATAGTTATATATATATATGTTCATAATACAAGTAAATGATCATCCCTGTTTTCACTTGTAGAAGTATTGCTTTAATTTATTTTTAATGACTTTCATGCCATTTTAGCCACCTTCATCCTATACCAGGAGCATGTATATTAAAACAGTAGATATAGGCCATTTCCTGATCGTATGTCATAATGTGAAATTAGGTCGGGTTAGACTAAAACACCAAAACGCACCAAAACAGGTCACAATTTCTCTCTGGCTTTAATTCTATTCTGAAACCACGATAATGAAATTATTTTCATCTAGTATGTAATGTTTTAATCTGTAATAACATTTTATGCTACTTCATTGAGACCCCCCCCCCAAAAAAAATATTGATAATAATAAAGATTATATCTTATGTATATAATTTTTTTTTCAATTTGAAAATTTTCCAAGAGAGTTAATTTTGTTTTATTATATTATTAGGTATTTGAATTTGATTAAAAGTTATGTTATTATGTGTGCAATTAATTTCTTATCCCTCCTCCCCCTTTAAAACTTTTTTAAAGATTCAAATAGTCTTTGAACTTGACAGCAATTTAAAGATTCTGCTCCAACTTATCAATGATAATTAACCTACAATATATTGCAATATATTGCAATATTCAAAGTAAAATATTGCAATATATCGCAATATAGTTTTCACTCGCAATATCCAACTCTATTTCTTAACACCCCTTATATATATATAGTATTTCCCGTATATAGTTAAAACGTATGTATTTCAAAGCAGAATGCATATACAGATACAAACTATACAAAGCTACATTATGGGAATTGAATTTATATAGTTAAATATTACGTTGCTTTTCTTGCTTAGATGCATATGTTTTCGGACTTGTAAAAATTTACAAACATGAATTCAAATGGTTGCGGGTAACAAAAGTGCTTATTTCGGGGGCTTCCCTACAAGTTTATGGTTATCAGAAACACACCATGCCATTTTCGGAACAAACCCTTTGAATGAGAAAAAAACAACCGAAAATAATTTATGCTCCTCAATAAATCAATATTCATTGGGATTCTGCATGCCAAAATAAAATCCATACCAGATACATTGATTGTGATGTTACTATTAAGATATGCAATCAAATATATGTTGGAAAGGAGTAAATTAAGTACATCCCCCCTCCTTACATTTGAAAGTATAAAAAAAATATCAGGAGACACACCCATAAGGTTTTATTGTTGAAAAATGTAAGGGGTCAAATTTCTGTGGAGGTCATTTTTCAACGTGTGTGGAGTCGTAGAATTACTGGTCTGGAATGGTTTTCTACGGTCGAAAAATGACCCTTCTTGTCGTCAAAATGACCCTGGGTCATTTTCCCACGTAAAAAAATGGCCCCCTGGTCAATATTCTACGGGGGTCAATTTTTGTCGTGACACCTGCACCTGCATCTTTTTCATATAAACTTCAGTAAGAACTAGAGTACTTGACGTGTGATTTTTAACAAAGTATTTCTATTGATTACCTTCTCGTTTTTTCAAATTTTCATTTTTTTATGTTGAAGATGAAGTTGTCTTTGACATCCAAAAGACTATGTTTTAATTTATTGTGAAGAATGATTGCATAAAGTGAAGATTAATTGTACTTTTAGTTTTTTATGTTACTGGTTTTGAAAATTTGGGAGATTTTTTTTTACTTTCTTAAAGTTATTGGGGTTTTTGAGAATCCACCTCCGATCTACACCACTTCTAGGATATGCTGTAGCGCAACATCTGTATTTTTTTTTTTTTTTTTTTTTTTTTTTTTTTTCTTGCAAAGAGTAAGGATAGAGGCTCAGTGGAGTAATTGTCTGACTCTGCAGTGTACATGTATTATTGTTTGTAAGAAATATTTATGAAGTTAATTTAGGAATCAAACAGAGGTGGGGAGGATCAAGCTCAGCATGGTACGTATACTGGAATTAATGTTGAAAGTTTTAAATACTGAAATATGATTTTGAAGAATTTCATCCCTAGAAAGTGAACTGTGAGTATAAGTTGCATTTTCAAAAAAAAACCAAAAAAAAAACCATTAAAATCAACTTCTTCAGTTTAAAATGCAGTTATAAATAATAATGAACCTTGTGAGCCAAGACGATATTGTTACACGCTGTGTCGGCTGGTACCAAAACTCATTGATTATACATGTAGGCTTAAGTCTTTGATAATTAACTTCCGATTTAAAGAAAATGAAAAAATTATTTCATGTTCGCATTTTGTCTTTTAAATTTCTTTAAAGGTTAATAGTACATGTATATGTCTTAAACAATCAGTGTTCAGATCTTCCTTTGCATGATTAGCCCAACGTCTGGCATAATCTTCGATAAAATAAGATTTTCAGAAATAATTTATTAATTAATTAATAAATTAATTAGCTCTGTTGCCAATTGAAAGGTTGGGACTCCCTGTATATATAGGGATTTTTAAAATGATAACTTTGAGGTCTTTTTTTCCAAGCTTTATGAAAACGCCAGCAGGATGTTTTTTAGTTTGTTTTTTCAAGGTATGTTCCGTTCAAAGAGCACTCGGCGGGTGTGACTGGGATACTTACTCCGCCATGGCACCTAATCCCACATCTTTTTTTCAGTGATCCCTGTTGACTGTGCTAATATATTCTATGCTATGGTTTAAGGGACTTTTGAGAATTATAACTTTAAATTTCCATATGTTGTTTTTAAAAAATCACGATTTTTTCCTAACTAAAATCTAACAGGAGTGGATAAAGACGGGATTTGAAGTTAGGGGTGGGGTAATTAGGCAGGTATGAGACCGTCAGTGGGTCCAGTGTGAATCGACATCATGATATCCCCATGCGGGCCCAGGTTAGGCGATGCGCGGAACACCTGGAAGCTCCTCTTATTAGGACTTCAAGACTTTATACTCTTCTTGTAAAAATCAATATAATAAGAATTGATGAAAAGATATTTTAAAAACAGGGTGGATCAGGTACTTTGGAAAATCAAGCATATCAAGACAACAAAATTGCTGCAGGAAAATTTTTTACGATGCATCGACTTTTCTAAGTACGGATTAACAAGATTTTAAATATGGCGGCGCCCATGCAACGAAATTGATTCGTAGATTTCAGGTATATTGGGGAAACATTATTTAGAAAGAACAGCAAAAAATAAAGGTAAGAAATAGCAGAAAGAACATATTCAGTGCACAGAATTCAATAGATAGGGTAAGAAAATCAAGTAATCTATTCAGGGACCGTGGCAAAAAGAAAACAGGCTCTGCTTACTTAGTCACTGTATCGACACTTCTTCTCTTCTTCTTCTTCTTCTTCCGGTAGGGAGTTGAACTCTATACAGAGTGTTAATAACTCCAGCTCGATTAAAAATCAGGTCCAGTCCAAAGACTATTTCTACCTTCGTAGCTATTAATAGCTGCATAGGTATTTAAACCTACCCAAAGTAGCTTTTTTTACCTACTTTCTGTATTAATATTATCTGCAATTTGTGCCATCATCACTTATTAGTGACGGTCACAACAATATATATTTAAAAGCTCATCACTCTATTTGCATGGTGTTTTATTTTCAGAATTCTGTTTGCCATGGAAGTAGAAGAGGGGAAAAATCATGAAGTGGATAGAAAGAGGGAGAGGTCAAGGTCACGAGATAGAAAACGAAAACGCCACAGGTCTCGCAGCAGGGAGAGGTGAGAAGAATAAGTGATGCTGTCTTGATACACATAATTAAAACATGAAAAAATATCATATCTCTCTCTTTCTCTCTCTATCTAATGATGCACAATATGAGATGATAAAGTTATTATTAGATTCTTCAATACGTTTAGGCATTCACTTGTACGTTTATCAGCTTATGAATGTATGAAATGAGAGTTGTTGGCTTGTTTGTTTTTTTGAGTGTGTATTATATATTTATGACTCAAAAAACGTAGGAAAACACAAAAGGAACATGTATAATATTTCATTAATTAAATTAGCTTTTCAATTGTCTTTTTAGCTCACCTGAGCCGAAGGCTCAAGTGAGTTTTCTGATCAAAATTTGTCCGTTGTTGTCGTTGGCGTTGTCGTCGTCGTAAACTTTTTACATTTTCATCTTCTTCTCAAGAACCACTGGGCCAGTTTCAACCAAACTTGCCACAAAGTATCCTTAGGTGAAGGGGATTCAAGTTTATTCAAATGAAGGGCCATGCCCTTTTCCAAGGGAAGATAATTATGAATTAGTGAAAAATTAATGGCGTTTTTTTAAAATCTTCTTCTCAAGAACCACTGGGCCAGGAAAGATGAAACTCATGTGGAATCATCCTCAGGTAGTGTAGATTCAAGTTTGTTCAAATCATGACCCCCGGGGGTAGGATGGGGCCAAAATGGCCAATCAAATTTTTACATAGGAATATATAGGAAAAATCTTTAAAAATCTTCTTCTCAAGAACCACTGGGCCAGGAAAGATGAAACTCATGTGGAATCATCCTCAGGTAGTGTAGATTTAAGTTTGTTCAAATCAGGACCCACGGGGGTAGGGTGGGGCCAAAATGGCCGATCAAAGTTTTACATAGGACTATGTAGGAAAAATCTTTAAAAATCTTCTTCTTGAGAACCACTGGGCCAGGAAAGATGAAACTCATGTGGAATCATCCTCAGGTAGTGTAGATTCAAGTTTGTTCAATTCATGACCCCGGGGGGTAGGATGGGGCCAGAATGACCGATCAAAGTTTTACATAGGAATATTTAGGAAAAATCTTTAAAAATCTTCTTCTTGAGAACCACTGGGCCAGAAAAGATGAAACTCTTGTGGAATCATCCTCAGGTAGTGTAGATTCAAGTTTGTTCAAATCATGACCCCTGGGGGTAGGGTGGGGCCAAATGGCTGATAAAAGTTTTACATAGGACTATGTAGGAAAAATCTTTAAAAATCTTCTTCTTGAGAACCACTGGGCCAGGAAAGATGAAATTCATGTGGAATCATCCTCAGGTAGTGTAGATTCAAGTTTATTCAAATCATGACCCCCGGGGGTAGGGTGGGGCCAAATGGCTGATAAAAGTTTTACATAGGAATATATAGGGAATCCTTTTAAAATATTCTTTTCAAGTACTTCAAAGCCATGCTTATAGTGATATTTATAGGGAATCATCCTCAGGTAGTGTAGAATCTAGTTTGTTCAAATCATGACCCCTGGGGGTTAAAATTCAAGCCCCCCCCCCCTCAGTAAACTTTCAGTTCTGATCTGATATGTGCTTTTTTCTAGCCAATTGCTCAGGTGAGCGATGTGGCCCCTGGGCCTCTTGTTTAATTATTGTTTACAAAATCTTTTTAACAGACATCGCTCAAGAAGCCGTGAGAGACACAGGCATAGAAGTCGCAGTCGAGAGAGAAATCGCAGTAGAAGCCGAGACAGACACAAGAAAAAACACAGGGACAGGTCCCCAAGTAAATCAGAGAAAGGGTGAGTTACTATTCCTTATAGAGACAGGTCACCTAGTGAATAAGAGAAAGGGCGAGAAAGCATCAAATCCTGCTAACTGAATGTGCTTGTGGACTGTTTTACAGGAGATTTTACATGTCATTCAGAAGTTTTGAAATACAAATAAATTTTATTGGAAATCATGTGAGGAAACTATGTATTAACTGATGTAACCCAATCTGCGATGTTTTTTCAGAGTAAAGAAGGAAAAGGAAGAGAAGAAAGAAGTGAAAAAAGTTCCACTGTCCCTGGAGGAATTACTGGCCAAGAAAAAGGCAGAAGAGGAGGAACTGAGCAAGGTAAGAAGGAGTGGATCTTATGGAGATGTGACAAAGTGAGGAGAGAAGGAGTGGATCTTATGGGAGTGACAAAGTTAGGAAAGAAGGGGTGGATCTTATAGAGGTGTGACAAAGTGAGGAAAGAAAGGAGTGGATCTTATGGAGGTGTGACAAAGTGAAGAAAGAAAGGAGTGGATCTTATGGAGGTGTGACAAAGTGAGGAAAGAAAGGGGTGGACCTTATGGAGGTGTGACAAAGTGAGGAAAGAAGGGAGTGGATCTTATGGAGGTGTGACAAAGTGAGGTAAGAAAGGAGTGGATCTTATGGAGGTGTGACAAAGTAAGGAAAGAAAGGAGTGGATCTTATGGAGGTGTGACAAAGTGAGGAAAGAAAGGAGTGGATCTTATGGAGGTGTTACAAAGTGAGGTAAGAAGAGAGTGGATCTTATGGAGGTGTGACAAAGTGAGGTAAGAAGGGAGTGGATCTTATGTAGTCGTAATATATACTAGTATAGAAAGAGAAGGAAATTAATGGAAGGATTCTTTGAAGTATATTCATTCCCAGGTAATGTAAATTCCTTATTTTTCATGAGTTCCTTTTATGGCAAAATGACTTTTACATGTCAAATCTTGAGTATATTAATTAGCTGTCAATAAATTTTACATGGAGTTCAGCATCATAAAAATAAAGCCAGTTATTCTATTTTGCAAGAAGTGCTCCTTGTGCAATTACATGATAATTAATTTGCATTTATTAAGGAATCTACAGTAACTAAAGGGCCTGCTTAGACCAAACATATTTTGATGAGGCATCAAAGTGAATACCAACAGACCTGCTTTGAATGCTAGATCTGATCTACATTTTCTGCACAGTAATACCGTATAAGTAGAATTTTTAGCGAGGATTTAATTTTGGCATTATTAGTGAGGGTGCTGACATCGCTAAAATTGAATATCGCTATGAATTAATTGCGTATTGTTTGTAATAGCTTCTTTAGTAAGCACTTTAAAATCGCTAAAATTACTTCTCGCTAAAATAAAATACTAGATTTTAGTTAGGAATTGCTAAATTTGCGTCTCGCTAAAATTTCCACTTATACGGTAATTGATTTTGTGCTCACACAGTTAGTTTGATTTTCTATCGCTGTCTCTATCATTTCAGCCCAAGTTTTTGACCAAAGAAGAGAGAGCTGCAGAGGCCCTGAAGAGGAGACAGGAAGCTGTGGCAGAACAGAAGAAGAAGACAGAAGAAGAGAGGAAGAAGCAGCTAGAGTTCCTCAACCAAGGCAGAGAGGGTAACAGAAGAGATTTAGTTCAGAGGGGTGGGGTGGGGGGGGGGGGGGGTAAGGATGCATACAGATACAGTTTCTCAACCAAGGCATAGAGGGTAAGAAAGAAAGAGATTTAGTTGGGGGGATGGTAGGGGGTTGTGTGGATTATGGTATGAATAAAACAGAATTCTGTGTCAATCAAAGTAGAGGAAGTCTGAAAATTTGGCTCGGGGGGGGGGGGGGGGGGGGGGGGGGCTAACAGATAGAGGTATGAATAAAACAATTAGGGAGTTCTGTGTCAATCAAAGCAGGGAGAGTTGGAAAAGCAATTAAGATTTGGCTCAAGAGAGGGGGCTTATAGAAGGAAGGATGAATAAAGCACTTTTAAAGAGTTCTTTAATCAAGGCAGAGAGGGTAGGAAACCATTCATTTAATATAAAGACAAGATACATTGTAATTTGTATATTGTACATGTTTTATTATGCCCCCCTTCGAAGAAGGGAGGGTATATTGCTTTGCTGCTATCTGTCAGTCGGTCTGTTGGTCCACTTAGTACTTAGTTTCCGTTCATTTTCTTCACAACCATTGCACATACACTACTTAGAAAAAATTCCAATTAATTGCAGTTTCCTTTCATTTTTTTTGCAGAGGTTGCATATACTGAAATGAAATTTGGTAACTATACAGATTTATCAGATAAATATCTAGGTCAAGTTCTGTTTTGGGTACAAATGCGCCATTTTTGACAGAGTTATGCCCTTTTGGACTTGGAAAAATTCCAATTTGGGGGGAGGGGGGAGGCATTAGTGTTTTACAAACATCTCTTGTAGCAGATTTCGTACATTTACTATGTACTTGTGTAATGTTTTAGATGATAGACACAGGGATAGACGAGACAGGGATCGCCGGGATAGAGAGAGGAGAGAGAGAGAAAGGGAGGAGGGAGAGAAAAACAGCATCATAGAATCTAAAGACAAGGAGAAAGAGCAGGCTGCCATTAAGGTACTGTACAAATGTAGAGAATGAAGACGATAATGAGCTAGCCACAGATCTGTAGCTCTCTGGTCTTAAAACTTGGATGAGTTCCTTTTTGAACTCAGTCTCACTTTTCCACTTTTAATTCCTTTGATAAAGGTGAGACTGAGATCAAAAGTGAGCTGATCTGAGTTTCATGGCGCCGGGGTCTGTACATGTAGCTCTTGGGTCTGACAAAAATTAGGATTTTTGACCAGAGAGCTACAATGCCACCCACTGAAAAGAGTAATATTTATTGTGTACAAAGAGTTGTGCTCAATCTAATTAAAATTAGATCTTTGATCCGCTCCAGTTTGATCGTGTAGCGATCAAACTGGAGCGGATCAAAGATCTAATTTTAATTAGACTGAGTTGTGCTTGGTTTTGGATAAATTTCTCCAAATTCTTACCTGAACTGTACAAATTAAAGCTTGATTTTTAAAATATTCCTTTGACCTCTATCAACTACTTTCATATTTGATTTGAACAAAGATCATTCGAAAAAATTATCTTGCCCCCAAATTTGCAGGGTAAATAGGCAAAAATTTTTGATGGTCTCAATTTCAGGTCCAGGAGGGCTATTAACAATGGTTATAAGGAATTGTTTTGTTGTGGAAATATTAAAAGAATAAGAAGCACACAGTAAATAGTATTTTGAGGTGGCAGTTTGAAAAACAGGGAAAATAAATTGCGAAACAGTAGACTTTTTGTGTGAAATAAATCTACACTTTTTTGAAGAGCTACAGTTCTACAATTAATAATAAGCGTACATTGAGTAAGATTTTCTGCTTTAATTGATGGTGAACATAGAAATAAAAGAAAAAATCTTATGATTAATTTTTTTTTAAATGAATAATTCCAAAGTATATTGCCTAGACTTGACATTTCCATAGATTGCGAATTTGCACTTAAAATCTGATGAACGTAAATAAAGTTATTATTTCTTATACTGGGTTAATGCCCAATTACTTTTAAAAATTCATGTCAATTTGTCTAGAATTTCAGGTAATTATAAGTTTAGATTTTCTTTAGTGTCATAAAAAATGTTTCATTTTTTTAAATTAATTATTCTTAAGTTAAATGCTTTGACTTGACATTTTAAGTTTAGATTTTCTTTAGTCTCATAAAACTTGTATATTACTTGGTTTGATTGTAGGAGCGGTATCTGGGAATAATGAAAAAGAAACGTCGAATTCGACGGCTAAATGATCGAAAGTTTGTGTTCGACTGGGATGCGGGTGACGATACCTCACAGGATTATAACGCTCTATACAAAGAGAGACACGCAGTCCAATTCTTTGGAAGGGGTCATATTGCAGGCATAGATATCAAGGTAATTGTGCAGATATCAAAGTAACTATAAAGATAACAAAGATATCAATGTGACTATGAATGAAACAAATGAAGATAATGAACATTATTATATGATTGAAAAATTTCCATCTCTCTGATTGGCTGAGATCCAACTATGATAGAAAAATATTACGTTGTATTGGACCTGCATGATCAGGTCAATACAAGG
Source organism: Saccostrea cuccullata (assembly GCF_032062105.1). NCBI lineage: Eukaryota > Metazoa > Mollusca > Bivalvia > Ostreida > Ostreidae > Saccostrea > Saccostrea cuccullata. The sequence goes on along the minus strand of NW_026931351.1, from coordinate 120,726 downwards.
ATTTATTTCCTCTACATTGATCTAAGTAGATTCAAATTCCAAATTGATACAAATTGTTTTAATATTTAAAACTATGATTTTTATTTTCATGTGAACAAAACATAAACGAATATATATTTTAGGGTGAGGGTGGTTGAGGGGATGCAGGGACCCCCCGCCCCCTCCAACACTTTTACTGAACAACAATTTTTTTTTTTACTTTTTGGCAGTCAGTTTTCCCATAATACTCACTTCCTTTCAAAATCTATCCTATAAAAAAGACTGACATTATATATTTCTTTCATGGCAATTAAAATTGATTTATAAAATATTTCAAATTGATACGAGGTAAGGTTTATTAACATTTTAATTTTGCTATCTCTTGTATTTGGCTAGGACTTAATAAAATGCAAACAAGTAATGAGCTGTATCATTTTATCAGTGAATCATATAATAAAAGAATTATTGCAAAATGATACATTGATTTAGCCATCTTCGAAGTACTATGAAGCCCTTCGGGCTGGTGATATTGTATTAATATCAAAGTTGACTACAGCAATATCAATTCAAGATCAAAAGTCCATTAAACAATACAAAATAGGATCAGAGCAAACACGGACCTCCAAAACATCGGAAGCAGGATCAGGTGCCATGGAGGAGAGAGCATCCCCTGCCGACCGGTCACACCCGCCGTGTGCCCCTTGTCATATATCTAAGTGATACATACACATTAAGGTAGCTACAAACATAGCAAAATGATACATAGATATCTAGTTTACTACAAAAATATCAAAATGATATATAGGTATCTAAAATGATACATAATGGTCACTAAAAACATATCAAAATGATACATGTATTTCAAGGTGACTAAAAAGATATCACAATTATATATAGACATTATAGGTCACTACAATATATCAAAGTGATACATTTATATCAAGGCGAGTACGGAGATATCAAAATGATACATAGACATCAAGGTAACTACAAAGATATCAAAATGATACATTAATATCAAAGTGACTACGAAGATATCAAATGATACATATATATCAAGGTGAGGACAGAGATATCAAAATGATACACATAAATCAAGGTGTCTTCAAAGATATCAAAATGATACATATAAATCAAGGTGTCTACAAAGATATCAAAATGATACACATAAATCAAGGTGTCTTCAAAGATATCAAAATGATACATGTAAATCAAGGTGTCTACAAAGATATCAAAATGATACATTTCTATCAAGGTAAATACAAAGATATCAAAATGATGCATATAAATCGGGTGACTACAAAGATATCAAAATGAAACAATATCAAAGTGACTATGAAGATATGAAAATGATACATTAATATCGAAGTGACTTCAAAGATATCAAAATGATATGAAACATTATCGTAGATAGTGATATGGAAAATGGCCTATATACGAGTCGTTTTCAGTTTTAATATCAGGGTGACTTCAAAGATATCAAATTGATACATTAATATCAAAGTGACTACAAAGATATCAAAATGATACATAGACATCAAGGTGGCTACACAGATATCAAAATGATACATAGACATTTACGTGGCTACACAGATATCAAAATGATACATTGATACAAAGGTTACTACAAAGATATCAAAATGATACATATTTATCAAGGTGACTAAAAAGATATCAAAATGATACATAGACATAATAAAGGTCACTACAAAGATTTTAAACTGATACATTAATATCAAGGTGACTCAAAAGATATCAAAATGACACATACACATCAAAGTCACAACAAAAATATCGACAAAATGATACATATTTATAAAGGTAACTATAAAGATATCAAAATGATTCATTTGTCATAGCCATTAAGGTGATTACAAAGAAATGAATTCAAAACTATATTTGGATATCAAGATAATTACAAAGACAGTTTCTTTAAGCTCTACTGGTCAGAGACCAGAAGAGCTTATGTGAAAGTAAGGTGTCCGTTGTCTGTTAACATTGTTTCAAAACGCTCCTCCTCCCTCTACGGTTTTGATCTGATTTCATTACATTAGTAATTTCAGTTAGGAGTGAAGTTGCATTACGTCACGATCTTTTTTCGTCAGATGCATCCAGCGTAAACAATTCACGCCCGTGTTGTGTGATTGGTCAACTCATATTATCAACATTGACACGGAAATAGTCTGCTGCATGAGCAACCAATCAGGGATTAGAAGAAACTTCCAGTCTTAAAGCTTGCAGTTAGGAGGCGTGTACTATTTACCTTGAGCGCAGCTGTCATCATAGGTTGTGACGTAATGCAAAACTTCACACTTAACTGAAATTACTAATAACTTAGTAGATAACATTAAGATACCTAATTTTTTAAAATATTTTTTTGGAATGATGTTGACAATTTCATGGTTATCAAAAATTAGAAAATTTGTAAAATTATTTCGATTGGCTACTTCTCATGTAGTTTTAATCTGATTGCAATAAATTTTGCCACCAAAAAGAGACTAAAGCAAAGACTATTATTTATTCATTATGTTCCAAAAGTTTCAAGTACAAGTGCTACTTTTTTCCCTCCTTTTTATACCAATAACCTGTAAAGCTACACTCTCATCAGAGACTTCTGATTTTCTTTGAAATATATTGATTTTAAAAAGTTAATAAGACTTTTTTCAATATTCTTGAATAAAATTTACAAATTGAAAGTTTGAGCATAGCGAAAAATATTCATGACAATTCAATAAATATGTTATTAGCAAAAAGTTAAAGTGTACGTAATGATTTCATTGTTTTTGTCATTTTGAATGAGTTTTAATTTGAATGTACTTTTTGAAAAATTGTATATCATATATTTTTTAGTGGTTTACAAACAGAAAAGTCTGTTCTTGCATGTGCTAGAGCTTGAAAATATATATATTTCTTTTATCTACTATTGATAAGTACAGTAAAACTCGTTATGATTGCACACAGATATTACAAATTCATGGATATAGCAAAGTTCTCTGGGATCCCCAGCTAGATAAATTTTAACGAATTCCTTATATGGATATAATGAAATCATGGATATAGCAAAGTTATTTTACAGGTCCCTGTGATTTCATTATAACCAAGTTTTACCGTAATTGATACACTTTAGAAGGTAATTTTCATTTTATTTTTTTTTTTTAAAAACAAAATTGAATTTGTAACTAGTAAGGTAACTTGAGCACAAGGAAAGATCTGCAGTTCAGTTCTTTTGTATAGGTCACAAAATTGAAATATGTAACTTTTGACGAAAAATAATACAAATTTTTTTCTTTAAAAAATTCAAATCTCTTTGCTTTAGATAGGTGCCTCTCTTAGAGGAGTGATATCTGTAAATTTAAGTTAAACAACTTAAGGTTTAGCCAAGCCCTTGATGCGAACAGATGCAAACAGACTTGTGTAATTATGGAAAATAAAGTTCTCGAAAATAAGTTCCAATGACTTTCTGGATAGAAAGATGATATGTAATGGTTTGTTGACTAATCCTGTGGTTTAATTATGATTTAATTTGTTAACAGGCTCAGAAGAAAGATCAGTCCATGTTTTACGGAGAACTGTTAGAAAAGAGGAGAACCAATGAGGAGAAAGAACAGGAAAAGTAAGGAACTGGTGTAGATAAATAGAAAGGGGCAGGGTTCATAGCTAATACATGTAGCTAGGTGTAGATAGAGAGGACAGGGTTCATAGCTAATAGCTAGGTTTAGATAAATAGAAAGAGGCAGGGTTCATAGCTAATAGCTAGGTTTAAATAAATAGAAAGAGGCAGGGTTCATAGCTAATAGCTAGTTTTATATAAATAGATAGAGGCAGGGTTCATAGCTATTAGCTAGGTTTAGATAAATAGATAGAGGCAGGTTCATAGCTATTAGCTAGGTTTAGATAAATAGAAAGAGGTAGGGTTCTTAGCTACCATATAGAAGGTTAAAATCGCTTTGGCAAAGTAAAAGATGCGATTTGGTACATCAATTTCAGCAAATCGCGGTCGTTTGAATTCGCGGAAAGGAAAAATTATACATTTTTTAAAAGTACTTGCAAGCCTTTTTCTTTGGGTATATAATGTGTGAACTGATATTTCCCGTCTCTATGTTACAAAATTTGTACTTGTATATCCCGTATATATATCAGATAGGAAAGTAAAGTTTACATACTTGGTCGATTTTGAGCCCGATTGAATAACAACGAAACATTGGACTGATCCCGATTTGAAGTCAAAACAATGTTATAGCATTAAGATTTTTATTTATTTCCAGGTCCAAATCAGAAAAAAAAAATTGTATCATAGTCAAAATGTTGAACTTTTAATCATATAATTGATTAAAGTCTTTTCCCTGTAAATGACCTTGATTAAAGTTAATGACTGAGTGACACGCACGGGTGTATTTAAACAAGTATGTTTTGATAAATAATTACATCAAACGTCTACTAGATGGCAAAATTAATCGTTGGCTATAGAAATTAATTTAATAATTAACAAACTTTAAAAAAAACATCAACAACTATGTGTTTGTAATTGATCCATACACCCGCAAAATTATAAAGATAGTCTACATCTCGGAAATTACTGCCTTTGTGTGTACGGAAAGACAATTTGAAATAGATTTTAAGAATCTAATCGCAGATAATAACAAAATTTCAATTTATCCTTATAAATCTTTAAAGAATTATTCACTGTATGTTTTACGCGGAATTTCTTTTCCGGCGAATATAGCGAATATTAACTCCGCGAGTTAATTTCCTGCTGTACAGTAATAGCTAGTTTTATATAAATAGAAAGAGGCAGGGTTCATAGCTAATAGCTAGTTTTATATAAATAGAAAGAGGCAGGGTTCATAGCTATTAGCTAGGTTTAGATAAATAGAAAGAGGCAGGGTTCATAGCTAATAGCTAGGTTTAAATAAATAGAAAGAGGCAGGTTTCAAAGCTATTAGCTAGTTTTATATAAATAGATAGAGGCAGGGTTCATAGCTATTAGCTAGGTTTAGATAAATAGAAAGAGGTAGGGTTCTTAGCTAATAGCTAGTTTTATATAAATAGAAAGAGGCAGGGTTCATAGCTAATAGCTAGTTATACCCCACGCAACAAGTTGCGGGAGGTATAATGTTTTTGACCTGTCCGTCAGAGTGTCAGTCAATCAATCAGTCAGTCAGTCAGTCCTTTTTTTTTGTCAGCGCAACTCCTCATAAACCGCTGCACAGAATTTTGTCAAACTTTGCAGGTATTTAGGACACAATGTGTAGATGTGCATATTACCAGGAAATTCCGATTCCATTATTTTTTCCAGGAATTTCCACACTTTTTAACTTAGGCATTTGGCCATACCTTGAATATAGAGATGAACAGTTTGTCAGCGCAACTCCTCATAAACCGCTGCACAGAATTTCGTCAAACTTTGCAGGTATTTAGGACACAATGTGTAGATGTGCATATTACCAGGAAATTCCGATTCCTTTATTTTTTCCAGGAATTTCCACACTTTTTAACTTAGGCATTTGCCCATACGTTGAAAATAGAGATGAACAGTTTGTCAGCGCAAATCCTCATAAACCGCTGCACAGAATTTCGTCAAACTTTGCAGGTATTTAGGACACAGTGTGTAGATGTGCATATTACCAGGAAATTCCGATTCCTTTATTTTTTCTTAGAATTTCCACACTTTTCAACTTAGATTTTTGGCCATACCTTGAATATAGAGATGAACATTTTGTCAGCGCAATTCCTCATAAACCGCTGCATAGAATTTCGTCAAACTTTGCAGGTATTTAGGACACAATGTGTAGATGTGCATATTACCAGGAAATCACTTTTTATTCCAAGATTTTTCATAATTACGGCACTTTTCAAATTAGATTTTTGGGGATATCTTAAGAATATAGTGCATAACACAATTCAGTGAAAATTTTGTAAACCGCTGCACAGAATTTCATCAAACTTTGCATATATTTTGGACACAATTTGTAGATGTGCATATTACCGGGTAATTCCGATTCTTTCATTTTTTTCCCGGGATTTTCAGCACTTTGAGTTTTGGGGGAGCATGGGGTATGTGAGCTTGCTCACTTTTTCTTTCATTTTATATAAATAGAAAGAGGCAGGGTTCATAGCTAATAGCTAGTTTTATATAAATAGAAAGAAGCAGGGTTCATAGCTAATAGCTAGGTTAAGATAAATAGAAAGAGGCAGGGTTCATAGAGAAATAGCTAGGTTTTGATAAATAGATAGAGACAGTGTTTATAGTTAATACATGTAGCTAGGTGTGGAAAGATAGGACAGGGTTCATAGCAAATAGCTAGGTTTATATTATACAGTTATGGAATGGGTACGAGGGAAATAGCAAATTTATGGTTCCCCAAGGGAGGAAACTATTTCCTGAGGCGGCGAAGCCGCTGAGGGAAATAGTTTCCTGCCGAGGGGAACCATAAATTTGCTATTTCCCGAGTTCCCATTCCATAACTGTTTTATTATACCTAAACAATCATATTAGGCGAATTAATTTTTTTTACCAGATATTCCGACATTTAAAAAAAAACAAAAGTAGAGGCATTATTACAAATGCATGCGGTTTAACACATTGTATGATAAGTAATGCATCGTGTCCTCAGACAATTGAATTATTTTTAAAAAGTATTTTCACTGACATTTCGAAGAATTATCGTTGTCTTCATTTTGCTAAAATTCAAGTATGATTTTGGCATCGCATGTCAAAATGTTTTGACGTCATAGTTACATTGCTAATAACATTACGCCACAGACTCGAGATTCCATGAACGCTATGCCTACTGAACACTTTGCTTGGTTAAAATTACTAATTAATATTCATGAGGGAGTAGTCCCAGGGAGTAGCTCTGATTTTCCAGGGAGTAGTCTTCAGTTGAGGGTAGTAGTCTCTTCTCGGGGAAATAGACATTTGAATGGTATTAATTTTATATAGAGTAATTACAGTAGAGGTTTAATAAAGATAGAGACAGAGTTCATAGCTAATAGCTAGGTTTAGATAAATAGACAGAGACAGAGTTCATAGCTAATAGCTACGTGTAGATAGATATGACAGGGTTCATAGCTTACAGCTAGGTTTAGATAAATAAAACAGGGTTCATAGCTAATAGCTAAGTTTAGATAAATAGAAAGAGGCAGGGTTTATAGCTAAAAGCTGGGTTAAGATAAATAGATTGAGACAGGGTTCATAGCTATTAGCTAGGTTTTAGATAGATAGATAGATAGATTCAGGGTTCATAATAGCTAGGTTTTGATAAGTAGACAGAGACAGAGTTCATAGCTAATAGCTAGGTTTAGATAGATATGACAGGGTGCATAGCTTATAGGTAGGTTTAGATAAATAGATTGAGACAGGGTTCAAAGCTAATACTTGTAGCTAGGTGAAGATAAATAGATTCACTCTGATTCAGGGTTCATAGCTATTAGCTAGGTTTTAGATAGATAGATAGATTCAAGGTTCATAATAGCTAGGTTTAGATAAAGAGATAGAGACAGGGATCATAGCTAATACATGTAGCTAGGTGTATGTAGATTTGACAGAGTTCATAGCTTATAGCTTGGTGTAGATAGATAGATAGATAGATAGATAGATAGAGACAGGGTTCATACTGTAAATCACTTTTTATTCGCGAGAACTTTATTTTCGCGTAATTACGCGAGATAGTGTGCTCGCAAAAATTTAATTCTCGCGCATAATCGTGTTCCTTAAGGTTATGTAGAGCAATAACCACAATTCGTGAAAATTATGCCTCGCTAATCAAGAGTCAATGACTATCTCGCGAAAATAAGGTGTCACGAAAATTTAATGATCTACAGTAGCTTATAACTAGGTGCCAAAGGGAGACAAAGTGATATTTTAGAAATTTTACAGGAAACATCAGAAAATCATTGCCAAGAAAGAAGCCAAGCAGAAGTGGGACGACCGTCACTGGGTGGAGAAATAGAAGATGGCCGAGATGACGGAGAGAGACTGGCGAATCTTTAAGGAGGATTACAACATTTCCTGTAAAGGGGGGAGATAGATAACCCCATGAGGAACTGGAAGGAGTCCGGACTCCTGGATAAGGAGATTCTGGACGTCATTGAACAAGTCGGCTACAAGGTTTGTTGAAGGAGTCTTCTAAAAGGTTTATTGAACAAATTTGCTACAAAGTTTGCTGAACAAGCCTGCTACAAGGTTTATTGAACAAATTGGCTACAAGATTTATTGAACAAGTTGGCTATTAGGTACATGTCTGTTATGAGGTTTGTTGAACAAGTTGGCTATTAGCTATAGGCAAATTGAACAAATTGGCAACAAGGTTTGTTGAACAAGTCTTATACAAGGTTTACTGAACAAATTGACCACAAATTTGGTTCAGCAAATTGGGTACAAGGTTTATTGAACAGTTGGCAACAAGATCTGTTGAACAAGTTGGGTACAAGGTAACAGGTTGGCTAGTCCAAGGTTTGTTGAACAAGTTGGCTCCAAGGATTGTTGAAAAAGTTTGCTGAAAGGTGTATTGAACAAGTCAGCTACAAGGTTTTTTGAACAAGTTTGCTAGAGAGATATTAGAGAGAGAGAGAGAGAGAGAGAGAGAGAGAGAGAGAGAGAGAGAGAGAGAGAGAGAGAGAACAAGTCCACTACAAGATATGGTGACTTAGATGGCTACAAGGAGAGAGAGAAGAGAGAGAGAGAGAGAGAAGAGAAGAACATGTATCGAGAGAGAGAGAGATTTTGGCAATTACCTACTATATGCTTAAGAAACCTCTCTACACTGCACACTAAAGAGTTCTGATTCTAAGGTATTTTTCTGCAGTTAGAGTGATCTGCCCTTAGATCTAAATTCTAAAAAATATACATGTATATTTACAATGTATTACTCAAATTTTAATTAATTAAAGTATTTTTAACATTTTAAAAGGCCAAGACAAATTAACTGAACGTGTTATTCACATGTATTTTCTCTAATGAAGTAATTAACAGTGATTTCTATTCACCGATACTGTGTTGCTTTGAACATTTTTCCTGGGGGTAAATGCCACGCACCATACAGTGAAAATTAGATAAATAAGCTTAGTATTAACTCCTTTATACAATATATTTTTCTCAATGTCCAAAAAGAATTTTGCACTGGTGTAGAGAGGGCCCTTTTAAAATCTGCATAAGTAAAAAGAAAAATCTGTGTATACATATTGCAATGAAAAAACAGAGTTCATATTAAGTAAATTCTCAAATTAGATGTTTTCTTTTTCACAACCTTTTACATGTATATTAAGTAAAAGAAATAACAGAATGTACATCATATTTTGTAATTCATTCTATTGCACAGTGTTACAATATTCTACATCTAATAAAAAATATAGTAGACTAGTTTGACTCACTTTCTACAATTCCTCTTGAATATATTGAGTAAAATTTTTAAATCCAGTTGCTTAATTTTTTGTAGGAGCCGACACCCATTCAGAGACAGGCTATACCTATAGGTCTACAGAACAGAGACATCATAGGCGTAGCCGAAACAGGAAGTGGAAAAACAGCCGCCTTCTTACTACCCTTACTCAAATGGATTACCTCTCTTCCCAAAATAGAAAGGTCAATTTAATATCTTTTATCATCACCTCTCTGATAGCAATGTGGAATAATTAAAATGTAGAATCTGTACGAAATACAGTAAAATACAGCTATAGCGACCACGCTTACAATGAATTGATGCTTAGAACGAAGTGATTTTTATTCCCTGTGACTTTAAAGTGTATTATAATCTTAACGGATATAACAAATAACACTTATAACAAAGCAAAATTGTCTGTCCCTAGCTCTTCCTTGTGTGTTTTACTGTATTATAATGACTCTATTGAATATTTACGTGGAGATGCAATACATTGATTTTTTTTTTTGTAATGTATAAACAATTAACTCTCTTTAGATCAAACATATATAGAAAATTTACATGGGCCCACTCGATTGGGATCCTTCTTATTCCAGAATAACCATTCTGTCTGCTCGATTGGTTTGGTAGGGTATTCTTTGAAGGCCTTCTCAGCCTTCCACGTCAGAGATGGAAGGATAGCTAAAGGATAGCATTCTAATATGGCATCCGACGGGTTGGTGAAAACTTGGGGGATTTTCATTATTGTAAATAAACCAAACTTAAAACACAATACAGTTGCAAAATGTATTTTTATCATGTATGAAGGGTACTTCTGTTAAGAAGCATTTTTTTCTGTTATGTAATTGCAGTAAAATCAACCATTGAACACAGTTTCATAATTTACCATGTAATATGGGGTGCAGATTTGAGCCAAAATAGGTCCCTCAATTTACCATAATTGTTTTATTTTTTTTTTACATGCTCTCTGATAGCAATGTGTCTCAGACACTTGATGTTTTAAATCTTTCTTTACATATATAAAAAAAAATTCCCAATACTATTATATTAAATTAATTTTTCCACTCTTAATTATCTCAAGTTTCCCTTTATAATCTAACATTTAATGCTTTAAAAAAAACGGATTCAAATTCTTGAAATTCAACAACTGCAGTAATGTCAAAACATCGCAGATAATATTCCATCCTATTCAATATCCTTCTGAACACTTGATTTAGACATACATATTCCAACCCTTCCAACATTCCCCTCTGCTTCTAGAAGGGTCTCAATCGAGTGGGCCCATGCATAGGTGGCAGTTACTGTCTTGAAATATTTTTTATATGAACATTGTACACAAGTTTCGATTTTCAAAAAAAAAATTTTTTTGAAAAATAAGTTTTAATTTTACAAGAGATCTTTGGTTATCGTTTAGGTTTGACGACTATGACCAGGGTCCGTACGCCATTATTTTGGCTCCGACGCGTGAGTTGGCTCAGCAGATAGAGGAGGAAACCATCAAGTTTGCCAAACATCTGAACTTGAAGACAGTCGCCATTATTGGAGGAATCTCGCGAGAGGAACAGGGGTTCAAATTACGACAGGGATGCGAGGTCAGTTAAGTAAAATTACCATAGGGAAGGTTAACAATATACGAGGGTTGATCCAAAAGTTCATGGAATGTATCAGTTTCTTTGAAAGAGTTGACCTAGAAGAAGCTGCTTTCTAGAATTCACTACCAAATGTAATATGTTTATGTTTTTGAATAGGAGTTTCTTTGATGGGAGTCCATGCATTCATAACATTTGAATGGTCAATCTTTGATGATACTTCATTCCTAATATTTTAACGATAAGTTATTTTACCTGTGTTTTTACCTGTTACAGATTGTCATTGCCACGCCTGGTCGACTGATTGACGTGCTGGAGAATCGGTACCTGGTTCTGGCCCAGTGCACATACGTCGTCATGGACGAAGCTGACAGAATGATTGACATGGGTTTCGAACCGGATGTACAGAAGATTCTGGAATATTTACCTGTCTCCAACCAGAAACCGGACACTGAAGACGCGGAGGAGGTGGAGAAAATGTTACAGAATTACACCTCCAAGAAAAAGTACCGCCAGGTAGGTCACATGCCCTCATGTAATGAAACAAAGTTGCTGCAAATACTTGTAAGGATTTCTACAATCTTTCTTTTTTAAGACGGTGTAGAGAAATAAGCCATCATTCTTATGAATATGTTCAAAATTATTTGAAATGAGCCATTCTTTTAACAGTTGTAAGTTTTAATTGCATGTTTAATTGAAAATTTAAAACATGATGTTAAAAAATACATGAAATCTTATAGCAAAAGATTCTTTTAGTTACATTATTGGTTTCATTATCAACACAGTCGTTCATATTTTTTCCAGACGGTCATGTTCACAGCTACTATGCCCCCCGCTGTGGAGAGGCTGGCCAGATCCTATCTCCGTAGACCAGCAGTGGTGTACATAGGTTCTGTAGGCAAACCCACTGAGAGAACGGAACAAATCGTCTACATGGTGTCATCCGCAGAGAAAAGGTCAGTCAGAGGTCAAGGGTCAAAAGCTTGTATAATTTTCTGTCAGAAGCAGATATTATATTTTCTTTATTAAAGACACTAGTTTCCATAATGGTAGTAAATGATCATAATTCTTTCATTAGATTTTCTAACTAATCATTAGAAAAGATTGTTTATTTGGAACCTGTAGACCCAAATTTTGAAAAAAGTTATCTGAAGAAATTCAAATAATTTTTATTTCATTGATAAAAACATTTTCATTGGCTTATTTAACGTATTTCAAATTATAATTGGTGAATTATAGGAAGAAATTGGTTCAGATTCTGGAACAAGGCATCGATCCACCAATCATTATCTTTGTGAACCAGAAGAAAGGAGCAGATGTGCTGGCCAAATCTCTGGAAAAAATGGGTGTAAGTTATGAAAAAAAATAATTAAAATTATGTTTACAATGCAACCATCAATGTGTACAGTGCACAAACTAGAAAAGTTTGTTCAATTTTACATATTCAAGACTAAATTTTCATTCTCATTATTTTGCCAGATGCAATGTCTGTATATTTGCTTCAATATTATGCCTATACGTCTTTTTCAGTACAATGCCTGTACATTACACGGTGGTAAGGGACAAGAACAGAGAGAGTTTGCCCTGGCCAGCCTTAAGGGAGGAACCAAAGATATCCTGGTCGCCACCGATGTGGCAGGTCGTGGTATCGATATCAAGGACGTCTCACTGGTTATCAATTACGACATGGCTAAATCCATCGAAGGTTTGTGTTGGATTTTGATGCTTATACTGTTCTGTGTACATAGAATTTTACAGAATCTTCCTGAGGAATATATTTTTAAACATACTGTAAACCAACTTTTATTTGCGACAACATTATTTCGTGATTTACCGTGGTAAATTAGTTTGCGCCAATTAATTTTCGCAAACAAGCCTATTTTGGATCTGTTGTTATGAGGCACATAGACTTTAAAGAACGGATCACAGTGAGAAATATTTGCGATGACGGGGTTCTTGCGGACTTCTCGTTCTTGCACACAAATAATAGTTGGTTTACAGTATGCTACTTTTACATTTATTTGACCATTTGTTACAGTATTGAATTAATACTTTCAATTAACATGCACAAGATATATTTTACCTGCATTTCACACTTTCTGAAATACTTACCCAGACATAATTTGAAATAACATTAGAAATACCTCGCATGTCAAATGTAGCCAAATACAGTGTTCTATATACTGCATGTACTTGGTCATGAAAGAAAGGACAAGTCTGTTTAAATATTTTCTTTCTTATTTTCCAGATTACACACATCGTATTGGGCGTACGGGTCGAGCTGGGAAGACTGGGGTGGCTATAACCTTCGTGACCCCTGAGCAGGACTCTGCCGTCCTATACGACCTTAAACAGACCATCCTGGCCAGCCCCGTGTCCTCCTGCCCCCCAGAGCTGGCTAATCACCCAGATGCCCAGAATAAACCTGGCACCGTGGTACAGAAAAAACGCAAGGATGAAACCATCTTTCTGCAGTGATTTAACAATTCATGGACTTGTGCAGAAGTGTGGGAATAATTGTTAGTAATCTTATTGTCAATGTGGAAATTACACACAATGTGTGTTACTGATGTAAAACATTATAAGACTTCTTAATGGATATTTGTTTACACATTCTGATGAATAAATGTGTATCATCTTTCCTAGGTTTTTTTTTTCTTTAATAATACATGTAATACTTTAAAATGAATTTTGCTTTTGAATAATACTATTTTGAAAAAGCAAACTCATTTCAATTGTCAGAGTGCAGCATACAAATCTGAGGAAAGGAAGGAGAATTATATTTGTGGTTAGGCCATCTTTAAAATGATGTTTGCTTGCCCTCTCTGGACTCAGGGCAAAATTACTGGGTCGGTTGAAAGATGGGAAAATCTTTTTTCCAGAAAATTTCTACATATTGTGTAACGGGATAAGAGGAATAAAAAGAAAAAAATATATTGTGCCCTGAAAAGTTTTAAGTCCAGCCATTTTTAGTCAGTTAGTGGGGAGAGGGCAACCAAACAATTTTTAGCTCACCTGAGCCGAAGGCTCAAGTGAGCTTTTCTGATCAAAATTTGTCCGTCGTCTGTCGTTGTCGTTGGCGTTGTTGGCGTTGGCGTTGTCGTTGTCGTAAACTTTTCACATTTTCATCTTCTCAAGAACCACTGGGCCAATTTCAACCAAACTTGGCACAAAGTATCCTTGGGTGAAGGGGATTCAAGATTGTACAAATGAAGGGCCACGCCCTCTTCCAAGGGGAGATAATTATGATTTAGTGAAAAATTAATAGCATTTTTAGCTCACCTGAGCCGAAGGCTCAAGTGAGCTTTTCTGATCACATTTTGTCCGTCGTCCGTCCGTCTGTCCGTCTGTCTGTCCGTCTGTCCGTCTGTAAACTTTTCACATTTTCGACTTCTTCTCAAGAACCACTGGGCCAATTTTGACCAAACTTGGTACAAAGCATCCTTGGGTGAAGGGGAATTTAAATTGTTAAAATGAAGGGACATATCCCCTCGCAAGGGGAGATAATCAAGAAAAGACAAAAATAGAGTTGGTTTATTAAAAAATCGTCTTTTCCAGAACCACTGGGCCAGTAAAGCTGAAACTTATGTGGAAGCATCCTGGGGTAGTGTAGATTCTAAATTGTTCAAATCATGACCCCCGGGGAAAGGGCGGGGCCACAATGGGGAATCAAAGTTTTATATAGAAATATATAGGAAAAATCTTTGAAAATCTTCTTCTCAAGAACCACTGGGCCAGAAAAGCTGAAACTTATGTGGAAGCATCCTGGTATAGTGTAGATTCTAAATTGTTCACATCATGACCCCGGGGGGAAGGGCAGGGCCACAATGGGGAATCAAAGTTTTAAATATAAATTTTGGAAAAATCTTTGAAAATCTTCTTCTCAAGAACCACTGGGCCAGAAAAGCTGAAACTTATGTGGAAGCATCCTGGTATAATGCAGATTCTAAATTGTTCAAATAATGACCCCTGGGGGAAGGGCTGGGCCACAATGGGGAATCAAAGTTTTATATAGAAATATATAGGAAAAATCTTTGAAAAATCTTCTTCTCAAGAACCACTGGGCCAGAAAAGCTGAAACTTATGTGGAAGCATCCTGGTATAGTGTAGATTCTAAATTGTTCAAATAATGACCCCCGGGGGAAGGGCGGGGCCACAATGGGGAATCAAAGTTTTATATAGAAATATATAGGAAAAATCTTTGAAAATCTTCTTCTCAAGAACCACTGGGCCAGAAAAAGTGAAGCTTATGTGGAAGCATTCTGGGGTAGTGTTAATTCTAAATTTTAGGAATCATAACCCCCGGGGGAAGGGCGGGGCCATTATATGGAATCAAAGTTTTACATAGAAATATATAGGAAAAATCTTTGAAAATCTTCTTCTCAGGAACCACTGGGCCAAAAAAGCTGAAACATATGTGCCCATGGAAGGATCATGGGTTAGTGTAGATTTCAAAATGTCTAAATTATGATCAGTGGGGTAGGGTGGGGATGCATTATGTATAACAAGGGGGAAATCTGGTAAAGAACAGAATGGTCAAAGCTTCTCAGGTGAGCGATGTGGCCCATGGGCCTCTTGTTAAAAAATCTTCTTCTCAAGAACCACTGGGCCAGGAAAGATGAAACTCATGTGGAATCATCTTCAGGTAGTGTAGATTCAAGTTTGTTCAAATCATGACCCCCGGGGCTAGGGCGGGGCCAAAATGGCCGACCAAAGTTTTACATAGGAATATATAGGAAAAATCTTTTAAAATCTTCTTCTTAAGAACCACTGGGCCAGGAAAGATGAAACTCATGTGGAATCATCCTCAGGTAGTGTAGATTCAAGTTTGTTCAAATCATGACCCCCGGGGCTAGGGCGGGGCCAAAATTGCCGACCAAAGTTTTACATAGGAATATATAGGAAAAATCTTTAAAAATCTTCTTCTTAAGAACCACTGGGCCAGGAAAGATGAAACTCATGTGGAATCATCTTCAGGTAGTGTAGATTCAAGTTTCTTCAAATCATGACCCCCGGGGCTAGGGCGGGGCCAAAATGGCCGACCAAAGTTTTACATAGGAATATATAGGAAAAATCTTTAAAAATCTTCTTTTTAAGAACCACTGGGCCAGGAAAGATGAAACTCATGTGGAATCATCCTCAGGTAGTGTAGATTCAAGTTTGTTCAAATCATGACCTCCGGGGCTAGGGTGGGGCCAAAATGGCCGACCAAAGTTTTACATAGGAATATATAGGAAAAATCTTTAAAAATCTTCTTCTTAAGAACCACTGGGTCAGGAAAGATGAAACTCATGTGGAATCATCCTCAGGTAGCGTGGATTCAAGTTTGTTCAAATCATGACCCCCGGGGCTAGGGCGGGGCCAAAATGGCTGACCAAAGTTGTACATAGGAATATATAGGAAAAATCTTTTAAAAATATTCTTCTTAAGAATCATTGAGAAAGGAAATATGAAACTTAGATGAAATTATCCTCAGGTAGTGTAGATTCAAGTTTGTTCAAATCATGACCCCTGGGGCTAGGGTGGGGCCGAAATGACTGACCAAAGTTTTACATAGGAATATATAGGAAAAACTTAGTGGAATCATCCTCAGTTAGTGAAGATTCAAGCTTGTTCAAATCATGACCTATTGGGCTAGTTTTGGGCCCAAAATGGCTGACCAAAGTTGTACATAAGGATATATAGGGAAACCTTTTAAAAACTTCTTTTCATGTACTTCAAAGCCATAATTAGTGATATTTTTCTATTTATATGGAATCATCCTCAAATAGTGTAGATTGTACATTGTTCGAATCATGACGCCCAGGAGGGTTAAAATTCAAGCCCCCCCCCCTCCCCCCCCCCCCCGGTAAACTTTCAGTTTTGATCTGATATGTGCTTTTTCCTAGTAGATGTACTCAGGTGAGCGATGTGGCCTTGGGCCTCTTGTTTAAAGATGGCCTTACTAATAAAACTCAGTTGGGATACCCAGGTAGTGAATAATAGATACAGTTAAAAATGTATATCAATCAACTGAAATCAAATCTTTTCAGATAAAACTTGGGCCCGTTAAATCTAAAACTTCTGTAATGAAAAAGTGTTCATGCACATCATTCTATTATATATATAGCTACCGAGAAAAGAAAATGAAAACAGCTTCATGAACATCAGACAAGCTGTGATCAGAAAAGGTCATGAGCTTTCAGCTCAGGAGAGCTAAAATAATTTTGCTCCATTAAGCTGACACTTTACTACTATTAAAATTTTCTTCAAGAAGGGGTTGTATTACAATAAGGTGACTATAAAGTCCCCTGGGCCTATTGTCTGCTAATACAGATATATATAGGTAAATTAAATGATGATCTGAAGCATTACTTTGTAATAAGGGTCCAATATCTATGGTATACATGGACATCCACAATTAAACCCAAAATCTGCGAAGTCTAAATTGCTGCTTAATCGTCATAGCAGTAAAATATTACGCAATAACGTTCTACCTTTACCGTGATGCATATGGTCAGGCTCTCGTCATAAAAACCTCTATTTTTCCCAGTCGTGCAGTATCTTCACTGCGCACTAAATTCTAATGATACTAGTGTAGCAGTGAGATCAACAGAAATTTCATTTCTAGCACAGGTTATATTTTTAGAATGATTTTGAACTAATTTCCCGATTAATTGATTAAATCGATATCTTATAATTAAAATGCCCCCTATTATAGACGACATATGGAGATAACGAACAGTAATCAAGTTCAAAAGTCCATATAAATAATACAACTTGGAAGCAGAACAAACACGGAGCTTAGTAACATTAGAGGTTGGATCAGGTGCCATGTAGGTGTAAGCATCCGCTGTCGACAATTTATACCCACTATGTGCTTCTTGTACGATGAGGCAAACAAAAACAAAATAAAACTAGGAAGTCTGCTATTGCAAGCAATAGCGTATGTCGCCCCGAACTGGACAAGACTTTCATATTTTGTATCACTAAAATAATACCCATTAGCTAAGCTTGGACAACCTTCAATTCGTATCAGTCCTTTCAGTACTTTGATTTAAAAATCAAAGGTAAAGAATTTTCACTTTCCCCTGGTTTCCATGGCAATAATCAATTATTTGAAAACTTTAAATGTGAATCGCACAACTACAATAATTAGGGTCTAATCACTAAAATAAAAAGTTTCATGACGAATGTTCAAGGGACCAGAGAGATCACTCGCGGACAAAATTCGTCGCTTTTTGCAGGTTTCCATGGCAACGGTAGCCATTTTGAAACTGAATGACCACACAACATAACTACAACCAGTGATCGTCCTTTAAAGAAAAGTTTCAGGAATATTGTCCCAGCCATCTCCGAGAAACAGTCTGGATAACAAAAACATGCGTACAATCGCAATATGCCGTCCCGACTTCGATCGTTCGGGGCGACATAATAATAGTAAGAAACAGAGTAAAAACTAGAAAGTCTGCTATTGCAAGCAATAGCGTATATTGCCCCGAACTGGACAAGACTTTCATTTTTTGTATCACTAAAACAATATCCATTAACTAAGCTTAGACAGCCATCAATTTATCAGTCCTTTCAGTACTTTGATTTAAAACAAAGTTAAAGATTTTTCACTTTCCCCTGGTTTCCATGGCAATAATGGATTATTTGAAAATTTTAAATAAGAATTGCACAACTACAATTACTAATTAGTAAAATAAAAAAAGTTTCATGACGAATGTTCAAGGGACCAGAGAGAACACTCGCGGACAAAATTCGTCGCTCTTTGCAGGTTTCCATGGCAACGGTAGCCATTTTGAAACTGATTGACCATACAACACAACTACAACCAGTGGTCGTACTTTGAGGAAAGTTTCAGGTATATTGTCCCATCCATCTCCGAGAAACAGCCTGGATAACAAAAACATGCGTCGTTCGGAGCGACATAATTAAAGGCCAAACACTAACTATGAATAAGGTCAGTCAGCTTTCCACTTCATGATAATTAATTTTGCTGGAAGGGTCATTGTATCGACCAAAGAACTTTAAAAAAGACGAGTTTTAACTATTCTGTTGATATCCTTGTTTCTTCAACTTGTTTGTCAATTGCTTGCCTTCTTTTTAGGAATTGGTCGTACGTAGACAGGCCTGTAAGAAGCAAGAAAAAAGGCACTAGATGTTTTCATCGGGGGGGGGGGGGGGGGGGGGGGGGGGGGGGGGGCAAGCATATGTACATGTAGTAGGTATGTTTTCTATTGTGCTTTATATATCGATTCCTTTGTCCATGGTAGAATATGCACTTGCTTATCGAATCAACTTGAAGATAACTCCTTAAACTGGTGCTAGGACTATATTCCTAAAAAAAAAAAAAATAGGGGAAGTCGACGATAGAAAAGTTGAAGTCATATTTATCATGTTTTGTTGTTAGATACACTGTAACCATTCAAGTCTTTTTTAATAAAATATCAAATGTTGAAAATATACATGTTTTTAAATTGATTTTAGTCAGGTTTTGTGATTTTAAAATTCTTTTAAAGTTCCTTTAAAGGAACTTGTAATGATGTAATGAACACACTATCTAAAACTAGAGGTACTGTGAGCAATGAGCTCACTAAATGATACCCCTCGCCTCCCATATGGTTATAACTGATGACAAAGTCCATGTTTTGCTGTGGCCGAGAAACCCAAAATATGTGTCGGATCAAAAAATAAAATAGGAGGTGCACAATGGCAATATGTAATATGCAATATGTAATAAAGATTCTGTGAAAGTTTTGTTAAATTTCACTTAGTAGTATAAGAGGAGTTGTGGATAAGAGATGGGTACCCTAAAGCGTAACAGACTGACGGACGGACGGACGGACATACCGATTACAGTATACCCTCCCATTTTTCAAGCGGGGGGTTTAATGACAGACCCGTAAAAAACAATGATTTCAGTTGGGGGGGGGGGCATACATTTCAGTTGTCCTGAGAGACTATCAACTACCGTTTTTATCAAAGGGGCACAAGCATATAGTACCTTTGATTTACACAGTAGTCTATTCATCGGCAAAATTATGCCCCCCTGAGGCCCCCTCCCCCGTGCCCTTTCTTCCCCTGGTGTAACCCTGTCCAAGAAAGAGGACTCAGTTTTCATGAAGTTCATGTTTTGGATTGGCGATAGACATTTAGCAATTAGTCGTACAAGATATTAATATTCTCTGTATTATTCCATGTTTTCCAGACGTTATAGGAAATTGATCATTAACATGTAAGGAGAATAATTCAATCTGTCTCATTTCCTACGCATCTGGGGAAAAGGGAATGACTTCTATTTCTTACATTTTGTAAATGGACAAACAAGTTGTGTAAAATGTCCGTCGGATTTTCCGTTCTTGAAAAGTAGGACACTGAAAGGGCAAAAATGGAGTAAATCGTGATCAATTCTTTTAGTATTTAAAACATTTTGATGAGAATATTGGATTGTGGTGATAATAGATTAAGTGTTCTGAACAGAATTATTTGATGGAAACATAATAACAGTGTGTTAACCGATTTTAAGATTGAAAGAGTATATATGATAACAATGAAGACTTGACTTGTTCAAATTAGCCTATTATGTATTTCTGGTCGTCCTTTTTTTTAACTTGACAAATAAATCTTTCTGTGGCCAAAATATTTATTATTACATTCAGAGCTTTCTTACATTCAGAGATTAGATAAAAATTAGTTCACGGAATATTAAAAATGAAAATTTACTGAACAAATTCAAAAACTTTTTGAAATACAGACATAGTCAGAGTGGTTACTTTTAAACATTTTTATAAAATTCTTAAGTCGTCCGGTCTCTAACACGAAAAATAAACCTCTTTGATTTGAAACAAAAACTTTTTTCTGTTCTTTGAAAATATTCATTCATTCGAACATGTACAGTTGTTGATGTAAAAAATATATACAAATCTGTGAATACGACATACGAGGGGGTATATATCAAAAAGTTCGTGAACTAAAACCGCTTTAGGTACATCAATGAATCTTAAAATATTTATATGGCACGCCAAATTCACAAAAATGAGATAAACCTAGTTTCACAATTGATAAACTAGGTTTATCGACTGTAAACTATAGTTTACAAACCGTAAACTATAGTTAACGATTCGTTAAGTATAGTTTTCATCTGTAAAACTATATTTAACGGTTGTTAACTATAATTTACGAACGATAATCTAAGTTTATCTGTCTGTAATAAGCGTTAACAATAGATTTTGTTGATAAACATAAATTCACATTTGTAAACTATAGTTTACAATCGTAAACTATAGTTAAGAGTTGTTTATAGTTTTACAACTCGTGAAACTATATTTATCAGATCGTTAACTATAGTTAACGGTTTGTATACTATAGTTTACAAATCGTGAAACTGTATTTATCAGATAATCTGTTTTGCAATCGCAAATGATTGTTTTCAGTGTTAAGTATAGTTTACGGTTGTGAAACATAGATTATCGCGTTAACTATAGTTTACAGATGTAAAATATAGATTAACGTTGTTAACTATAGTTTACGGTTTGTAAACTATAGTTTACAACCGATAAACCTAGTTTATCGACTGTGAAACTATGTTTTGCTCATTTTTGTGAATTTGGCGTGCCATATATTTAGTTAGCATCATTTTTTCTATCTAATGAATAAAACACAAATCCTGAATTTAATTTTTTAATAAATTATCAACCTCAAACATGACGTTTATTCGACCTAAGTAATAATGAGAAAAACTCTTTTGTAATGAACAGTTGACATCCGTTAATTCAGGTATGTGATGGGGCACTATTGTTCCGTAAAATATGCAATTTTTACTTCATTCTGTAAGTTCTATGACATGTTGTCACCAAGGGCTTGAAAATGACGTCAAAAAGGGGGAGGGGGTTATTTTCAAATATTCTATAAAGTGTTGCTTCTAAAAAACTAGTATAGAGCTAAGAAATGTTTAAACTGGCTACAGAGAAATAAAATGCATCCAGAGAACTTGTTTTTTAATGCCAAAATAGATTCAAAGAGAAAAAGTTTGAACAGTTAATGTCGATTTGTAGTCAAGATGTGAAAAGTCAATTACGTCAAAAACTGGCGTTGATCATCATGATCATATGTGGTAGATATTGAACCCAAAAAATAATAACATGTTGGCATAATCAAGCGAGGATCTCTCCCAATGTATAAATCCATTTGCAGTACCGGGTATTAAGCTGTTCATGGCATTGTAAAGTCATATTTACAAGACGGGCTTAAGGTAGGATTCTTCTCTGGTTTCTGACTAGATGGAATATTCAATGTACATTTGTTGATATGTCTTATATATTTAGATGTAAATATTTTTTCTTTCCTCATCACAATTATACAACTTTAAATAGAAATTGGTAAACTGCGTTTGAAAACTAGCAGGGACTACTAGTTTATTTTTGGCGGAATGGTGGCGTATGAAAATATCTTCTTTTCTTCCTCTCAAAATTATTATAGAACATTGAATTTAGTTATAATTTTTACGCAATTAAGGACTAGACGAAATTTTCAAATGTAAGTTAAATTAATAATAATGGGACTAAAGTTTCAAAATATATCAAATAAATAAGATTTTTCACACATACTAGAAATATGTTGGCTTTTAAATGCTTCAAATCTAAGTACAGATTTGAGCCAAAAATCCGTAAAAAGTGTTATTTCTCTCTTAGTAAACGATCAAAACTTTAAGTTTTTGTATCATTTTGTACCTTAATGTGACAACTTTACTATATGTGAAAATTGGAAAAAGTTAAATATAGGAAGCATATAAAAATAACTAATAAATCCTAAAAATTTAAGAAAATTAGAGGAAATTCGGATAAGCAAATATCCATTTTATTTAAATTATCCATGTCAATTTGGTAGTATATCATCTTACAGGCCTTATATGGTAGTATCTTTTTATTCAAAAAGAAAACATAAACATTCAATCTTTTGAATTACAAACAGTAATTTTTTATTCTTAAGGTACTCAGATACTCAGGTACTTTACTCAGATGACCAAAAATTCCACTGATAAGAACGAAAAACCACCTATTGCACATTGTACACCAATGATTCTTTTGTTAAATTTCAATTTCTAATAACTAGGTCAATGACCTACTTTTCATGCTAGTGGCCCCTGAGTATTTCTCGGGAAATACCTCAATTTTTCACATTATGACCAATTTTTTCTATACACACAAAATATTACAAGCAACTAAACTCTTTAAATAATGAAATATTATAGCAATGGAACAGCGTTGCTTCATATAAAGAAATGATTGGAGTTTGGGCCAGAAATGTGATAATTATAACAGTCCGAATTTCCTCTGTCATATTTATATTTTTCCCCCATTTTAAATCGAATATTACAAAAATCTGACTGATAAGAACTCTAAACTATCTATAGCCTCAGATTACTTTTAATGCCCTAATTCTCATGGTATTAATATTATATGGGGTCAATGATCAAATTATTGAGATATATTGTCTGGAATGGTTTTTGTACATATTTTTGAATTTCTTTATTTCGTAGCATTCAATTATATGAAATAATTTATGAGCTTTAATACATATAATATTTGCAAAATGATGTTTAAAAATACATTTAACCTTTACTTCGTGATTATTATTGAAAGAAATCAAAATTTTTGACAAAAATGAAAAATTAAAAATTTAGTCCGAATTTCCTCTGTTTTACCATACATTGACTTTGTACCTGTATATTTTCTTTAGATAACAAAATATTAAATTTTTAAATTGATTTCGATTTAAAACTTGCTTATTTTATCCATTTAGAACAATTTTTGATTTAACATATTATATTTTATAAAATTTCCTTTTTGTTATCTGAAACCTTAATGTCCAGGAAAAAGGTAATGACCTTGACCTGACCTTGCCATATTAAACGGTCAAATTTAATCTCACTGATACCATCACTTAGTATATTTTCCTCTTGATTCTGTGAAGATTTCATCAATTTTTACAAGAAATGTGAGAAGAATCCTACCTTAGTTAAGCCCAATTTCTCAGCTCCAGAGGATCTCATCAAGATAAGTGTATGAGGTAGAAGACACGGACATTGAAAAACAAGGACGTTGTTGGACGTCAGGTGATCATATAATGTCGTTTTTATTTTATAATAACTGACAAATAATGAACGTATCAAGCTAAAATTTTCAACATTTCTTTATTTTCGATTGTTTTACAATGAAGCGCATTGAAGTGGTAAAATTTTCCGTTCGAATGGAACGTTTTGAGCTATCTTTAGAACATTTATTGTCATCTTATGACACGCCCATTTCTTTACAAATGGATAAAACGGTCAATTTGTTTATTCGAATACCTGTAGAACAGGTTTTCTATAAATATAATAGCCAATCAAATTGACGGTATAAATAAACACCGAGTAAACACGTGTTCGACCGAAACATGTGTTGTCGTAACTTCAATAGACATGATAAGTTCAAAGATATGTACATATTCGTTACAATTTATGTTTTACAGAAGCGGGGAGTCTCTAACTCTCTCTTCTTATTTTTTTCAAGCTCCATTTCAGTATAACTCATATTGCTTGTCGCGAAGATTGGGGTGTCCTAAAACATTACGACGAATATTTCTTTCTCGTTTCTAAAAATATGGGCGTGTCATTATGTTGTAATTGACGTTCAAAACATGACTCAGAACGTTTCGTCCAAACGGAAAATTTTACCACTTCAATGCGCTTCATTGTATTTTCCTTATAAATTTTGAAAGCACGGACTACATAGTACTAATTTTATCGCCTCAGTCCACGAACTTTTTGATAACCCCTCGTACATGTAAAATACGGAAGTAGTATGTACGGACGTTTACCCCCCCCCCCTAACAATGGGGGTCTATTGTGTTGGAGAACAATAGGAGAACAATGGGGGAGAACAATGAAGTGACCCTGACCGAGATCTAGTTTACGATATGACCCTGACCGTATTGGTTACTGTGAATGAGCACGGGTATTTAAATGATGAAATAGGATACAGGAGCACTTACACGAATGAAGGAACACGGGTATTTAAATGTCAAAGTTGGGAGGGAGAGCAAGAGAATGGCAACAAGTACTCTAACACTTTGTCATAAAAAGAAATGTGGAGATTGATCGCGCGCACCGCCGCCGCCGACCGGAACCCGTGGACTCCGGAGACCGAAGCTACCGGAAACCATGGACTCCGGAACCCGCGGACTCCGGAACTATTCTAGATGATAAATCGTAAATTTTAAGATCGAATTGCGCAGACTGGTTTTAATTTGTGGGTTTTTTTGGTTATAGCATAAAATACCTCTGTACTCGCAAATCTTTTCATTACTGCAGAGGATGGCAACAACATACATTCTCAGATCTTCCGAAAGCAAAGACGTGTTCCCCGGCAACCAACCATACGATTTTACGGTTATATTACCGAAATGGTTGGTGTTTACGGACCAATGGATTGTAGAACTAAGCGAATTCTATGTCAAGGGCATTGCCAAAACCACAAAGAAAGAGCTCTTTATATACTGCGACATCTGCGACACATCCGTGGTGAGCCAACAGTATTTTACGTATCGTTATATTACCCATTCCAAGAAATGGTTGGTGTTTTTTGAACGGACGTACAATTTTCGGTCATAGGTAATCAATCGTAGAACCGAATTCTATGTCAAGGGCATTGCCAAAACCACAAAGAAAGAGCTCTTTATATACAGCTGTACGACATCTGCGACACATCCGTGAACCTGCCAGGCTGAAGCTAGCAGCCAATAAGCTAGCAGCCAATAACAGCAGCCACTAAGCCCGTAGAAGCTAGCAGCCAATAAGGAAATTCATCAAAGAACTGAGAGTACTCAGACGCAATGCTGGTTTTATACTTTATTTTAGATAATTAAGGGTTAATGATTGGATAATTAATGCGAAAATTAATTACATAATAAATTAAACACTCGGGGGCAGTAAGGCTCACCTGAAGAAAAATATTCTTTTTTGAAAATGAAAAAAATAGAAATAAATTACACAATCATCTTAGTCCATTTGATCAAACAAGCACTGAGGAATGGTTAACTACTTCAAGAAGAATACCTTTTCAACTCTTTCAGGGACATCAAGAATATGACAGGGCCAATAAGCTAACCTGAAAATTGGTTACTCTATCGATTGTAAACTGAAATATTACACAAGTGTAAACTACGTTGAAGTATGTTTCGAACATTATTACCCGGGCAACTTTATGGGTCTATAAGACTATCAATAACCGTTATCAGTAATAAGTGGTGGTGGTGCCACCAAGTGGTTCCAAGAGCATTTTTAATATTACAGGCAGGTATTATACCCATGATTTATAAAGTGCCCACAATATCTTAACTAGGGCAAGGTAGAAGGGCCCCAGGACTTTTGTTAGTGCTATCAGAACGGGACTGTAGTGATGCCACTAGGTGGTGCCAAGAGTGTAGAGTATATTTCAAGCAATTAATTGTCATCAATTATTGGCCACTTGAACAAACTAATCACTGGAGATGGATTAAGGGCCTTAGGAAGTATCCCTTGTCAACCTTACAAAGGGTCCCAGGGACAGCAAAGGACTAGTAGGCGAACCTTGACGTTGGGTTTTACATAATATCTAGAAAAAACATTAGAGAACAGCTATTGTTTGAAGTGTCCACCAAATGATTATTGGGACAAGGTAGAGGGGTCCTAGGGCTATCATTTCCCACCTTCAAAGTGGGGCTGTAGTGGCACAACCATGTGGTGCCAAGTGCGTGGGGCATATTTGAAGCATTCATTTGTCCTCCATTTCTGGGAACCTGAACCATCTTTCACTGGGGATGGGTTAAGGGTCTTAGGGGGTATCCCCTGTCAAAGTTTCAAAGGGCCCCAGGGGCTCGAAAAGGCCGGTTAGCTAACCTGAACTTTGATGTTTTTTCATCATTGTAATTGTGAAACGGGAAAAGGCCAGCTATTATACGCCTTATCTTTGAAGTGTTCATCAAATGATTATTGGGGCAAGGTAGAGGGGTCCTAGGGCTATCATTTCCCACCTTCAAAATGGGGCTGTAGTGGCACCACCAAGTGGTGCCAAGTGCGTGGGGCATATTTCAAGCATTCATTTGTCCTCCATTTCTGGGAACCTGAACCATCTTTCACTGGGGATGGGTTAAGGGTCTTAGGGGGTATCCCCTGTCAAAGTTTCAAAGGGCCCCAGGGGCTGGAAAAGGCCGGTTAGCTAACCTGAACTTTGATGTTTTTTCATCATTGAATATTTTGAAACGGGAAAAGGCCAGCTATTATACGCCTTATCTTTGAAGTGTTCATCAAATGATTATTGGGGCAAGGTAGAGGGGTCCTAGGGCTATCATTTCCCACCTTCAAAATGGGGCTGTAGTGGCACCACCAAGTGGTGCCAAGTGCGTGGGGCATATTTCAAGCATTCATTTGTCCTCCATTTCTGGGAACCTGAACCATCTTTTACTGGGGATGGGTTAAGGGTCTTAGGGGGTATCCCCTGTCAAAGTTTCAAAGGGCCCCAGGGGCTTGGAAAGGCCGGTTAGCTAACCTGAACTTTGATGTTTTTTCATCATTGTATACCGTGAAAGGGGAAAAGGCCAGCTATTATACGCCTTATCTTTGAAGTGTTCATCAAATGATTATTGGGGCAAGGTAGAGGGGTCCTAGGGCTATCATTTCCCACCTTCAAAATGGGGCTGTAGTGGCACCACCAAGTGGTGCCAAGTGCGTGGGGCATATTTCAAGCATTCATTTGTCCTCCATTTCTGGGAACCTGAACCATCTTTCACTGGGGATGGGTTAAGGGTCTTAGGGGGTATCCCCTGTCAAAGTTTCAAAGGGCCCCAGGGGCTGGGAAAGGCCGGTAAGCTAGCCTGAACTTTGATGTTTTTTCATCATTGTATATTGTGAAACGGGAAAAGGTCAGCTATTATAGGCCTAATCTTTGAAGTGTTCATCAAATGATTATTGGGGCAAGGTAGAGGGGTCCTAGGGCTATCATTTCCCACCTTCAAAATGGGGCTGTAGTGGCACCACCAAGTGGTGCCAAGTGCGTGGGGCATATTTCAAGCATTCATTTGTCCTCCATTTCTGGGAACCTGAACCATCTTTCACTGGGGATGGGTTAAGGGTCTTAGGGGGTATCCCCTGTCAAAGTTTCAAAGGGCCCCAGGGGCTGGGAAAGGCCGGTTAGCTAACCTGAACTTTGATGTTTTTTCATCATTGTATACCGTGAAACGGGAAAAGGCCAGCTATTATACGCCTTATCTTTGAAGTGTTCATCAAATGATTCTTGGGGCAAGGTAGAGGGGTCCTAGGGCTATCATTTCCCACCTTCAAAATGGGGCTGTAGTGGCACCACCAAGTGGTGCCAAGTGCGTGGGGCATATTTCAAGCATTCATTTGTCCTCCATTTCTGGGAACCTGAACCATCTTTCACTGGGGATGGGTTAAGGGTCTTAGGGGGTATCCCCTGTCAAAGTTTCAAAGGGCCCCAGGGGCTGGGAAAGGCCGGTTAGCTAACCTGTTCTTTGATGTTTTTTCATCATTGTATATTGTGAAACGGGAAAAGGCCAGCTATTATACGCCTTATCTTTGAAGTGTTCATCAAATGATTATTGGGGCAAGGTAGAGGGGTCCTAGGGCTATCATTTCCCACCTTCAAAATGGGGCTGTAGTGGCACCACCAAGTGGTGCCAAGTGCGTGGGGCATATTTCAAGCATTCATTTGTCCTCCATTTCTGGGAACCTGAACCATCTTTCACTGGGGATGGGTTAAGGGTCTTAGGGGGTATCCCCTGTCAAAGTTTCAAAGGGCCCCAGGGGCTGGGAAAGGCCGGTTAGCTAACCTGAACTTTGATGTTTTTTCATCATTGTATATTGTTGAAACGGGAAAAGGCCAGCTATTATACGCCTTATCTTTGAAGTGTTCATCAAATGATTATTGGGGCAAGGTAGAGGGGTCCTAGGGCTATCATTTCCCACCTTCAAAATGGGGCTGTAGTGGCACCACCAAGTGGTGCCAAGTGCGTGGGGCATATTTCAAGCATTCATTTGTCCTCCATTTCTGGGAACCTGAACCATCTTTCACTGGGGATGGGTTAAGGGTCTTAGGGGGTATCCCCTGTCAAAGTTTCAAAGGGCCCCAGGGGCTGGGAAAGGCCGGTAAGCTAGCCTGAACTTTGATGTTTTTTCATCATTGTATATTGTGAAACGGGAAAAGGTAAGCTATTATAGGCCTAATCTTTGAAGTGTTCATCAAATGATTATTGGGGCAAGGTAGAGGGGTCCTAGGGCTATCATTTCCCACCTTCAAAATGGGGCTGTAGTGGCACCACCAAGTGGTGCCAAGTGCGTGGGGCATATTTCAAGCATTCATTTGTCCTCCATTTCTGGGAACCTGAACCATCTTTCACTGGGGATGGGTTAAGGGTCTTAGGGGGTATCCCCTGTCAAAGTTTCAAAGGGCCCCAGGGGCTGGGAAAGGCCGGTTAGCTAGCCTGAACTTTGATGTTTTTTCATCATTGTATATTGTGAAACGGGAAAAGGCCAGCTATTATACGCCTTATCTTTGAAGTGTTCATCAAATGATTATTGGGGCAAGGTAGAGGGGTCCTAGGGCTATCATTTCCCACCTTCAAAATGGGGCTGTAGTGGCACCACCAAGTGGTGCCAAGTGCGTGGGGCATATTTCAAGCATTCATTTGTCCTCCATTTCTGGGAACCTGAACCATCTTTCACTGGGGATGGGTTAAGGGTCTTAGGGGGTATCCCCTGTCAAAGTTTCAAAGGGCCCCAGGGGCTGGGAAAGGCCGGTTAGCTAGCCTGAACTTTGATGTTTTTTCATCATTGTATATTGTGAAACGGGAAAAGGTTAGCTATTATAGGCCTAATCTTTGAAGTGTTCATCAAATGATTATTGGGGCAAGGTAGAGGGGTCCTAGGGCTATCATTTCCCACCTTCAAAATGGGGCTGTAGTGGCACCACCAAGTGGTGCCAAGTGCGTGGGGCATATTTCAAGCATTCATTTGTCCTCCATTTCTGGGAACCTGAACCATCTTTCACTGGGGATGGGTTAAGGGTCTTAGGGGGTATCCCCTGTCAAAGTTTCAAAGGGCCCCAGGGGCTGGGAAAGGCCGGTTAGCTAGCCTGAACTTTGATGTTTTTTCATCATTGTATATTGTGAAACGGGAAAAGGTTAGCTATTATAGGCCTAATCTTTGAAGTGTTCATCAAATGATTATTGGGGCAAGGTAGAGGGGTCCTAGGGCTATCATTTCCCACCTTCAAAATGGGGCTGTAGTGGCACCACCAAGTGGTGCCAAGTGCGTGGGGCATATTTCAAGCATTCATTTGTCCTCCATTTCTGGGAACCTGAACCATCTTTCACTGGGGATGGGTTAAGGGTCTTAGGGGGTATCCCCTGTCAAAGTTTCAAAGGGCCCCAGGGGCTGGGAAAGGCCGGTTAGCTAGCCTGAACTTTGATGTTTTTTCATCATTGTATATTGTGAAACGGGAAAAGGCCAGCTATTATACGCCTTATCTTTGAAGTGTTCATCAAATGATTATTGGGGCAAGGTAGAGGGGTCCTAGGGCTATCATTTCCCACCTTCAAAATGGGGCTGTAGTGGCACCACCAAGTGGTGCCAAGTGCGTGGGGCATATTTCAAGCATTCATTTGTCCTCCATTTCTGGGAACCTGAACCATCTTTCACTGGGGATGGGTTAAGGGTCTTAGGGGGTATCCCCTGTCAAAGTTTCAAAGGGCCCCAGGGGCTAAAAAAGACCGGTTAGCTAACCTGAACTTTGAAGTTTTTTCATCATTGAATATTTTGAAACGGGAAAAGGCCAGCTATTATACGCCTTATCTTTGAAGTGTTCATCAAATGATTATTGGGGCAAGGTAGAGGGGTCCTAGGGCTATCATTTCCCACCTTCAAAATGGGGCTGTAGTGGCACCACCAAGTGGTGCCAAGTGCGTGGGGCATATTTCAAGCATTCATTTGTCCTCCATTTCTGGGAACCTGAACCATCTTTCACTGGGGATGGGTTAAGGGTCTTAGGGGATATCCCCTGTCAAAGTTTCAAAGGGCCCCAGGGGCTGGATGTTTTTTCAAAGGCCGGTTAGCTAACCTGAACTTTGATGTTTTTTCATCATTGTATATTTTGAAACGGGAAAAGGCCAGCTATTATACGCCTTATCTTTGAAGTGTTCATCAAATGATTATTGGGGCAAGGTAGAGGGGTCCTAGGGCTATCATTTCCCACCTTCAGAATGGGGCTGTAGTGGCACCACCAAGTGGCGCCAGGTGCGTGGGACATATTTCAAGCAATTCATTTGTCCTCCATTTCTGGGAATTGGGGCTGTTGTGGCACCACTTGGTGGTGCAAAGTGCGTGGGGAATATATACAGCATTCATTTGTCTTGCTTTATTGGGCACCTAAACCAACTTTTACCGAGGATGGGCTTATGGTCGTTAGGGGGTATCCCCTGTCAAAGTTTCAAAGGGCCCCAGGGGCTCGAAAAGGCCGGTTAGCTAACCTGAACTTTGATGTTTTTCATCATTGTATATTGTGAAACTGAAAAAGGTCATTTATTATAGGTTTATGCTTATCTAATGTCACCTATAACTTTAACATTATCTGTCAAACTGAACGTGACATTTGTCGCAAATTTGCAAACAAAGTATAGACAGGGCAGTTCTATTGTATCCTAGCCTTTCATTTATTAACTCGATCGTTCAAAGTCGAAACCAATCGACATAATTTGTTTTTACAGAAAATCTGCAATTTTATTATACACCAATCGTATTTCTCAAAACTATTTAGTACGGATTACTGTTTTGTTCAACCAGAAGTTGGAACTCGTGACGTAGTGTCTAGAATGTTTGCCTTTCAAGCAAAGAGTTGTGAGGAAACGAAGTTTCGGGGGTATATAGTTTTTGTCGTGTCCTTCTGTCTGTCTTTCTGTCTCTCTTTTGATTTAGTCTGTTTGTCCGCAAAAACTTCTTTTGGGTACCACCAAATTTGACCTTTTGACCTTGATCTTGAGGTTTAACCCACTTTTACACACAAATTTTGAATATTTACTTTGGACATATCTTTTGAACAGTATCTACCAGGACATTTATACTTCACGTATGTATTTTTTGTGGCACGGCCTTTCATTATATACCACAAACCTTGACTTTTTTACCTGGACCTTGGAGATTTGTCATATTTTGCATTCATTTTTACGTACTTATGAAAAAACTTTAAACTTGGCTATAACTTTTGAACAGATAGTGCTAGGGTTTTCATACTTCAAAAATATAATTCTTGTGAGAAGACGCTTCTTTGGATACCAAGAACCTTGACCCTTTGGCCTTGACCTTGGAGTTTGACCTACTTTAAAAATACAACTTTGACCATAATTTTTGAAGGGTTAGTACTAGACTTTTATTTTTCACATGTTTTATTCTTGTAAAAAGACCTCTCATTTGATACCAAAAACCTTGAAATTTTGATCTTGACCTTGAAGTTAGACCCACTTTTACACAAAAATTGCATATTTTTACTTTTGGCCCTCAGTTTTAATTGGTAGATATTAGGAATTTCATTTTTAAAATATGACATCTTTTTGGCAAGACCTTTCATTAAAACCAAGAATTTTGACCTTGACCTTAGAGATTTCCGCGGACTTATGAAAAAACGTCAACCTTGGAAATAACTTTCGAAGAGGAAGGGCTAGGGTTTTCAACCTTCACATATGTAATTCTTGTTACAAAATCTTTTATTCAATACCAATAACCTTGACCTTCTGACCTTGATCTTGGAGTTTAACGTATAAAAAAATCTTTTTAACCTTCCATCCTTCGAATATGTTATCTTTGTGGAAAGACCTTTCATTGGATACCAATAAACTTGATCTTATGACCTTGATCTTGAAGATTTTTGTACTTATGAAAAAACTTAAGCCTGACCAAAACTTTGGAACAAATGGTGATCGGACTTTCATGTTTTGCAATTGTATGTCCAGTTAGAAGGCACTACTTGAGGTATCAATATATTAACTTTTTATCTCAGAAAAGTTTAATCTTCACTATGTTGCCATACGGGGGCATCAGTGTTTCATAATCACATTTTTTTGCACTTTAATGTTAGATATTTGCATATGTATACATTTTATGTTATACAGTAAAACTCGGTTATAGCGAAGTCCTTGTAGCCTGTGAATTTATATCGCTATATCCGTATAACAAACTCATATAACCATGCATATCGAATTTGCTATATGCATGTTCTCCTTCAAGTATCAACAAATTCATATAACCATACATATCGAATTTGCCATATGCATGTTTTCCTTCAAGTAATACTACCAAATACGTTTGGGAAGCAAATATTACAAAATATATGTACCTTCGACAGCAAAGGTTTTATTATGAATTGAATTTGATATATTGCTCTGCTCAATTTATCAAATTTTGCGATCTTTGAAGTTCGTTATAAAAGATGTAAATTTCATTATATTTAACGTACCTCAACTGGACTCAAAATCAGTTCGCTATATCATTCGCTAAATTTTATATCAGAGTTCGCTATAACCGTAAAATTTTACAAAGATTTGTTAAGAATTTTGCTGGGGACCCAGAAAAACTATGCTATATTCATGAATTCGTTATATCCGTATTTGTACTAAACTAGTTTTACTGTATGATATTAATTATAGGTTCACATCAAGTTTAACGTTTGAAAAATCTCATCACCTCTGAAAAATCTTTTCTTTGTGTACACCAAATCTATCCTTTTGACCTTGACCTTCGAGTTAAACACACTTTAACAAAAAAAAATTAATTTTTTACTTTGATCATATCTTTTAAACAGTAGATACCAGGACATTTAAATGTGTATACTTCACAAATGCATTTTTTGTTGAAAGACCTTTCATTGGATACCAATAACCTTGACCCTTTGGCCTTGGAGATTTCTGTACTTGTGAAATAACTTTTACCTTGGCTAAAACGTTTGAAAAGTAAGTGCTAGGGATTTCATACTTCACATATGTAATCCTTGTGACAAGCCCTTTCATTGGATATCAAGTCGTTTGACCTTTTGACATTTGAGTTCGACCTACTTTTTACAAACTTTAACCTTGGCCATAACTTTTGAACGGTAAGGACCAATGCATTCATACATCCCAAATGTAATCTTTGAGACATGGCCTTGTTCAAAAACCAATAACCATGACCTTTTGACCTTGACCACGGGGTTTATCTTACCTTTAAAAACGTACCGTCCCGCTTTTATATGTGTGGGTGGGTGGGGTGGAGGTGGGGTGGAGGTGGGGTATAATTAAGGCACGATATACTTGAGTATGACCCAAAGGAAAGCACTAGCTCCAATTATAGGAACCTCTTTGTAGTGACATTATCAAAGCAAAGATATGCTATTGATAACTGTAATTAACAAGAGGTTCTGTGAGCAATGAGTTCGTTAAATGATACCCCCGCCTCCAATAAAAATATAGTGGCAAAGTCAATACTTTGCTATGGGAAACCTAAAATATTTGTAGGATCACAAAGTTAAACAAGATGTTTTTGTGAACACTGATACCCCTGTATGGCAACATAGAAAAGATTTAACTTTTCTTAAGTGCAAATTTAATATATTTGTACCAAAAGAACGGTATTCTCACTAAAATACAATTGTAAAATATTAAAGTAGGCCAAGATTGAAGTTTTTCACAAGTAGGGAATACTTCAAGGCCAAGGTCATTGATATCCAATGAAAGGTCTTGCCACAAAAAAACATATGTAAATTATGAAAGCCTTAGACCTTATCTTTTAGATGTTATGGCGAAGGTTAAAGATGTTAAAAAGTAGGTCAAACTCCAAAGTCAAAGGTCTTGCTATCAAATGAAAGGTCCTGTCACAAGAATTAAATATGTAAAGTATGAAAGCACTTGGTCTAACCTTTCAAAAGTAATGGTTAAGGTTTACTTTTTAAAAGTAGGTCAAACTGCAAGGTCAAAGAGTCAAAGTTCATAGTATCCAATGAAGGATTACATAAGTGAAGTATGATATCACTAGCCTTTAGTGTTCAAAAGTCTTGTGACCTTGACTGTGACCTATATGCTAAAAATATTTTTTTCTGCAAACTTTTACATTCGCCATAAATTTTGAACCATAAGAGATAAAGACTTTATATTTGGTATGCATACACCACTGGTTAAGCTCTTTTAAATGCCACCATGGCCAATGACCTTGTGACCTTGACTGTGACCTACAGTGTATACGCTAAATACAGTTTTTTTCGGCAATTTTAACCTTCGCCATAACTTTTGAACGAAGAAAGATAGAGACAATATTCGGAATATATACTTCACTAATGAAGCACATTCACATGCCACCAAGGCCAATGACCTTGTGACCTTGACTGTGTCCTATATGCTAAAAACAACTCGTTTGGAACCGTGAGAAATAAAAAAAATCATATTTAGTATGCATGCTTCACTATTCAAGTTCTTTGTGACCTTGACTGTGACCTATATACTAGAAATATGTTTTTTAACTTTGTTGCCGCTGGGCACAAAGTGTTTCAAAAAACGCTTCTTGTTCATGAGTATAAAAAATCTCCATGGTCAAGGTCCAAAGGTCAAGGTAACTAGTATCCAATATATGATCTTGTCACGTAGAATACATACTGAGTATGTAAAGGATGGAAGTTTTAGCCTTTACCGTTTAACAGTTATGGACAAGGCTAAAAAAATTTAAAAGTAGGTCAAACTCCAAGGTCAAAAGGTCAAATTTTGTGGTTCAAAAAGAAAAAGTCTTGTTACACGGAGTACACACGTGAAATATGAAAGTCATAGCCCCATTAAATCAAAAGTTAAGGACAAGATTAAAGTTTTCATGACCAAACAGACAGAGATGCAAACGGACGGACACGATAAAGACTATATACCCCAAAAACTTAGTTTATGGGGGCATAATGAGGTGCAAACTGACAATATATAATAAAGATTCTGTGATGGACTCATATTTTTAACATCGAAACTTTGCACTTTTTAGAGGTAATAAGATTTTTCAAACGTTAAACTTATGATGTGAATTTTTAAATAACATAGGCGTCGGAACCGGGGGGGGGGGGGGGGGGCTAGGAGGGCTTAGCCCCCCCCCCCACTTTTTTTTCCAAATATATACTTATACTTACATTGAACATATCTTCGTAAGTTTACCCCCCCCCCCCCGATTTCCACTGATACGTCTTAGTTTAGGTTACAAATGCGGAAATTTGTGGTGTTTGGAAGAATTTTTTTGTAATGGAGTTCGAACCTTAACCCCCCCCCCCCCCCCCCCCCCCGAAATAGGATTTGATTCCCCCCCCCCCCCCCCACTTTCAATTTGCTTCCGACGCCAATGAAATAGGATTTGATTTTCGTGTTGGGAAATAAACATTTGCTTTTTTTTTGTTTGTGTGTTTGTTTATAATTTTTTAATATTGTCAGGTTTTTTTGGAGGTACAAAAAACTTTTTTTTTTACACTTAGCCCCCCCCCTCCCTTTCAATTTGCTTCCGACGCCAATGAATAATATTACCGGTATGTAATATAAAATGTATACATGTTAAAATATTTTCCATTAAAGTGAAAAAAATCTTATGCAAAAATAAAAGAGAATACTAGTAATCATTATGTAATCATTATGTAAACTTGTTTATAATATTTAATATAATATTTATACAAAAGCAAATGTTTCCCATTAAAATAAAAAAAAAATTCTTATGCATAAAAAAGAAAATGCTTTTAATCTTATTGTTCCTGTGTCTTTTCCAACTTTAAAAAATCACTTGGGTTAAAGAAATAAGAAAAAAATAAAAAATATAAAAAAAAATCCATAATAAAAAATGCACCCAGCCGGTATCGAACCAACGACTATTTGCTTGTAAGGGATTCGTTCTAAACACTACGTCAAGAGTTCCAACTTCCGGGTTGAACAAGACAGTAATCCGTACTAAATAGTTTTGAGAAATATGATTGGTGTATAATAAAATTGCAGATTTTCTGCAAAAACAAATTATTTCGATTTGTTAAAACTTTGAAAAAATCGAGTTAATAATTGAAAACCTAGGATGAAATAGAACTGAAGTGTCTACACTTTGTTTACAAATTTACAACAAATGTCGCGTTCAGTTTGACAGATTATGCAGATAGGTGACATTAGACATGCATAAGCCTACAATAGCTGACCTTTTTCCGTTTCACAATATGCAGTGATGAAAAACCTCAAAGTTCAGGTTAGCTAACTGGACCCTTCCAGTCCCTAGGACCCTGCAGAAATCTGTCAAGGGATACCCCCTAAGGCCCCCTAACTACCCCCAGTGTTAGTTTGCTCAGGAGGCCGACAATGAATAAAATATGAATGCTGGAAATATGCCCCACGCACTTGGCACCACTTGGTGGTGCCACTACAGCCCCATTCTGAGAGTGGCAAATGATAGTCCTAGGCCCCCTCTACCTTGCCCCAATAATCATTTGATGAACACTTCAAGGATAAGGCGTATAATAGTTGCCCTTTTCCCGTTTCCCAATGTACAATGATGAAAAACCTCAAAGTTCAGGTTAGCTAACTGGACCCTTCCAGTCCCTAGGACCCTGCAGAAATCTGTCAAGGGATACCCCCTAAGGCCCCCTAACTACCCCCAGTGTTAGTTTGCTCAGGAGGCCGACAATGAATAAAATATGAATGCTGGAAATATGCCCCACGCACTTGGCACCACTTGGTGGTGCCACTACAGCCCCATTCTGAGAGTGGCAAATGATAGTCCTAGGCCCCCTCTACCTTGCCCCAATAATCATTTGATGAACACTTCAAGGATAAGGCGTATAATAGTTGCCCTTTTCCCGTTTCCCAATGTACAATGATGAAAAACCTCAAAGTTCAGGTTAGCTAACTGGACCCTTCCAGTCCCTAGGACCCTGCAGAAATCTGTCAAGGGATACCCCCTAAGGCCCCCTAACTACCCCCAGTGTTAGTTTGCTCAGGAGGCCGACAATGAATAAAATATGAATGCTGGAAATATGCCCCACGCACTTGGCACCACTTGGTGGTGCCACTACAGCCCCATTCTGAGAGTGGCAAATGATAGTCCTAGGCCCCCTCTACCTTGCCCCAATAATCATTTGATGAACACTTCAAGGATAAGGCGTATAATAGTTGCCCTTTTCCCGTTTCCCAATGTACAATGATGAAAAACCTCAAAGTTCAGGTTAGCTAACTGGACCCTTCCAGTCCCTAGGACCCTGCAGAAATCTGTCAAGGGATACCCCCTAAGGCCCCCTAACTACCCCCAGTGTTAGTTTGCTCAGGAGGCCGACAATGAATAAAATATGAATGCTGGAAATATGCCCCACGCACTTGGCACCACTTGGTGGTGCCACTACAGCCCCATTCTGAGAGTGGCAAATGATAGTCCTAGGCCCCCTCTACCTTGCCCCAATAATCATTTGATGAACACTTCAAGGATAAGGCGTATAATAGTTGCCCTTTTCCCGTTTCCCAATGTACAATGATGAAAAACCTCAAAGTTCAGGTTAGCTAACTGGACCCTTCCAGTCCCTAGGACCCTGCAGAAATCTGTCAAGGGATACCCCCTAAGGCCCCCTAACTACCCCCAGTGTTAGTTTGCTCAGGAGGCCGACAATGAATAAAATATGAATGCTGGAAATATGCCCCACGCACTTGGCACCACTTGGTGGTGCCACTACAGCCCCATTCTGAGAGTGGCAAATGATAGTCCTAGGCCCCCTCTACCTTGCCCCAATAATCATTTGATGAACACTTCAAGGATAAGGCGTATAATAGTTGCCCTTTTCCCGTTTCCCAATGTACAATGATGAAAAACCTCAAAGTTCAGGTTAGCTAACTGGACCCTTCCAGTCCCTAGGACCCTGCAGAAATCTGTCAAGGGATACCCCCTAAGGCCCCCTAACTACCCCCAGTGTTAGTTTGCTCAGGAGGCCGACAATGAATAAAATATGAATGCTGGAAATATGCCCCACGCACTTGGCACCACTTGGTGGTGCCACTACAGCCCCATTCTGAGAGTGGCAAATGATAGTCCTAGGCCCCCTCTACCTTGCCCCAATAATCATTTGATGAACACTTCAAGGATAAGGCGTATAATAGTTGCCCTTTTCCCGTTTCCCAATGTACAATGATGAAAAACCTCAAAGTTCAGGTTAGCTAACTGGACCCTTCCAGTCCCTAGGACCCTGCAGAAATCTGTCAAGGGATACCCCCTAAGGCCCCCTAACTACCCCCAGTGTTAGTTTGCTCAGGAGGCCGACAATGAATAAAATATGAATGCTGGAAATATGCCCCACGCACTTGGCACCACTTGGTGGTGCCACTACAGCCCCATTCTGAGAGTGGCAAATGATAGTCCTAGGCCCCCTCTACCTTGCCCCAATAATCATTTGATGAACACTTCAAGGATAAGGCGTATAATAGTTGCCCTTTTCCCGTTTCCCAATGTACAATGATGAAAAACCTCAAAGTTCAGGTTAGCTAACTGGACCCTTCCAGTCCCTAGGACCCTGCAGAAATCTGTCAAGGGATACCCCCTAAGGCCCCCTAACTACCCCCAGTGTTAGTTTGCTCAGGAGGCCGACAATGAATAAAATATGAATGCTGGAAATATGCCCCACGCACTTGGCACCACTTGGTGGTGCCACTACAGCCCCATTCTGAGAGTGGCAAATGATAGTCCTAGGCCCCCTCTACCTTGCCCCAATAATCATTTGATGAACACTTCAAGGATAAGGCGTATAATAGTTGCCCTTTTCCCGTTTCCCAATGTACAATGATGAAAAACCTCAAAGTTCAGGTTAGCTAACTGGACCCTTCCAGTCCCTAGGACCCTGCAGAAATCTGTCAAGGGATACCCCCTAAGGCCCCCTAACTACCCCCAGTGTTAGTTTGCTCAGGAGGCCGACAATGAATAAAATATGAATGCTGGAAATATGCCCCACGCACTTGGCACCACTTGGTGGTGCCACTACAGCCCCATTCTGAGAGTGGCAAATGATAGTCCTAGGCCCCCTCTACCTTGCCCCAATAATCATTCGATGAACACTTCAAGGATAAGGCGTATAATAGCTGCCCTTTTCCCGTTTCCCAATCTAGAATGATGAAAAACCTCAAAGTTCAGGTTAGCTAACTGGACCCTTCCAGCCCTAGGACCCTGCAGAAATCTGTCAAGGGATACCCCCTAAGGCCCCCTAACTACCCCCAGTGTTAGTTTGCTCAGGAGGCCGACAATGAATAAAATATGAATGCTGGAAATATGCCCCACGCACTTGGCACCACTTGGTGGTGCCACTACAGCCCCATTCTGAGAGTGGCAAATGATAGTCCTAGGCCCCCTCTACCTTGCCCCAATAATCATTTGATGAACACTTCAAGGATAAGGCGTATAATAGTTGCCCTTTTCCCGTTTCCCAATGTACAATGATGAAAAACCTCAAAGTTCAGGTTAGCTAACTGGACCCTTCCAGTCCCTAGGACCCTGCAGAAATCTGTCAAGGGATACCCCCTAAGGCCCCCTAACTACCCCCAGTGTTAGTTTGCTCAGGAGGCCGACAATGAATAAAATATGAATGCTGGAAATATGCCCCACGCACTTGGCACCACTTGGTGGTGCCACTACAGCCCCATTCTGAGAGTGGCAAATGATAGTCCTAGGCCCCCTCTACCTTGCCCCAATAATCATTTGATGAACACTTCAAGGATAAGGCGTATAATAGTTGCCCTTTTCCCGTTTCCCAATGTACAATGATGAAAAACCTCAAAGTTCAGGTTAGCTAACTGGACCCTTCCAGTCCCTAGGACCCTGCAGAAATCTGTCAAGGGATACCCCCTAAGGCCCCCTAACTACCCCCAGTGTTAGTTTGCTCAGGAGGCCGACAATGAATAAAATATGAATGCTGGAAATATGCCCCACGCACTTGGCACCACTTGGTGGTGCCACTACAGCCCCATTCTGAGAGTGGCAAATGATAGTCCTAGGCCCCCTCTACCTTGCCCCATTAGTTATTTGGTGAACACTTCAAGGATAAGGCGTATAATCGTTGCCCTTTTCCCGTTTCCCAATGTACAATGATGAAAAACCTCAAAGTTCAGGTTAGCTAACTGGACCCTTCCAGTCCCTAGGACCCTGCAGAAATCTGTCAAGGGATACCCCCTAAGGCCCCCTAACTACCCCCAGTGTTAGTTTGCTCAGGAGGCCGACAATGAATAAAATATGAATGCTGGAAATATGCCCCACGCACTTGGCACCACTTGGTGGTGCCACTACAGCCCCATTCTGAGAGTGGCAAATGATAGTCCTAGGCCCCCTCTACCTTGCCCCAATAATCATTTGATGAACACTTCAAGGATAAGGCGTATAATCGTTGCCCTTTTCCCGTTTCCCAATGTACAATGATGAAAAACCTCAAAGTTCAGGTTAGCTAACTGGACCCTTCCAGTCCCTAGGACCCTGCAGAAATCTGTCAAGGGATACCCCCTAAGGCCCCCTAACTACCCCCAGTGTTAGTTTGCTCAGGAGGCCGACAATGAATAAAATATGAATGCTGGAAATATGCCCCACGCACTTGGCACCACTTGGTGGTGCCACTACAGCCCCATTCTGAGAGTGGCAAATGATAGTCCTAGGCCCCCTCTACCTTGCCCCAATAATTATTTGATGAACACTTCAAGGATAAGGCGTATAATAGTTGCCCTTTTCCCGTTTCCCAATGTACAATGATGAAAAACCTCAAAGTTCAGGTTAGCTAACTGGACCCTTCCAGTCCCTAGGACCCTGCAGAAATCTGTCAAGGGATACCCCCTAAGGCCCCCTAACTACCCCCAGTGTTAGTTTGCTCAGGAGGCCGACAATGAATAAAATATGAATGCTGGAAATATGCCCCACGCACTTGGCACCACTTGGTGGTGCCACTACAGCCCCATTCTGAGAGTGGCAAATGATAGTCCTAGGCCCCCTCTACCTTGCCCCAATAGTCATTTGATGAACACTTCAAGGATAAGGCGTATAATCGTTGCCCTTTTCCCGTTTCCCAATGTACAATGATGAAAAACCTCAAAGTTCAGGTTAGCTAACTGGACCCTTCCAGTCCCTAGGACCCTGCAGAAATCTGTCAAGGGATACCCCCTAAGGCCCCCTAACTACCCCCAGTGTTAGTTTGCTCAGGAGGCCGACAATGAATAAAATATGAATGCTGGAAATATGCCCCACGCACTTGGCACCACTTGGTGGTGCCACTACAGCCCCATTCTGAGAGTGGCAAATGATAGTCCTAGGCCCCCTCTACCTTGCCCCAATAATCATTTGATGAACACTTCAAGGATAAGGCGTATAATAGTTGCCCTTTTCCCGTTTCCCAATGTACAATGATGAAAAACCTCAAAGTTCAGGTTAGCTAACTGGACCCTTCCAGTCCCTAGGACCCTGCAGAAATCTGTCAAGGGATACCCCCTAAGGCCCCCTAACTACCCCCAGTGTTAGTTTGCTCAGGAGGCCGACAATGAATAAAATATGAATGCTGGAAATATGCCCCACGCACTTGGCACCACTTGGTGGTGCCACTACAGCCCCATTCTGAGAGTGGCAAATGATAGTCCTAGGCCCCCTCTACCTTGCCCCATTAGTTATTTGGTGAACACTTCAAAGATTAGGCGTGTAATAGCTGATCTTTAATGGCGTTTTTGGGATAAAATGCAAAACAGCCAAAGTTCAGAGTAGATAACTGGCCCTTTCCGGTCACTGGGACCTTTTGAAGCGTTGACAAGGGATTCTCCCTAAGACCCATAACTTAATCACCAATAATTGATGACGAATAATTGCTTGGAAGATGACCAATGCACTTGGCACCACCTGGTGGTATCACTAAAGCCCCTTCTGATAGCAGGAAATAATCATTCTTGGGCCTTTCTATCTTGCCCTAGTAATGTTGATCATTTTATAAATCATGGGTATAATACCTGCC
Organism: Saccostrea cuccullata; assembly: GCF_032062105.1. Classification (NCBI taxonomy): domain Eukaryota; kingdom Metazoa; phylum Mollusca; class Bivalvia; order Ostreida; family Ostreidae; genus Saccostrea; species Saccostrea cuccullata. Next base: position 77,745 of record NW_026931351.1, on the reverse strand, counting down.
TGTAATATAGAAAATGCTTTTGGAACCACTTGCTGGCACCACCACCACTTATTACTGATAGTGGTAATTTACAGTCTTATAGATTCATTAAGTTGTCCCAGTAATAATGTTCAAAACATACTTCAACCTAGTTTACACTTGTGCCATATTTCTGTTTACAATCGTTATATATTAATCAAATTTCAGGTTAGCTTATTGGCCCTGTCATATTCTTGTGGTCCCTGAAGGAGTTGAAAAGGAATTCTTCCTGAAGGAGTTAACCATTTCCTAGTGCTTGTTTGTTCAATTGGATAAAAATTATAAAGTAATTTATTTCTTATTTTTCGGTTTTAAAAATGAAAAAAAAATTGTTCAGGTGAGCCTCACTGCCTCTGAGTATCTGATTTATTATGTAATTAATTGTTGCATTAATTTTCTAATCATTAACCATTAATTATCTAAAATAACATATTAAAAACAGTACTGCGTCTGAGTACTCTCAGTTCTTTGATGAATTTCCTTATTGGCTGCTAGCTTCTACGCGCTTAGTGGCTGCTGTTATTGGCTGCTAGCTTCAGCCTGGTGTACATGTATCATGTTTTCTGTAAATGGTTCTACGTGTATTGTATTAAAGAAAAAAATAACTTGTTCTGTCCATGTAAATCAACTAATAGAGGAAACTGATTCATGGCTGACTTTTAAGGATAGCTTTGTATGAAATATGTACCTGTGAAGATTTGTACACGTATATGTATTTCCATTTGTGAAGAATAGTGACCATTTCAAAAAATAGTTCTTTGGAAAATGAAAAATGTCATATAAAATGATAAAATGAAGATAAGATAAGTACAGTGTAGTCCTGAAAGAATGCAAGTTTAAAATTTCCCTCCCTGAACCCCCACTGATCTCTAGATCAACTACTTTTTTTTCAGTGACTTAGACGAGAAATACAGCAGAAAGAGGGACCGATACAGTGGAGGGGGAGGGCTGACACAGGACTTCAAGGAGAAAGAGGGATATAAACCGGACGTCAAACTGGAATACGTGGATGACGGGGGGCATCTGCTAAATCAGAAGGAGGCCTTCAGACAGCTGTCTCACAGGTTCCACGGGAAAGGCTCCGGCAAAAAGAAAACAGAAAAACGAACTAAAAAACTACAGGAGGAACAGGTAATTTCCTATGGTTGTAGGAATTTTTATAATTAGGTGGTATACATATATATGTACGTGTTCATATAAATTTTACATGTTCATACAAATTTTAGTTGGATATGCTCACAAGAAGCATGATTCTACCAGAGTGACTAAATCGTACATCTATCTTCTATTTCGGAAAAACATTTTGCAAAAAGGACTAATACTTTCAAACTTCATTATCTTGAATATGAATAGATTGTTGGGGAGAACTTTGAGAGATTTGTTCATTCGTCTGAAGTTCTTAAGTTGACCCAAAATTAATAGGTTCAAGTAGGACTCTTCGGCAAATCCCTAGTGTTTAAAATACATAAAACATTCAAAATACTGAATGTCTGCTGTTATTGAAATTTCTTTTTATCTGGGTTTACAGTTGATGAAGCAGATGAGTTCCACAGACACGCCCCTTGGTACACTGAACATGCTTAAGGATAAGCAGAGAACAGAGAAGTCACCTTACATTGTCCTGTCTGGCTCCAAAGGTTTCTCATCGTAAGTACATGTATCTTTTCAAAGGAAAGATTTACTCTTTTGATTTGTAATTTGTTCATATTTAATAACATTCTATACATTTACAGACAAATTTTACATAGTAAAAAGGGGGATTCAAAATTGCAAATGAAATAAATGAATGAGTAAATTTTGTATCAATTTTGAAAAATTCATACCAGGGCTAGCTAGTTTTCAACAAGATATTTGCGTTGGTTTTTTTTTACATGGATAAATTCTGATTTACCAGTAGATGTAATTTCAAATTCTTTTTGCCCCTTGTTTTATTTTCAATCAAGATTTTTGCCTTCAATCTTAAATACTAAAAACCTGAAGTGAGTACTGTTGTCGAGTTCTTTTCATTGCTTATTTTCAGAAATTCCATCATTAAACCAAGTCAAACGTGAATCTGGGAGAATATTATGTGCATTTCCTAGACTTCGAATGCAGATAAAATATATGAAGGAGGTCAACTACAGACAGTAAACATCCCTTGAGCAGTCTGTGATTTATTGGCTCACTAAATCATTACATTACATTGCATCATGATTTTATTGGCTCTGACAGTAAATAATGACATTTACACTTGTACATTGCATCATTTTATCTTTGTTAGATTCAACAACTGTCAATAAAAACATGAAAACAGATTGAAGGCTTATCTTTTATATGTATAAACTTATCTACCATTGAGTATTTTTTGACTTGTAGAGTGTAGACCTTCAAGTTTAGTGTAGAGTATGTTATGATGTGAAAAAAATACTGTACCAGTAACAAATACTGGAAACTTCATTTTGAAAAAGCACAGATCTCCCAGCTACTCCCTGTTATATAAACCCACATGTAAAAAGTATGTTTAAGGAATTTATGCAGGACAATGTGTATCTTATATACCCCCATCCCCTCGCTTAAAAAGTGGGTTGGGTACCAGCAATATGGTTTGTCCTTTTGTCTTTAACACTAGGGAGTACCTATCTCATACTCAATTCCTATAATAATGAACAAAATTAAATGAGACTTTCACAGAATCTTTATTACATACAGAGTACCATTCTTCTTTTCCTGTCTTATGTTCTGTTGTGACATTTACTAGTATTAGGTTTCCCACAGCAAAAAAGGGACTTTGCCAATTATACACATCTAAGTCAGAGCAGGTATTGTGAGCCAAGTGTTTAGTACCTCTTTTTTTCAATCTTTCCCAGAGGCAGTATATTAAGTGCACACAGGATTCAAATAACAGGTAATAAAATGTTATCTTTAAGACTGGAAGAGCTTTCATTGTATATCTAACCATCATCTGATTTTGTGCTTAACTAGCATGTCTTCGCCTTTTTGGTCGGAACAGTCACTCATCTATAGTGCATAAACATTTCATATTTTGTGTGTATGTAACTTTAAAAGTTTTATATTGATATCCCCCAATTACTTCCATTTCTCAGAACTACTCTACCAATGTAATGTTAAATGTTCTGTATATTAAACAATATTCCTGGATTTTAATTATGACAATTCATGGATTTTCAAATATTTCCACTTTGCAGAAGTGTGCTTTCATTATATGCCTGGTTATAATTTATAGGATTTTTTTCATAATTGACATGTATAATAATTTGAAGTAAAACTCAATTGTCACAAAAACAGTTTTCTTAAGGGGGGACCTATGTCGTTCTACGTCAAAACAGCGTTATGTGACGTCACAATAGCGACGTTTCTTTTACCTGTTGACTTTTGCAGCTGTGATATAGGCATACCATTGTAATAATAATCAATAACGTACACCATTTACAAAAAGAAAATTTATTCATTATTAATACCAATTTTATTTGATTTATGAAATTTGTTAATATTAGAATTCTCTTCCTTTGGTTGATAATTCATAGCCATTTCAGTTGTGAAGAAATACTTCGATGATATGCTGATATATAAGTGCAAAAGATAAGAAAAAAATCAGCAAAAAAAGCGGCTTAAATCATGGAAATATGTTTAATTTTATGTTTACCATTAATTGTATTTTCTGGATAAAACTAAGAAAAATAAAAAAATGTACTTATACCTATATTTGCTTATTGATTTATAGTGAATGTAGATTTCACTGTATAAAGTCATTCCTATGTTCTAATAGGTGTTGGATGTTTACGGGATAATGAGGGGGGGGGATAATGATTGGAATGAAAAAAAAAAGAATTAATCTGTTTAAATTGTTTCTAATCAAAACAAAATACTCGTTTTTCGCAAAATATTTTCATATTAAGATGTTTGTCAGTGCTTACTTGCCCTTTTTTAGTGCAGAAAGGTCAATATTTATGGCACAAGAGTACGAAAATAAAAGAAAACGTCACATTTCTCGTTTGTTTTATCATAAAGGTATACTGTTTTCTTTGTTAAAATAAAGAGATGAATCATTTCTTTCAAAAAATATGAATTACAACATTTTCACACAAAGACTTTTTAAGATATTACCTGTTATGCATGTCGGAATTGTAAAAAATACGACAAGAAAAACGGGGTGATACTTACATTGTGCTCCATTATAATTTTTCATACTAGATGAATTACAAGAATTTGACTTCATTTTAAAGAAACAAGTCATATAAATTAAATACCTGTTGATTTTGATATGATTTGACATTTTTTGGCTCTTTTTAGCGCATATTTTGCGTAGAATTATAACAAATATTACATAACTGATAATGTCTGAAAATAATCTATTTTTAGCATTTCACACTGTTTTTGCACGTGCTCCTGTGTAAAAATAAGCATATAAAGGTATTGTTTTTAATAGCTAAAAATTAAGAGCATGTGGTCAGGAAAGAAATATCAAAGTTTTGAAAATTTCACACAAAGACTTTTCGGACATAGGTCCCCCCTTAAGACACCAAGCCTTTGCTTCATGAAAAGAGAAGATGACAATACTTTCATTTTTATTAACAATGATGAAATTTTCAATAAAAATTAAAAAATACATTTTTATAAAAAGTATTCTTTGTACAGAATGTCAAATTGCAATAGAAATAAAATTGGTGACAAATCAAATATGAATGAGCACTTTTCATTTCACAATATTTTACTTCTACGATTAACAAGTGCAAATAAACAATGTTATTTCACAGTAAAAAAATGTAAAAGAGGATTTTTAATCCTTCTCAAATTCTCCACTTTGAACTCGTACATTAAAAAAAACAAGGATTTATAATCAGTCCACTTGTCAATGCCCGAAAGTGTTTCTTCAAAATAGAATAAAATTTTTAAAACTCAGGCTTCCACACAGTCTCGAGGTCAATTCCCTGTCAACACTTGGAGGAATCACCATTGGATCAATGCACTTAAAAACTGGCTTATCCTGAGCCTATTCCAAATGATTTTGAGAATTCAGTATTATTGGGTCCATTTGCATGAAACTCGGAATATCATTTTGCAAATGCATCTGGAGGAATCTTGTTTTGTTTCTGAAAAGGGGAAATGAAACACCTTTACAATCCAAAAACCCATAAATACATTGTACATATGTAGATATACTGTAAACTCACTTATTTTAGCAGTAATCTTACTTTAAAATCTTTTGTGCTGCTAAATGTTTGCTTATTCATAAACATGGTAATATATGCACTATTTTCCAAACAAGATAAATTCAGCATGTGGGAATCAAAATTGACTACAAACTTAATTGGTGTGATTAGGCACAAATATTGTGTTGTTATTGTACCTGCAATTCCAGGAATATTTCTCCAGATTTCTCATAATTCCAACCATTTTGTTCGAGGCATCTGCAAAGAAAAAAAAATGACAATAAAATTTTGTTTTGTAATATACTGATGTAACATACATGTATATAAAAAGTTTTGGGAAATAGTCCTAACAACTGAATAATAAGCTTGATGCTCAATAAACAAAATCCTAATTGCAGTAAAAATAAATGGAAATTTTCAAAGAACAAAAAAAAGAAAATAGGTAGTATTTTTGGCACTTCCGAGAGGTTCCTTACAAATTTTATTGATTAGGACATAAACAACTTACTTGATGGACCATTCGTGGTTCATGCCTGACTGAGCAGCAAACTGTTGAATCATCTGCTGCTGCTCGGCTGTGTATGTGGAGGGGCCAGCCTGTGTGAACGGGGCTGGGGGTGATGCCTCAGGGACAGGGCTAGAAGAGGGGGTAGGGGCAGGGTGCTTAAAGGCTTTCTACAAACACAGACAAACAAAATCAAAGTAAAAATGCAGAATTTATTAAACAACTGTTTAAATCTTGTACTGTTTATTCACTGTGTTGTTTTACATTTTACATCCTATGAACTTGTGTGTATTTATTGTTTCAAATATACATTATGTTCATTTATGAATTCTGATGAACATGTATTACATGTGTCCTAAAAGTTAAATGACTAATACCTGTATTTGATCTCTGGAGGCATTTGTTATTGTCAGCATGTCATTGATGATATTCATTCTGAGAGAAAAAAAAAATGTGAGAACAGTTTAATAACTATAGAAGTATCAAATTCCTATAGCACCCTAAAGTATGTTCATTTCAATAGTCTTAGACCTTTCCACCTGTTTTGGATGTTTTAAAACAAATACTCTTAACAACGTAAGTTTTAAAATGAAACTTCAAAATGTATTCCTATATACAGCTGTAGAAGTGCTTTCTATTGATTGCTGAAATATGACTCCTACTAAAATATGTACAATTCCAGTGACTGTTCCCACAAATATGTACCTATATGTTTGGTTTCAACAATTGTTTCATTCTCATCTGTTTTCAGTATGATTATACATACCCTGCCCCCTGTGGAACTGTAATAAACCGACGACTAAATGCTCTAATGGGAGGTCTATCCGACTTGCTTTCAGCTAAAAGAAAACAAAACTAGAATCCAATTTCAATTTTTCAAATCTAATTTCTCATCTGTTAATTAACAGGAACTAAATTGCATTTTTTTTTTAAATTCTAATTTCAGTTTAATTAAAAGCATTTTATCTTCAACACATCATGACATGACAACTTACTCTCTTTGAACACTCCTTCTACGACAAAACTTCTGAGGTTTGCCTGAAATGATAACATTCCACATTTAAGTAGTGATTTGAAGTATAGTTTCCTTCTACACTTGCTTACAAGAACTTAATAAGATGTGTTAAGGCATTGAAAATGTACAAGCATTTCTGATGAACCCTGAATATACATACATTTCCTTTAACACTTGTTTCCAATGTGTTTAAAATTTAAAATAATAACCTTAACAAATAACATGTATGTGGAGCTCTTAAACTGTCGAAATGAATCAGGATGGAGTTATATCTACACTAGGACTAAGACTTACAGAGGAGTGATCCACATCCACAATAAAGGAGTTGTAGTCATGAGTTGTAGAGGGGAGATCACACAACTGAGCCACAACATTAATCTTCCCTCTCTTTAATACTCTTCTCCTTGCTGAAAAAAAGATTATAACATTATAAGATTATAAGATTATAAAGGTTATAACAGTATGTACATGTAGATACTGTATGAAATTAATGAAAAAAATCAGAATATTCAATTCTATGCAGCTCAGGTGTAGAACAACATAGGTTAATAAGAAAGCATACCTTCCACTTATTGTTTGTTTTTCAAATAATTATATTAAGGGATTTTTTTTTCTTAATTTCAATCAAACACTAACAATTTGCCTCTTAAAATATACATGATTCCATTATTTAAGTATTGATTTTCAGAAGTCTAGTAACTCTCACCTTGACTATCTTTGCTCATCTTTGTAAAGTTTCTGCTTTCTTGAAGATAATTATTAATGTTTGGTTGTCTGAAAAAAAAATATACTGACTACAGGCACCAGTTAAAATACCAGTTTACTTAGGCCTTAGGTCTTGGTCTTAAAAACTCTATTTCATGATGCATAATTTTTTTTTGTTGAAAATTATAATGCCATCAAGTCTATGTGGATCAAGTTGATAACATTAATCTTCAAATTAAAAGATTTAAAACAGTTGCATTTTTACATGATTTACCTTCTTAAACAGTAATTGATATAACTTACGAATACTCTATATTTGGATTCTTGGACGCAGACAAGGAAAAGAGTGCCTGCAATGAAACATTTCATAAAATTATTTTTTTCACAGGTTTTTTTTTTAGGTAAGAATTTTTGTCCCCTAGGTTCTATAAGTAAAATTCTTGGCATGATTTATATGGGAATACAAGTAACAAATGGAATTTCCAGAAATTATTATAAAGATAGGAACCTCATCATGATAAGCTTCCATTAATGGTTGTCTGTTGTCTGAATCGTAAATTGTAAAGAAAGCCTTCAGGAAATTTACTGTGGAGGTCTGTATCTCATCATTGATGAAAAAGCTTCCCTAAAATTCAGAAAATTTCAATAATTATTCGAAATAAAGATGTTAGCTTTTGTAGCTATATATTGAGGTACAGGTTCTGATTTACTTCATGTTACCTACTACATTACATGTTAAAAGCATGCCTTTCATCATTGAAAAGATTATAAATTATGTGTACATTGATAGTGTGTATGTTTCACAAACTGACCTTCACTTCGGGGAGTTCTGAGCTGGTCTCAAGGTCAAAGACAATAGGTGGTGGCAGTGTGTGGCCATCCTACAACAGTGATCAAAGATTAAACTACCATTTTGTGATTCATAGAGATAAAAAAAAAAATTTTAAAGCCATTTAAAATGCATTTAAGATTTCTTATCTATTATTTCAAAATGATACATGAGATATCAGTCATATGTATATGACTGCACTTACCAGTGTCAAAACTTTTGGAAACTTCTTTCTTATGGCACTAAAATGAATAAATTTGATACAGATCTTGTCTTCACAATTTGTCAAAGCTGGATTATTTTACTTAATATCTACCTTTTTATTGTTATGGTATATGTATGTAACTAGTAAAAACTGGTTAAATTAGGTACCATGCATTTAAAAAGATTTTTTCAGTTCAGTTTAAATTTATATCACATGACTTGCCATACTTTGAACAATCAAAGAGTTCCTTCAATTTTAAATTCATCTTAACCCCTTTCAAATTTAAATTACAAAACTATCTGATATTTGATAAAATGTTTGGTTTTCTTCACAGAAAAACTTCCATTGCTACTTTAAACCAATGCCACATTTTTTTTCATTTAAACATAAGCTTCTCAGCCCCCCCCCCCATTTTCTTTTCTTTTTAGGGGGTTACTGTTAGGGTGGAGGGGGTGAGATGTGGATGTTAAATGCTATTTTTTTCTTTGTCATTGACATTGAATTAAATTGGAAATTAAACAACTATAACAAAACATGTCCAATACATGACATCTATCTTTCTAATGAGGCTTATTGGACTCGACATCTTTCCTTATAATAAGGCTTTATTTTATCTCACACTTTTGAGATCTGGATATAGTGGCTTTTTTTTTGTCCAGTTTCATTTTCTGGTATTTTTTTCCTCAAATTTTAGGTTTTTAATATGTTTTTTTTTGTATTAAAATGCTTCAAACATGCACCTAATTGACACACTATTTCATATTTTTTTAAATAACATATTCAGATTTTTTGCTATATTCATGAATTCTTTCAATGTAATTTAATTTTCTGTGGGAAAAAGAGAAACCAATGTAATGGTAAGAGTCAAGAATAAAACTTTTTTCAAAATTTTTTCTCTTTTTCAGACAATCACATACTGTTGAATTTCTATGAATGTTTTCACAACAGCTATATATTGGGTCACCACAACAGTTGAAAGCATTTGATGAACAACATTTCATGCAATGATCAATCATAGCGTCTCATCACAATCAGAAGTGCCAGTTGCCCCTGTTTTAGGTAGTCCCCCCTAAAGGCGAGGGGGATCGTACCCGTCCTTGGGAACAGACTGCGTCACTTCTCTTTCCAGATGTCCGTGACAGAATTCTGCCTCGTGACCAGAGCTCAGCGAAAGCAGGCTCTATCAACATGGAGGCATCATCATTAGACTACAAGCAAATGCACACAATCTTTAAATACTGTAGCACTAGCTATATGTATAGTGCATTGATCTTGGTGCTATAGTGATTTCAGGCATTCTGTCATACAGTGTTCATGGTATTGGTCTCTAGCATAACATTTGGAGGAAAACATTGATCCATAATATCAAACAGTCATATTTCTTTGAACAATTTTGAGAAGTTATTGATTAAATATCAAATGACAGAAAGCTTTGTAAAAATCAATCTCATTCCCTCATTCAATGCCCATTTTTCTGAAAATGATAAGTATGGCAAGTCATTCTGATCATAGTCATCTAATTAAAACCAGTATGGCAGATTTTCCCCAATATGATAATTTTTCCCCATCTTGAATTCCTTATCACCCTCATGCTCCAATCAATTAATGAAAGCAGCACACAATGGTGGAGGAAATCTTCCAGTACAGACATTGCTGATCAGATGGAAGATAAGAAGCTTCCATTACTCCACACAATCAGCTTCAGTCTTCCCTGGAGGAGAAGACCTCGTTTACCCTCATTACCTAATGTAGGAAGTTTGATCTTTGAACTTATCACATAGGTCATTTCCTTCCAGTATCAGGTGTTCAAGCTTCCAGTCTTGTATCTTCCTCAGTTCATCTGAGTGGACCAACTGAATGCAAGATGACAATAAAATATTAAATTAAGGCAGAACAGAAATCAAGGAAAGATGATCATTTTTTCTGATTGCCAAAGGACCTGTACAGGTAAATTTGAAAGGATCAATCAATCAACCTTTAATAGAATTTTTTATGCTGTTAACCATGACATACTCTGACACGAAGTGTCCGTTTCTTTTCAGTTGGCAAGTAAAACCAACAAGAGGCCCAGGGGCCACAGCGCTCACCTGAGCACATTGGCTAAGAAAAAGCACATATCAGATCAGAACTGAAAGTTTACTGGGGGGGGGGGGGGGGGGGCTTGATTTTTAACCCCCCAGGGGTTCATGATTTGAACAAACTAGAATCTACACTACCTGAAGATGATTCCATATTAATATCACTAATCATAGCTTTGAAGTACTTAAAAAGACAATTTTAAAAGGTTTCCCTATAAATCCCTATGTAAAACTTGGGTCAGCCATTTTGGCTCCACCCTAGCCCCGGGGGTCATGATTTGAACAAACTTGAATCTACACAATCTGACGATGATTCCACATGAGTTTCATCTTTCCTGGCCCAGTGGTTCTTGAGAAGAAGATTTTTAAAGATTTTTCCTATACATTCCTATGTAAAACTTGGGTCGGCCATTTTGGCCCCACCCTAGCCCCAGGGGTCATGATTTGAACAAACTTGAATCTACACTACCTGAGGATTATTCCACATGAGTTTCATCTTTCCTGGCCCAGTGGTTCTGGAGAAGAAGATTTTTAAAGATTTTTCCTATATATTCCTATGTAAAACTTGGGTCAGCCATTTTGGCCCCACCCTTGCCCCGGGGGTCATGATTTGAACAAACTTGAATCTACATTACCTGAGGATGATTCCACATGAGTTTCATCTTTCCTGGCCCAGTGGTTCTTGAGAAGAAGATTTTTAAAGATTTTTCCTATATATTCCTATGTAAAACTTGGGTCGGCCATTTTGGCCCCACCCTAGCCCCAGGGGTCATGATTTGAACAAACTTGAATCTACACTACCTGAGGATGATTCCACATGAGTTTCATCTTTCCTGGCCCAGTGGTTCTTGAGAAGAAGATTTTTAAAGATTTTTCCTATATATTCCTATGTAAAACTTGGGTCGGCCATTTTGGCCCCACCCTAGCCCCGGGGGTCATGATTTGAACAAACTTGAATCTACATTACCTGAGGATGATTCCACATGAGTTTCATCTTTCCTGGCCCAGTGGTTCTTGAGAAGAAGATTTTTAAAGATTTTTCCTATATATTCCTATGTAAAACTTGGGTCGGCCATTTTGGCCCCACCCTAGCCCCGGGGGTCATGATTTGAACAAACTTGAATCTACACTACCTGAGGATGGTTCCACATGAGTTTCATCTTTCCTGGCCCAGTGGTTCTTGAGAAGAAGATTTTTAAAGATTTTTCCTATATATTCTTATGTAAAACTTTGGTCGGCCATTTTGGCCCCACCCTAGCCCTGGGGGTCATGATTTGAACAAATTTGAATATACACTACCTGAGGATGATTCCACATGAGTTTCATCTTTCCTGGCCCAGTGGTTCTTGAGAAGAAGATTTTTTCAAGATGCCATTAATTTTTCTCTAATTCATAATTATTTCCCCTTGGAAAAGGGCTTGTTCATTTGAACAAACTTGAATCCTCTTTACCCAAGGATGCTTTGTGGCAAGTTTGGTTGAAATTGGCCCAGCGGTTCTTGAGAAGAAGTAGAAAATGTGAAAAGTTTACAACGACGACGACAATGACGACGACAGACAACGGACAAATTGTGATCAGAAAAGCTCACGCCTTTGGCTCAGGTGAGCTAAAAAGGTAACCCCTGGCATTTAAATAAACATTTCTATTTTCAGAACTCACCTTGTTTTTCCCCAGATTTAATTTTTTGACATTGGGTGCCTTCTTTGGTAATTCTCTCATGGCCTCCAGGGATATCAACCTATTGTCACTGAGGTCTAGTTCTTCCAACTATCAAAAAGAAATGTACTGTAAATGATGGAAATGATCCAAAAATTTCCACTTCTTTTCAAATTGTCATGAAAGAATTCAAAACAATGAACAAGTCACATTCAATAAACAATACAAGTTCTTACTTCTGGAATGTTTTCCTCTATGACCTTTACAACACTATTCATTACACTTCTTCTGCTTAGTGCCATGAATATATTTTCAGCTGCTAATGCTACCAAGTAATCAAAAAATTAATTATATTTAGCAGCATGCTAGAAACAAACTGTATTTCCTAGCTATTAAATTAAGACTTTTATAGAGTTTTAAGAAAACTTAAGTTCATAAAGAAATGATATATTTCAATTACTCTATAATTTATCAGTAAAACAATCTGTGAGAAATTACATTGGTCCTTGGCCAAGCAACTGAGGTTGAGCGATTTAGTGGACGGGTCAAATCTAGAACTCATGCACACCTGTAAAAGATGGGAATTTTTATTTAACAAATGTGTAACTGTCCTCAAAAGTAGGTTTACTTCCATTTTGCATATTACTTTCCTTTTGCTCATTACTTTCATTTTGCAAATGTTGTACATGTACATGTATATGCATAACAAGTAAAACCTTTAAGGTGGGAGACCTACTTTCAGTTTCTCCACTGCTTCACTACTGATCTCTGTAACCGGTGGGGCACTGGGTTTCACAATCAGAATCATCTGAAACAAGACAAACTTTTGCTGTCAAAACAAAATATTTTTGCTATGACATAAAGGGATACCTTAACCGTATCACATATGTAGATATATACACTGTACATTCCTCAATGAAAAATTTAGCTCAAGTAAAAAAAATTTTTACAAAACATGTTCAATAATAATACACACTTACATGTACAAACAAATATTACCTTAAAACCATTGGGTAATTGTATTTTCTTGTCTTGACTTTTTATCGCATTGGCTTCATGTTTTTCTTGCACATAAAATACTGCTTTCTCTTGCTCAAAGTGGAACTATTTCAAAGAAATGTTAGACTTTATGCATGTATAAATAATAGTGCCGGTATATTGACACACCATTTTATGTTACATCTGAAATATTACATGGCACACTAGAGGAAATTCAAATTCATTTTACCCACAAAAATTATTCTCTGACTGGACAATAATTTGATACATTGTAGTTTTGCTCATGAGAAGTTTTCAACATTGTTCTCTGTTTTCACAATATAGAATTTTGAGTCCATGTTGTGATCATATCCTAGTTATATGACAAGATATACATTTCCATGGTTTTTGATCATATCTGATACATCATTTCTTGAAAGGATTTCTAAAATTACCACATACATGTACATGTAATTAAGCTGTTTAAGTTAACACAAATTCCTTTACCCAAGACAGATCATGGTCAATTTCTACAAAAATGGCCCTCTTGTTCTTGAAAGATGACAAAGTAAAGATTGATGAACAAGAAACATGTGATGAATACAAATCTCTTCTAAACCAGAAATATTAATAGAATTCTTAAAGATAAGATCATGAGCTTAGCTTACATTGACTGGGTTGAAGGGTGTATGCAGCCTTTCTGACAAAGATTTCAGTATGAAGTCTTTTCCACCCTTTTTGCCATATGGTATCTAAAAGTGAAAGTGAAAATTTATATTAATAGCAGTTTTCCTTTTCTTTAAGTATACAGTGGACCTTCAGATATCTGGACACCAGATATCCTGATGCTTCAGTATCCCGGCGATTTTTCATCCGAATGGAATTTTTTAACGTTATTTTGTCTTGTTTAACTGGTAATTCAGATATCCGGACAATATATCTTCACATATCTGAACAAATTGACTAGGAACCAATGCGTCCAGATAAATTAGGCTCCACTGTAATATATCTTTTTTTCAATTATAACTACTACAAGCTAAACTTACAACCACTTTATGCCATACGGGTCCATCTGCATCTGTGATTGGAATTCCCATTCTTTGCATCTTTCCATAGTTATCACCTGTGATAAGATATTTTTTTTTTTAATTTTAACAAGATTTTTTTTTTTTAATTACATGTATATACTGTACATATATCTAGAAATCTATAACAGTATAACTTGTTCAGTTTGATAACATGTTGTTATAGTTTATGAGACTTACTATTTTTATTTCTTCCTCTTCCTGAATAATTTCTACTTGGTACACCATAAGGTGAGCTACAAAAGATAAATCAATTTATGAAGATAAATGGAATGTGCATATTAACCATCTTAATCTTTTTTGCAGCACAAAACATGCACATATCTAGAGTCCAAGTACATTTAATTTAGCTGTTCATGTTTTATCGTTTTTTGGTTTTTCTTTTTGTTTTCTTTTAGATTTGACGTTTTTACGATTTGTAATGCTCATCAATATAGCTTTCATTTGTCAAAATTCATCAAACATAACGACTTTTGCTTACACAGCTGAAAAATTGTTTGGATATTGCTGACGTGGCATTAAACAATAATAGTCAATCAATCTTTTGCTTACAATCTTTCCCTAGTTGAGGTGCCAACTGCTTCATCATCCATACTGAAGTCGCCATCGGTGTCTAGTCGACTCCGTGGGTTAGGTCCACCTCTTCCTCTCCCTCTCGGCCTACTGTAACCGCCACCGCCACCACCACCACCACCTTAAAACAAAAGAACAGTAATGTTTTACCCATATTAAGTCTTTTTAACTTTATATAATCTAACGTTTACAAATAGTATTTTACATCTAGATTTTTCACAAAATTAACGCTTTAGAGTGTAATTTGAAAAATCATCCCTGAACAGTAACATATTCTAACAAATAAAGATATTAACAACTCATACACACCAACTTTTGAAAATTTTCTTGAAGGAGATTGTATTCTCGGCATTTTGTCGTGAAAAATAACTATTTGAAGGTTTTTTTTAAAAAATCGATCAATCTAATACCTTGTATCACACACAGTAATATCACTACTTCAAAAAGTGTTTTCCTATCTATCAACTTTAACAAAAGAATAAATACAGTATCATTTGAAATTTTTAAAAAATAGTCTTAACACAAATACATGTGAGTATAGAGCCTTATGTCCTGGTCCAAATGAAGCAGGGTTCGAATTGACCAGAAATCGAATGTTCATGCTCATACAGCCATGTTTTCTGCACACAGAAATACTGTATTGTTCAAAGTGAATCGGTAAAAAATCCGATTTTCGAAAAATCGGTAGATATTGAGGAAAACTAGAGGTACTGTGAGCAATGAGCTCACTAAATGATACCCCCTGCCTCCCATAATTTCCATGTGTTTCTATATATTGTTTTACGGTAATGTGTAAAGAGGAATAACTCGTCCTTTCAAATGTTATCCAGAAGCTTCTATATGTGATGTCATAGGTAAACATATAATGGCAATGTCCATGTTTTGCTATGGGAAACCTAAAATACGTGTCGAATAAAAAAGTAAAATAGGAGGTGCACAATGGAAATATGTAATAAAGATTCTGTGAAAGTTTCATTAAATTTCAGTCAGTAGTATAAGAGGAGTTGCGGATAAGAGATAAAGCGTAACAGATGGACGGACAGACGGACGGACGGAAATCCCAATTACTATATACCCTCCCACTTTTCAAGCGGGGGGTATAAAAATAAATCTGTAGATAAGCAGTAGACAGGGTTCAAAATCAGTAGACTCCAGAAAAATCATGAAAGTTGGCATGTATGACAACTGAGTTGCATGCAATCTCCATTATTTATGTCTCTGCATGGAATATTACATTTCAAACAACTCAAGATTCTTTATTTCTGTAAATTTACAATGAGAAGTTAGATAGCATAGCATTACTGTAAAATAAATACAACATACCTCTCTTCTGGAATCCCCCGCGGTTGTAACTTCCCCCTCGTCCCCCACCGTAACCTCCGTAACCCCTGCTTCCTCTGCCACGATATCTCTGTTTTCCTCCACCTCGACTGCCCCCGGAATCTGACCATCTGTCGTCATGTTCTGCATTAATAATTATGATACAGAGAAGAACATAAAAAAGGGAACAAATTGTCTTTTCCCTTTATATAAAGGTATCAGTACTTCACAATATAACTGCAGAACTGTACATCTGCTTGAGAAAATTCAGACAGATAAAGCAAAGAGCTACAGATCCAAGCATTGTAAAAACCTTCAATTTACGCCGTTTTTTTTTTTTGGTCGCTACTTTAGGTATTTATTTCGTGTAGTTTAAGCTTTCTCTGGATTTTAGAATGGTATCCTATAATAATTCATATTTTTAACTCTTATACTTGATACTTTCTTTACGTTTTAACCGTCCAAAACAGTCCTGCATGTATACAGATTTGTAATGTCGGTTTATAAGAGTTCCATTTCAACGTCTGTAACCACAAACAGCCATTTGCTAGCGTTGAGAGGTAAGTAAATGATCAGGAATCGAAGTTGAACATATGATTAATTATCAAATACCATTTAAAATTATTTTCATAACTGGGGAAAGTATCAAATACACGAAAAATACCCATAGTGAGCGACAAATAATCGTCAGCATACATCGAAGGTTTGTTACAATGCTTGGATCTATAGCTCTCTGCTTTATCTGTCCAAATTTTCTCAAGCAGTGAGCTACAGTTCTGCAGTTATTAACAATAAAAAATATATTTTTTTATATAAACCTTTACACAAAAAGGGCACATTCCCGTTATCCTTTGGGTCTATATCTTTGGGGGTTATTTCTATTTATTGATCAGTATACACACATCAGAATCTATACTATATCTTAAATCATATGTGGCTACAAGATCATGATGTAATTTTATAGTTTATACAACATATGTGATCTTGCCACCCTATGTGTATGGTACATGCCAGTAATTTCACATGCGCAGATGAAAGTGAGCGCTCTTATGAATGCCTTTATCAGTTTCATTTAGAGAAATTACTATTTTACACATAAAAGGTCAATACCACCAAATGAACGACTGCCATCTCTACCAGTTGTAACAGAAAAATTGGACATCGTTTCTCCTTTGACCACAGGCGTTGTTTACGTCATCAATATTTCGGTCGTAGTTGCTTACTTTTAGAATCGGCATGTTCCGGAAAACTAAGGTTCTTTTATCTTTTTTTTTTTTTTAAAAAAAAGGTAATAAATATAAAGCTTCTGAGCATACTGATAATATGTGAGTTTACTGGATTACTATAAAAGACAGGCGTAGATCAAAGATTTTTTTTTCGGAAGGGGGGGGGGCTCTAATACATTCAAAAAAGAAAGAAAAAATTCCAACCGAGAAAAAATAACAGAAACTCATTTCTCAAACGTAAGAAAACCATTTCAAGTGGGAGAGGGGTGAATTTTTAATCGCTGACTTTTAAAGCTTGATACAATGATTTTTAATAATTAATAATTTCACATTCTAAGGAGGGAGGGGGGGTTCCAAGGTCACGTTTTCTTGGTTTAGTATAAAGTTACACGTAAAAATAATATTCATGTTCGACGTCGATATTGACGATATCGACAATGTAATGTCGATATCATATCGATATCGATCCTCATCAGCATTATTATTTGGAAATAATTGATACATATATGAGGCTTGGTGCTGTGTCGATGTCGTCGATATCGACAATACCATGACGATATTGAATCGATATCGATCCTATTTATAAAATTCATTTTCACAATGAGGTATAACGTAATTTTACAAGACCACAAGTGTTGTCGATATTGATTTATCATTTGCATGAATATGAAAATAAATTAGGATGATAAACAAAGGGTTAGGAGTTGTTATTGTCTTGGAATAGGTTTAGAGTAAGATGTTGGGATAGGGTGAAAATTGAGAAATAAGTTTTAGCAATCATAATTCGATATCGATACGATATCGTCGATATCAACGATACCGATCGTTAGGGTCAACTTATTAATCAGAAAGTACATATACACACGTATTTCATTAAGCACACAGTTCTAGTTATTGTCTTGGTTAGGTTAGAAGTAAGGTTTTGTTTTAGGGTGAAAGTTGGTAGAACAATTTGTGTTTAACAATCATGATTCGATATCGATACGATATCGTCGATGTCGTCGATATCGATGGCAAGTACAATCTTCGTAAAGGTAAGTATATAAACTTACACACACATTATTAGTAACAGGGATGGTACTTACCAAGGGTTGTGTAAACATGATTCGAAATCGAAGCGATATCGGGAAAGTTTTATAGGTTATAGTTTTCAAGTAACAAACATGTCGAAAAATACAATAAAAGGGATGGAAACCATAATCCTTTGAACAACCATTCGATATCGGTACGATATCATAGATAAATATCATAGGTAAGGAAAACTTCCTATAACAGAAAGTATTCTAATATTCTAATAAACACACAAAGGTAGAGAAGTATTACAGCAAACTATAAAAAAAAAAGTAATCTGACGATATCGTAACTACATGTGTCTTGGACATACTAGTAACTCAAAAATACTATGCAGATTTTCCAGAGGGGAGGTCCGGACACCCCCTCCCCCACAAACACACACACTAGAACCACGCATGAAAGCAAACTTTGGATCATATTTTGTTCCCCATATTACAAGATTCGTTGGACTGGGAGGAACATCGTATTTCGGCTCAATTTGAAGTTTTGAAATTTGCATAGGCGTCGGAACTGTGGGGGGCTTTGGGCATTAAAAATTGGGGCTTATCTTTTTTGTTGGTGTAGCCCCCTCCCCTTTCTCTTTCGATTTGCTTCCGACGTCTATGGTCTGGATGGTCTTTTTTATGGATGCGGATATCATTCCATCACAACTTCATTTGATGAGTATTTTTCCCAGTCCTTCTAGATCCTTCTTTCACTGTACGCGCTTCTCTCTGCACTCCATTGATGTTGGTGTGACATCAAGCCCGTGCTTTACTTTCCCTAATTTTCCAACTCTATTATTGTCTCTCAAGAAGGATTCTTCTTCATTTATAGCTTTCATGACTGACTACTTAATTCGTCCCCGTTCTAATTTCTAATCTTTCTGTTCGTACTTTCTCACATGTCAGTCATGGACCTTTTGTAAATTATACTGTAACATTAAGTGTTGATGCACTTTTGCCATCTTGAATTTTTCGGTAATGGATTTAATAAAAGAGGTAAACTCGTATATACACGTACATGTAAACCAATTCTGTTGAAACCTTTTTCTGGTACCTTCAACAAGCGAGGCGGCATCTCCATCAAATACAAGTACCTCTCCACATCTTCCTTTGCAGATCTCTATGATCCGGATCTTTTACCCTAGCAATCTTTACGTAAACTGGAATGAATCTGAAATAATCTTGCTCGATCTGGCTGTATACATACTCCTTGTTCGCCTGCTCTCTCTCTCTCTCTCTCTCTCTCTCTCTCTCTCTCTCTCTCTTTCTGCCGCTCTTCTTATTAGATGGATGTCTATTCAGATGATCCCTGATGTTCTCTCTTAACTGTGATAGAGTTTCACCTCTGCTGCCTTCATATATCACTTGTAAAGCTACTGCAGGTCTTGTCTCGTCTTTGCTATTTCACCTTTTCAATCTCTTCTGTTCTTTTTCTCTCTTTTAGTGACTTTTCCATTTTTTCTGCGCCAAATCTTTCGAGGTCTACATGGTATATAACTGATGTCATAGCTTATATTTTCCTGTCAATAATGTCCGCGAATGTTGTATTCAAAATTGCATCAACAATTTACATCCAGTTCAACTGCACATATTTTCATTCTTCATATTAATGTCTTTATCGTTGAATGTCTGTCCGTGCATGTCGCGTTTATTCTTTCCCAATCTCGCGCCTTGGAAGTCAAACTATAAATTTGTACAAAACATGATTAAATGGGTTCTTCCTCACGGAAGTTGTGCTCTTGCCTATCAAGCCTCCAAACCCCTGCTCCCAGTCTCTTGTGATTATCGTTTTGTCACTTTAGGTTGTCACTGAACTTTTCTCTGTTGTCATCCATGTGTCTTTCATGAATGTCACTGGTTTTCCATATCCTTATGAAAAGATGCGTGATTCAATCTCCAGTTGAATCCTCATGAGTCGACTGGATCGGTGCTGCCACAACAGCCTCCAGAGGTGCACCGACTGGGATCTTATCCTGAACCAACTTGGGTTAACTTCACTGCTTTTTTTTAATTTAGCTATCCACATCTATACTGTTACATTATTAATTGTCTTTCTACTTCTCTGCCTTTTTCCGCTGCCAGATTGATTCTGACTTTTGTCTCCTTACACAGACTTTCTATCAATCCCGTCTAGCTCTGCTCCAATTATGCCAACGGCTTTATTTCTCTCCACAAACACTGCACCAAAAATTCTCTACATTTCACTTTTATTGCGAAAAAAACCCCACCCAGACCTTATATCTCAGTTGACAACCCTTCACTGGATCTTTGCATCTTCGGATTTTCCGCTCCTTCATTCTGTTTCTAATGATACTGTTGGTTCCACAGTTGGTTCTACAATTGTCATTTTTGTTATCACTGATCTTGGCACTTTGTCCCGTCTCTGCTTCAATTATGCTAACGGCTCCAATTCTCTACATCACACTTTTACTGCTAAAAACAGACATTCCATCTATTTAGTTGAGAATCCTTATCAAGATCTTTGTACCTTTGAATTTTCCGCTCCCTCTGTCTTACTATGGAACTGTTGCTTTCATAAGAGTTGTCTCTTATTACAACTGGCCAGATACATATAACTTTATTAGGCCTCTTGTTTGTATTTACTATCTCTGGTGAAAATTCTTATATGTCCGAAAGGTCTGCCCGCTTTACTCCAAGGCGTGAGCTATATTGGCTAGACTTCTATCATGTCTCCAAGGGCATTATCCGTCTTTCGCATCTTCTGAGCATAAGATGATATGTGCTTTTAGTTTGTTGGTTTACTAAAGAGGACACATTTTTTATCATCTGTCTTTCTCCATGTTACAAGATTAGTTTTGGTGGGAAAACATTGATTTCTTAAATTAAATTCAACTTAGATTGAATGTGTATTATTCCACCTTCAAAACATCATTCCCTTCACCTGACGCATACTTCCCCATTCTAACCGACTGTTTGTGCCTTGTGTCTTCATTTCAAATGCTTTTATCATTTTAGAATCTTCTTTTATTGGATTTCTTACCTCTACAACAGACTATCACAGTAGCCCAGTCAGTAGGGCGCTCACTCAGTGCTCGGAAGGTTGTGGATTCGAACTCAGACCGCGACTGTCCTAAGTTGACAAAAATAGTTATGAGTTGTTACTTCACCAGCACTTGACAATTTGGTTGATTGTATGAGAATTTTCAACTCATATGGAGACGCCACCACATTCCGGTGGAGAGCTACAAACTTTGTACTCTACTCGGCACTCAGGGTCCTAGAACAGTGAGGGATCTTTTTCGTGCCAGCACCTACTGCGACTCAGGGTCTCAGTTTATACGGATTCATTCGAAGGATGTAAGGATTGACTCCTAGAGCAGACGCTCTAACCACTGCGCCATGCTGGCACTTTGAAGGCAAAGTTATGGATCCATTGAATGAGACCTTTAAAACGAGGTCCTGTGTGTCAGCAGGCGTTGGCACGTTAATGCCTTATGCCTTAGTCACATTTCCCGGTCGGTGGCCGTAGACCAGTGGTAATCGGTGGTAATCCGTGGTGTGAACGATGTCCCAACATCGATCAACATCGGTCTAATAGTCTTGAAGCATCATTCACATTATCCAGCGATGGGGATACGATGGACAACCACCGGTTTTTGATAAAAATGGCGTGTTTGCCGGATGGACCTACAAAGGCCCAACGATGCATTGCTAATCATGACGTTTCAGGGTAATCGGCCAATGAATATTACATCGCTCATACATTGGTGAACATCGTTAATACGTCAGTCGACTATGGGCCAATGTTTGGTCGAACATCGACCGATGATCGGCCGACGTCGATGGGGTATACGATGAGAAACCGATGAGTTTTTTTTTTTCATAAAAATGGCGTGGTTGTCGGCCGGACACCTACAGCGATCGGACGGTGACTGAGGCCATTTGGCGAATTGATGGGGGTCATCGGTAGAAAATAAGTTGTGGTTAAAAATCAGCTCATGTCTTTACCGATGCCCCACATCGCTCCTCATTGGCAACCCATCATTAACACACCTCTCAAGGACTGGCCGATGTATGGCCGAGCATCGTCAAGTATCCGTTGAATCTGAGGTCACCAGGGGGTTGAGTGGTGGTCAGCAGACATCGGCTGATCATCGGTCGATGTTCGACCACACATTGGCCTCTAGTCTACCGACGTACGAACGATGTTCACCAATGTATGAGCGATGTAATATTCATTGGCCGATTACCCTGAAACGTCGTTTTATGATGCATCGTTGGTCCTTTGTAAGTCCGTCCGGCAACCACGCCGTTTTTATCAAAAACGCTTTGGTTGCCCATCGTATTCTCCATCGCTGGATAATGTGACTGATTCTTTAAGGACTACTAGGAGGATGTGGACCGATGTTGGAGAATCGCTCACACCACGGATTACCATCGGTCTACGGCCACCGCCCGAAAGATGTGACTAATGCCTAGGTCACATTTCCCGGCCGGTAGCCATAGACCGGTGGTAATTGGTGGTAATCTGTGGTGTTAACGATGCCCCACATCGGTCCACATCGGTGCCAAATGGCGGTGTTAATGATGGGTTGCCGATGAGGAGCGATGTGAGGCATCGTTGGAGACATCGCTGAATTTTAACTACGAATTATTTCCTACCGATGACCCCACCGATTCGCAAAAAAAGACTCAGTCACCGTCCGATCACTAGTGGTGCCCGGCCGGCAACCACGCCATTTTCATCAAAAAACGCATCGGTTTCTCATTGTATACCCCATCGTTGGATAATGTGACTTATACTTTAGGCATTACATTAAGATTTCCAGGCCGGTGGTAATCGGTGGTGTGAGCGATGCCCCAACGGTCCTCATCGGTCAAGGAGCAGTCACATTAATTCCCAGGAATACCTATTACTTGGATAAATCACAAAAAAATCTCTTTTTTCTTTAGAAATCCGCAATATTTTCAAATGTTTGCAAGGCAGAGTGGCAGAATTTGTAAACATGTGACAAATTGTTAAAGATGTGTGCAAAGTTTTGTATAGAACGACAAAAGGTGCATATATAAGCAGCAAAGATAACTAAGATTTCTTTATATTTTACGGATTTATTTTTGTGTCATTTCCATTCAAAAATTATAAATCAAATCATGCATCGAAATTCTTTTTGTGTCATTTATCCTTAATAAGTTAATTATTCATAAGTCGGACACTCGTTGCCCGATCATCGGGCTCTGACTTATGCTCTAGTCACATTTCCCGGGCGATGGTCATAGACCGGTGGTAATCCGTGGTGGTGTGAGCGATGCCCCAACATCGGTCCATATCAGCCTAATAGTCCTTAAAGTATCAGTTAAGATATCCAACGATGGGGTATACGATGGGCAACCAATGCGTTTTTTTTAAATAAAAATGGCGTGTTTGCCGGCTGGCCAGCGATGCATTGCTAAACATAAAACGATGTTTTAGGGTACTTAATCGGCCAATGTATATTACATCGCTCACACATTGGTGAACATCGTTCGTACGTTGGTCGACTATGGGCAATGTTTGGTCGAACATCGGCCGATGATCAGCCGATGTCTGCTGACCATCACTCAGCCCCCCGATGACCTTAGATTCAACGGACACTTGACGATGATCGGCCAATTTTTGAGAGATGTTTTAATGATGGGTTGCCGATGAGGACGATGTGGAGCATCGGTGGAGACTGATTTTTAACTACAACTTATTTTCTACCGATGACCCCCAGCGATTAGCCAAATGGCCTCAGTTACTGTCCGATTACTGTAGGTGTCCGGCCGGCAACCAAGCCATTTAAAAAAAAACTCATCGGCTTCTTATCGTATACCCCATCGCTGGATAATGTAACTGATAAATTACAGTTCGATTTTAACCGTCGGCCGAAATTTTGGAAACCCGTATTGCCGAACGCGAACTTTATAAACAGATCGCCAATGGTCGGACGATGATCGAAGGTTGCATGGTCGTTGGATTGCTTCAAATGATGAAATGGGCCACCGATACAAAAAAAATATAACTAAACCGATGGACACAAAATTGGTCGGTCGAAAAAAAAGAGGTCAAAACGACAGATGAACTGCCCTCAGTCACCCAAAGAATCCCATTTTTGCTTCAAAAACCGTCGGCCGTCGGTCGTTTTTGAAAATGTGACTGGGATTTTACGCGTTACGCCCATGCAATGTACGACCGAAGATCGGCCGATGTCTGCCTCCTCCCTTACAATGACCTCAGATTCAACAAACACGGGACGATGCTCGGACATACATCGACCGATCCTTAGAGTATGTGTTAAACCCCAGCCGGCTTAAATGTGACCTAGGCATTAATGATGGACATTGGTGGAAACATCACTGCTTTTTTATATCAGAAATCAAAATATGGGTGTGGTATTTCGTGTATTTTGGATAAATTAGCGTGTTAAAAAATTCTCAGAGGGTGCGGGGAGGGAGGATTATCCTTTCGTTAGGTACCTGTGTCTTTAGATTCTTAGTACAAATACATGTAATATATCGCTTTCTAACTTTTATTGCAGATCCTAGATATGAAACTTCAATAATTGTTTAATTTTCTGTCAACATTGTGACGTGATAAGGAGATAAATATGTGTTAAAATACATTAATTATAACGCATAATTTTTCGTATGATGGCACCTCACCTTTCAAATAATCAACGGGTGCTGCTCGAATGACGTCAAAAAGAAGAAATAATTGACCTCATCGGTGGTCAGTGACGGAATTTTTTACGTTCGATTTTCTTGTGGTGAATTATGAGTATTAAAATGATATAGAATCGCTTTTTTTTTCTTTGAGCCTCAAAATTTTCAATCTACCGTAATTTAAGAAAGTTAAAAAAGGGCATCTTTACGTGAAACATCTCTAATGTAGTACTGATTTGTACTTCTTTGACCTCCCATCATTTGAAGTACCGTGTCCAGCTTAGTTTTATTTTCATTACGATTTATAAATTTACTTGTGTTATGTTTTACCGTACAGAAATCTGCTGACTTGTATTGTCTGATATCTAGAGTGTCAATGCAACTTTAAACAAAAAATGGACCATGGATCGGTATATATTTAAAAAAAAACCAAATCTTATAAATCTATATACAGTAAAAACTGTCTTATCCGACACCTGAACAATCCGACGCTGTGAATTCCGACGTTAAATTTCTTTCCCATATTTTTAATTTCCATCTTTTTAACACTATGCAATCCGACAACCTATCTCTTCCGACACAAAATTCGTCTCCCAGAGCATGTCGGATTAGACAGGTTTCACGGTACTGGTTCGTTACATTTTTTCATTACTTTATTGAACTTTGAGAAGCTTTGCATTGATGAAATCGATCTGTTTTCATTTCTGTCAAAAAGTAAAAATTAAATATTTTTTTTTCTGTAATACTAGTATTTAAAACTTCCACAAGCCGAAGGATCGCTTGTAGTTGGACATACTGTAAAATTACATATTTTCGTGTGTTAAATTTTAGTACTAGTGGTTTGAGGAAAAATTACGAGTTCGTAGGAATTTAATTTTGAGGATTAAGAATTGTTGAGTTGTGTTATATTTGTGAAAAATTACACTTCGCAGTGGACATAAATCCGTGGGTCTCTTCCTACCTCGAAAAAACACGAAAATAAACGCGTACGAAAATTAGTGATTTCACAGTATTTGGTATTGACATATTTTTTTTAATTCCGCATATTTTTTTTTTAATTTGGAATATAAAAGGAAATTATACGAAAGTGTAATTGTTTTGTTTTTTTTTTCGGTGTAAAGTAATATACATATTTTGTTTTATATACTCATATCTACCAAATTTTGAATTATCATTATAATCAAACTTGATCAGAAGAAATGCTTCATACGTCAAATGATATTAGGGAGAATACATACATGTATAATATTTTTGATATTTTGGGCCCTTGAAATCTTTCAAAGGAGAAGAAAATGTTAATTGACATATCAAAGTATGATCGTACATCAAAATTATGGTTTCGAATTTTAGAGTCTTCCTTGGAATGTTTTTCTGGATTTAAATAATAAATTGCATAATATATATCTCTCAGTGTGCGTTCGAAATTCTGTATTCAAAGAAGGTAGAGGGTAATAATTATATCCCATGGTGAAATACTATTATTATAGTTTTTCTAAATCTCAAATGGCAGTGAAAAACTATACATGTACTTTGTTTAGCGTCAATATTACTGAAAATGAATATGCTCTTGGATTTAACACACGTCATAAAGTTCTGTGTGAACGTAAAAGGTTATTGTCTCAACCTGCATGCCAATGTTTATATATTAACCTATGTCGGATCGATGCCCATTTCATTTCCTCCGTTGTCATGGAAAAAGCTAACCCTGAAACCACCATAAAAACGCTGTGTAACTGACAAGCTCATTAGAATGGAGATGGACCATAGTGGTTCTGTTTACTTTGCACACATCGTCTCTTTGCTAAAGGCAAGCCACAGTAGCAAGTAAGGTAGGAAGATTTAAAGAAAAATTATCTAAATAATTTTAATGCTATCTATGACAATTTACTATAGATTCAAAATCGATTTTGAAACGTTTTAGACTAATGGCAGCGTTTGATTAAATGAAAAAATCTGTGTTTAATCAATACGGTTACTGATCGTTCAAACAGCATAAATAAGCAAAGGCTTACGGACTTTAACGCTCACCTTAGTAACACCCCCCCCCCTCTTGAGTATGTACAGGAAAGATGTTTCCTCTTATTCCTCTCCGTCTAATTGATAGCAAATGAAGTCCATGGTTTTGATAATTTGAATAATTCAGTATAGTGAGTCTTACTGGTAACTTACTATTAACCAAGTTTGCCTTTAGAGATAAGAGAGTATGTGCTTCATCCGTTATGCAAATTATCATGTGTTTCCAACTATCGTTGATGCCCTGACATACTCTTCTAACTAGACAGTGACTCGTTTAAGCTTTAGGTTCAGTCAAGCTTCAAAAATTGTCTTAAGAATTGTATATATAGAATTGAATATGGGGATAAGGAAAGAAACAACTCGGCTGAAGTTTTCCTAAAGATGATTTTCTCTTCTTTCTACTTTTTACGGTACATGTATTTAAAGAAAACGCTTTATTCAGTTTTTTTCTGAACTCTCACGATCAATTCTAAGATTGTGTATACTTTTCCATTAATCGAAACCAGATATATTTCAATACAAGTAACTCGTCTGTCATGAATTCATCATTTTCTGTTGCAGTATGACGCTTTTTTCAACAAGTTATGGCATCGCATAACTCCCCAGGCACTCAAGTTCGCCGACGACAACTGCCGAGTTTGTCTGTAGAAACCGTGAACAGGAAAAAATCCCCCCTTACCTCTCATATGACCTACAAATCAAGTCTGGAATATTTGACAAAAAACGAAGGAACCTTCGCCAAAGTATTGGAACTAATTAGAAGATATCCTACACTCGCTGATCACCGTTCCACGGGAAAAATCTGGGAGATTTTGTCTCTTGGAACAAAACCTTTGCCTAAGAGACCACTCTCTAGTTGTCATACACCACAAGAGCGTTCAGAACCATTCAACATGCCGACAATATCCGTGTCATCAGAGTTGTCGTCTGCTCCGCAGTGTCCATCTTGTGCTCGACATGAAAAATTTCATATCGGAATCATAGGGATGCCGTCTGAACACTCAGAAACTTTGAAATGGTCTCCTCTTGTGTGCAGTTTATCATCTGAAGTTTTTGTGAACTGTTTCAAGAGCAACAAAGACATGACCTTAGACATAGAAAGTGTTGATGGGATCGTTTTCTTTATGACAACTTCCAGTCTTCACAATGTTTCATATCTTCAGGCGCTCAGTTACGCTCAAGAGCAAGGGATACCTGTTGTATTTGTCAAGGAGCCGGGACTTAAACTTCCTAATCACGTCTCTGGCGACTTCACCGAGAAAATCTTACTCCAACAAGGCATTAAGCAGCAGTCGCCTGCAAACTCATATGAAGACCTCAGCACCAATAACTTTCTCCGATCCGATGCTCTTCCGCCAATATCAAAAAGTGGGTATTATTTCAATTCAGAGCTGAAGCATGTTTCTTCTTCATCACGACCGATCTCCCCCGAACTGTTGGTCAATGGATTCAAAGAAGCTTTGTTGTATTCTGGCAATAACACCGACTACTGTGTCCAGGTAACGCTCAAATTAATCTCTCAGTCTCCAAGAAACAGAAAGCAAAAGGTACCAAGCAACATGGATGACTCGAAACTAAAACCGCCAACTTTCGATAATTTCTTGGAACCTACAAGTACTAGTACAAAACGGCAAACCTTCGCCAAGGGAGGACTGTTCACAGACTACACTTCCGAAAGTTCTTCGTCTACGGAATCGTCCGAAGACAGCGTTGTTGAGGTAAGTCCGGCCACAAAACCCATTGACCGAAGAGAGTCGTTGGACCAGGAAACCATTTATGTTTTGTTTCCGGATAGAAGTGAGGGGGCATCCACAGCAAAACCAGTCTACGTGAAGTGGCCCCCAAACGAAAACGAGGTCTACTGTAGTGATACGACGCTGACGGATGTGGATGACGAGTCATTTCTCTCTGATTCGTCTATTGGCTTTCAAGATGTCGATTTAGCTGATATTATGTCTACTTCTGACGAGGAATCCATTGTTTCATGACGTCATATGCAAGTCTTGGAAACGATTTACATGTACTAGCGTTTTTACTTATCCACCACAGTGAATAGTCTGTGATGATAACTACTCAGTAGTTCCATTGAAACAGTGCAATTCGCGTAATTTTGGTAAAAAGGACTAGATAATATTACCTAGCAAATACCGGTGCCCACGCTCAAAAGACGTAACATTTTATAACCATCCTAAAGAACAAAACTATGTTTTTATGTTTTTATTGACTGATGAGAGATGATATACATTGGTATAGCTTGATAATTAATACCTACTTTTCGTATTAAGGTTGCCATTTATGCACTTCTTATTTATCAAAAAAAAAAAAAAAAACGTACACTAAGGACTTCTTATTCAGTTTTAGCATATCCAAGCAAAAATTCACGTTTTGTTACGATTTTTTTTTTGACTTCTGTCCTTGACCTTGTATAAATTTGTTCACCGGTTTCTACTATTGTCCATATTTTTTCAGGAGATACTTTTCATTATTCCATTAGTACCTACACAATGAAAACGTTTGATTAAATCAGAACCCATAAATTTTTGATTAGTTTGTTGATTAAAGATTTCACCTTCCATCAATTTTACATATATTAATAGTGAACAACTGCATATCTGATTACAAAAACATGGTTTAACAACATGGTTTTTGTCATTTTATAATACAACAGCGTTTTGGCAACCTGACATCGCTTATGAGTTTGAAATCTCTCTCTTTTTTAGCAATAAAAAGCGTGAAACTAAGACAGATCAAAACACAAAAACTTACTGTTAAATTCCAGATGAACGTATTTTTGATTTCCGTATTTTCATAATGGCAAAACGTGAGACGTATTCTAGACTAAAAATCCGTACAAAATACGGCGAAATCTAAGAGTAAACAGGTCTGTTAAATGAATAAAACATTTTGTTGATTAAAAACGCATGCTTGTGTCCCTTCTATTTGAACGGTTTTTTTTTATAAACAGTGTACAGTATTTTCACCAAAATTACAGTATTTTGAAGACTCCATTACAGTATTTGGGTATGAAAAGTACATTCAATTGCTGTCACCTTACTTAACAAATTTTTTGAGGTTTTCGGTAACATCCCGCTGAATTTCATGTTTCCAACACTTTCTCAATTATAAATGAACACATCCAATATATACTTTCAACTGTATCCAAAATCTTTTAATGTCAAAATCGCACAAATGGAACAAATAAAACTTTTGCGGGCACAATTCAAATCAAGATGAAAGAATGCCAGTAATAAGAGGTCCTCCAGAAGTGAAGACAAAATGATGAAACTTCAGATCAAGGTATATGAAAAGTCGAAGAGTTCAATATTCCAACTTAATAAATCCTTAAAAGTGCACAAATAAAGCTCAATTTGTAGATTGTTAATTGTAATTTAAAAAAAAATAAAAATTATGAAAAGTGATTAATCTTTTTTAAAAAATCTACAAAATATACAAATATTGTAAACCAACTATTGTAAATAACTTGCGACGACTTTATTTCGCAATTTACCAAGGGTTTACTAGTTCGTGACGATTAATTTTCGTGATCAAGCCTTTTTGAATCAGTTGTTGACAGACACAAAGACTTTAAGGACCCGTTCGCGGCGAAAAATATTTGCGATGAAGAGACTCTCGCTAACCTCGTGAAAATTTCTCGCACACGAATAAAAGTTGGTTTACAGTTTGTGATAAGGATAACGAACCTCCAGAATCTCAGAGTTGGGATCAGATGCCTATGAGGATTAAATATCCCAAATTTATAAATTGATCTTTGATAATTATTTCTTTATTTTAAATAAAAAAATTTGCAAAGCTTACTGCACATGAATTGTAGTTTACATAAATCAGCTTCACAAATATAACTATGAGAAAATAATGGTTGGAATTTTGAACTACTTTTAAATCTCTAAAAATACTAGTATACAAAATATACACATTTATGATTTTTTTTTCTAATTTATTAAATTCATTAAGCAACTGCAGAATGAAAAAGTAACATCAATTTATTTCAAAGGGTTTGTGATTGTATGAAAATAAATAACCTAAAATGCTTTTAATTATTTTTAATAAATAAAAACTGCAGTGAAACATTAGCTTGAAAATAGAAATGAATCAAACCAAAAAGAGGTTAATCTCTTACATAAACATGTCTTCAGAAGAATAATGTTAAATAAGGTATTCATGAATACAAATATAAGTAGCCACAAAATCTATATTTAGGCTTATATTTATGGAAAAGCCTACAGCTATTGTTTGTTCTTTGCCTCTATTTAGCCTAGGTTGTGTCTAGAAAATCTATATTTTTCTTTCTTTAGGATAATATACTTGTACTATAATTAGGGATACATGCTCTAAATAAAGAATCACTGATTGGGTGAAAATAAGCTGGATCTATTGTGAGCTAAAAATAGTGCTACATGTACATGTATATCTGCCACAAACAATTATCACAGCTGTACATAGCACAAAGCAAT
The DNA here is from genome assembly GCF_032062105.1 of Saccostrea cuccullata. Classification (NCBI taxonomy): domain Eukaryota; kingdom Metazoa; phylum Mollusca; class Bivalvia; order Ostreida; family Ostreidae; genus Saccostrea; species Saccostrea cuccullata. The sequence continues at coordinate 46,214 of NW_026931351.1, read as the reverse complement.
CATGACTGCATTCATTTTAGAGATGACCTTTGGTGAGTAGAGAACATTCCAAGCAAAGACATGGATCATCATAATCAAACGCAAATTTCTCACACATTCATTTTCAAATTTCTTTTTTCATTTAATATAAATGATTCATATTTTAGTCTGCATACTTAGTGGATTACCCCTGGATGTATTCACTTGTAGAAAAAAATCCATATCCACTCATTCAAATGTTATTCAAAGGCGATCATGAATAATACCAAATGTTCTCCATATCTACACAACATTTGTAATCCTAAAGGGAGTTTAGGGAACACAGTACTTTCTTCCAAATAATTGAATAAGCTGACATCTTTTATCTAGTTGGACATGCTGGCATCTTTATCCAAATTGGATGAACTGAAAAATCTTTATCCAAATGGATGAATTGAAATCTTTATCCATATGGATGAAATAAAATCTTTATCCAATTGGATGAATTGAAATCTTAATCCAAATGGGATGAACTGAAATCAATCCAAATTGGATGAAATGGACACGCTGGCATCTTTATCCAGTTATTTTACCCCGGGACTGTGTTTCTCAGTTAACATCCTCAAGGTGAGAAGGGTGAGAAAACTGGATTGTGAGAATAAAGAATATGGTAGGAAACGGAACCAGGGCCAAAATCGGGAGGTGGATCTCGAGTTGTGTAAGCTGAGTTAGTGAGATGATGCCAAACGCGTGAAGGAACCAATGCCCCACAAGAATTGTCAGATTCCGGCCATTCAGGAAAATGTCTTTGGTCACTGAAGAGTAAGATGACTGGAAAAAAATTCTATGTAAATGAAAAAAAATGCTAACATTTCAATTTTATTAATTATTTAAGTAAGATTTGATACATACAACTTCAAGTTACTAAACAGTATGATATAATTTTGAAGTCTAAAGAGAACCATAGTTTTAATTAGCTCTAATTAAAGACTTCGCCAATTAAGAGACTGCTTCCATCCATTTTTTTTAATGTTAACATATTTTTTTCAAAAATGCTACTAGTATTCCTCCAACAATAACAAAACTTGTGATTATTGGTTTAATTGAGATTAAGTTTACATAGGGTTACCTTCCTAATACTAAGTGTGCATGTACCTAGATGTATACATACCGTATATCCGTTTTTTTCGCGTATTCGAAATTTTGCAAAAAAGGGATAGATTTGTACAGTTTTTATTTTGCATAAGTTATTTTTAGGATTAAAGATTTTTATCTAAAAATGGTAATATTTTTATGTCACATTATAACTAACATAATTTCTGCATGTATTATATTTTGTGAATTAAAAATGATTGCAGAAAAAACGAAAAATAGACCATCGCGAAAAAAAACGGATATACGGTATTTCAACATATCTGTTAAAAGAATTACCAAATCATTCACACTGATAAATATCAATATGAAAAGTAAAAACATAATTTCATAAGTCTTATATAAACCTTTTCTCCAGTTACTGGCAATATCATACAGATGATTTCATACAATTTTTTAAACCAGTAGAAAAACAGTTTCCTACTTGTCAGGAAATTTCTAAAGTTGAATATTTGAATCCCCCTAGGAAGTTCAAGAAATGATCAAAACAGGTAGGTTTAGGGCATCATTCAATCATTTATTCAAGATGAGAGCCAACTAGCTATCCTACTCTTGGGTAATATTCTTTTAAAATACTCTATTTTTATCCTGTATTTAAGAAAAAAAAATCTAAGTACTGTTTGATGGATAAATTTGCAATTTATGGTATGTTGAGTGCTTATTTTAATTTAGAGAATAATTCCATTGAGGAGATTTTTCAATAAGTGCCAAATTAATTACTTGCAACAAAATATAAAACCCTAGATGCACAGAGGAAAAAACCCTATACTATATGGATATAAATGATCAATAAACACTTCAAAAACTTGAGCCCCCCCAGATCAAAACGTGAATTACTAGAACTCATTAGTGTCCTCATAAACCTGTTTAATGTACCTGCGACCAGATGTTTGTCAGCTGGTTGACGTCATACGTTTTACGTACCCGTGATTTCTTTCTAATGAACTTACCAAATCACATCCAGATAAATGAATAACGCCAGTGATCAAAGAGGCAGCTATGACCAAGTACGAGAATGAGTAGTCTGCAAAAACAAGAAATCTTTAATTAACTTTAGACAGAGATTGACTATCTACAGTTTGTCAGCAGTTTTTTTATGTAACCTGTCATATAATTGCACCTGATCCCTTGACAGGGGAAAAAAATGATATGGCACACACAAAAAAAAAATCAATGATAATTTATGGGTATTCTGAATTAAAGTAATTTGTTATTATGTTGGTTTTTTTTTTTAAATTATATTTGTGAATATAAAGGATCGATGGTACTGGTAATGTATAATTTACTATTACAGTATGTCTGCTAAATGAGATTATGGGAAAATTTTCAGCTTGTTACCTACCCCCCCCCCCCCTAAAAAAAATGAAAATGGAAAAAAAAAATGTGTTTTAATGGAGGAAAAAACAGGTAAAATATGGTCTCAATTCTAGATTTCATTATGGGATAAGGGATCTATCAAAAGTTTTACTATCACAGTCTCTCTTCTATATAAAATTATGTGAAAATTCTTACTTCTTAAATCAAAAATATTTTTTTTTTAAAAATGTGCACTTTAAAGGAGAAACATGCTGAATTTGGTTTTGATTGTATTGCTTCATAAGGGATAAGGGACCAAACATAAAAATTTTAAGAAATGCTGATGTGTTTAGACTACATGTACTGCTGGTAAATGAAAATGATTTATCAATTGATTATATTTAATGACAGGCAAGGTGTTAAGCAGGTACAGAAAATGACAATTTCATGCTGTTCCAGTGAATGGGGAATATAATTAGGAGAAAATTGTTGCCTCAGCAACTTTCTTTCATTTAGAAAGTGTACAAATCAATGAATATGAAATCAAGGGATGGACTGAAATTTTACCGGCAATTCTCAAGATAGTATTGTGAAAATAAATGCTGAATAAGATTAAGAATTGTACTCTAGCTACTAGTTCATTATTTTATGGATATAACATTAACAAATCAATAATTTGTAAAAGAATACTAAAGCGATCCAGCTTTTCAGAGGATTTGCTGAACATTGATTCTGAAAATGAATGCAATTATGCAATGACAGAATTATTCGCCAAAAAAATTATTTTATGGAATATTCTTCCACATTTTTTCCAGCTTTGCTATATTTAAATAATGCCTTAAATTAACAGGAAAACTTTTGCATGCAGGTCATTCTCATTATGTTCAAGACATGCTTCTAATATTAATTATGATTATTTTAAGGATGCACGTACTTAGCGTATAAGTCATCATTAAAAAAAAAAAATCATAAACAGAAAAAAAAAATTGGCATCACTTACAAAGAAGGCCACTTAGCATGGCTTGTAAGACAATTAAAACTGGGTGAAAGTATAGTGCGGCATAAATGGACTTGGTCCCTTTCTTTTCCGTAAACTTGTACGATATGACAGGCCGCACCAACATCATTAGGAGAAGTGAGAAGGCATAATATATCATAACTATTGTGTACCTGGAAAAAAAAGATAAACATTATTATACTAACATGTCTACACATATCAAATTGTGATAGACACACCTTCGGTCTCACGGTAGAATTTTTTTTTTAACGGGTAATTATGATCCTGTCTAGTTAGATAATAAAACGCGTTCATACAGCTTCATGTGACAAAGCCCTTCGCCAGCGCTGGAAAACTGTTAATCTACGTCAGTTACTTTGCTGCCGTCCGCAAACATGCAGGACGTGTGACAGTAAAAAAGGTAAACATGGAATGTTTACAACTGGGATATATTTTTCTCGTGAGATGAATGAATTACGTTTGTTTTGATCCGACTCTGACGTGAATACTACTGTTAGCTATGACATTCAATGGCTTATTTTTTTAATCTTGCTGATCAAAACAAACAAAAAAGTAGCTGTAATCTGAACTGTGTACTAGCACCAATCATTACACATTCACATAAAATATTTAACAATGCCAACTTTCAATAACAAATGCATTTCCACAAATGAATTATTACAGAGTAATTAGCTTGTACATTATAATATAAATAGGTTTCTTTAAATGACCACTGCTTACAAACAACTGTTGACTGGGTTAAGAAAGACGACAACTGTTAGTGAAATTTTTTAAAACATTTTTTGTTATTAGTGAATTTTTAAGAATAATATTTTTGGGAAAGCAATGTACACGCAAATTTGGTAAAAATGTATCTACTTTACTTGGTATACAGAAAATCTGTCCCACATGGATGTTAAAATCTTGAAAAACTTATATCCCTTCAGTAAATTCTGTTCTTTAATACATTTTCAAAATTATATACCTGTATAATCTAACAAATTCTTATGAATTCAGTAGACTAGATTCCAGGTTAAACAAGTTTTATGATATTGTTCTGTACAATTTTCTGTATACAATGTAATGTCATAAACTGTGTAACATTATCTTGTAAACTATACAAGCAAATGTTCAATTTCAATAAAATTGCTATAAAATCTACCAATATTAACTTACAGTGGGTACACAATCTCCTGTGTACAGTACAGAGTTTTGGTATAGTTGGGTTGTGGATTAAGCAGCATGGAGTACCAGTCCGAGAGCTTACTAACGGGACAGGAGCGGACTGTTAAAGATCCATATGGTTCAACCAGCAACAGCGTCAAAATGGCCGCAATGATGCTCTCCAGTAGAGCTGATATGTGGAGTGAGATGAGGGATCTGTAGCAAAAAAATGAAATATTTTGAGCTATGGGTTGTATTCTAGATTGTAGCACTTAGCCTAACTGCCAGGCTAAATATCTAGGTTTATTGAACACATTTTTGCTTCTTGTCCCTACCCAATACTGCTTAGTCTAGTACCGTATAAGTGGAAATTTCAGCGAAAGGTAAATTTAGCGATTTGTCCTTAAAAATTGGTATTTTATTTTTAGTGAGATGTAATTTTCGCCATCTTAAAAAGCTCATTAAAGAAGTTATTACAAAAAATGCAATTAATTTTTAGCAAAGTTTAATTCAAGTGATCTCAACACCCTCACTAATAATGCCAAAATTAAATCCTATGCTTGCTAAAATTTCTACATATACCACTGTATATGGTATATCAGTCAAGATTTTAGCTCTCTGCTGTGACACTTTTTTCACTAATAATGCCAAAATTAAATCTAAAGCTTGCTAAAGTTTCTGCATATACCACTGTATATGGTATATCATTCAAGATTTTAGCTCTCCGCTGTGACACTTTTTTCTTGAGTGTGCTTCTGTATAACAAAAGTTTTTGCCATCTGATTATAATAAACATAACACTTTTTTTTTATACAATTGATGTCTTTTTTGTTAAAAACCTGTTTTGTTAGAACTTCAAGATGTGCACAGGTAATCACTGACATGATTTCTCTGATCATTCTAATTTTTAAATGAGGATAATGAAAGTGAAACTTCCTGCATAAGAAGCATTTTTAATTGAAGTTTCAATCAAGCTGCATGTTAAGCTGTTGATATGCACTATAACTATTGTAAATGCTGTCAGGTATTTCTTAGATCTGCTTCAAAGCAGAAGATTATTATCAACAGTCTATGTGGGAAAAAATCCCAACCAATTACTATACTCACTTTGTTGTCTTCTTTCTATTGGTATAATCAATAAAAAACCAGTGGAGAACAAGAGACAGGAGAGCCATAAAAGCCAGGTACATCCAATCATAAAATGTTGGCTCTGAATCACAAGCCAAACATATGCTTTCTTCATTTGGCTGGTAGCCTCTGGGACATGCCTAGAAAATAATGTGTTTTTATTTTTAATAATGCTCATGCAACTTTTAAAAAAAATCATCTTTTAAGAAATAATATATTCCATAAGTGATGCACAATTTTAAAATTCAGTATTTCTCTATTAGCTCTTTGATCAGTTAATAAAATCATTGTAAACTGTTAAAGAGAAGAAGAGACAATTTATTGAAATATAGTACAGAACTATTGATTTTGTGTGAGGTAAATACATATAATATCAATACATATGTCTGGAAATATAGTAAAAGAATATGAAAAGCAAAATTTCAGACACTTTTTTTATTGTACTAAACATTTGGATTTTAAAATATAAAATCAGAACTTTAATACTGTAAACCAGCTTTTATCCACACGCAAGAAATATCCGCTGCCCAGTTTTGCAACCTACATTTCAAGAAGATCTATATTTGGCACAGTGAGGGATCTTTTTGTGCCAGCACCTACTCCTTCATGGGACTTCATTATATACAGTTCCATCTGAAACATCAGTCTCCATGTTCTGCAATGGGGTTCGAATCCACTACATAAGGATCATCACCTGACTTTTGCAGTCAACCAAATGGTGGGATTTGTTTGTTTGTTGTTTAACATCCCTGCTGTTGGAGAGCTGCAAATTTTGACCTGAACTCAGCATTGTCTTAGGGCCATTGAGCAAGGATTGAGCAGTGAGGGATTTTTTTTTCGTGCCAGCACCTACTGCGACACAAGACCTGGGTTTAGTATACAGTTTCATCCGAAGGGACCGGTCTCCATATCCCACAGTGGCATAGCTGCAGAGAACTGTAGCTCTCAGAAAAATATATATTGATAGACCGGAGAGCTACAGTGCCACTCATTGAAAAAACTGTATATTTATTGCTCACAAAAAGTTGCGCTTGTGTATGGATTAATTCTTCCAAATTGCACAAAAATTAGATTTCAAAAAAATTTCGTACTCTTCTAATAAGTACTTTCGTAGTTGACATCTACACTAGGCGCGTTGGGCCAAATTATCTTACAACCAAAATGGCAGTATAAACAGACAAAATTGTCGATGATCTCGATTTCAGGGCCAGGAGGGCTATAAACAACAACTATAAGGTATGTTTTGTTGTGGAAACAGTGAAAGATTGTGTTAGGGATACACGGTTAGTAATATTTTGAGATTATAGTTTCAAAAACATGGAGAAATAAATTGATAAACAGCGCACTTTTTTGTGTGCAATAAATATACAGTTTTTTCAATGGGTGGCACTGTAGCTCTCCGGCCTGTCAAATTATTTTTTCAGAGAGCTACAGATCTGCAGCTAACAGTGGCATACATACTAAAGGTACTACATGTATCAGAAACTTCTCAACTACTAAAGAGTTTCAAATTAAACCTTATATATTTTTTTAAAATATTTGAAAATTTAACTTATATGGTATATAAGTACTATATGTACTTACATGCTTATACCTTTCATCATTTTCAATATTTTAAAATTTTCTTATGATTTTTTTTGTTTTATATTTATTTTTGCAAAATGATATTCATAAGCACACATGGTAGCCATGCCAATGATCTTGTAGTACTGTTGTCTTACACAGAAGCTAAGCTAATGATCTCCTAAATATCCACTCCTATTCAGAAGCTATGGCAGTGATCTCTTAGTGTTTTGTTCCCCTATACAGAATCTACACTGTTGATCTCTTAGTGTTTTCTCCTATACAGAAACTAAACCAATGATCTCTTAGTGTTGTTTTCCTATACAGAAACTATGCTAATGATCTCTTATCATTGTTCTCATATGCAGAAACTATGGCAGTGATCTCTTAGTGTTGTTATCTTATACAGAAACTATGCTTATGATCTCTTATATAGAAACTATGCTAATGATCTCTTGGCATTGTTCTTCTATTCAGAAACTATGGAGGTGATTTCTTAGTGTTGTTATCCTATGCTTATGATCTCTTAGCGTTTTCTCCTATACAGAATATACGCTAATCATCTCTTAATGTTCCTCTCCTAATCAGAAGATATTGCAGTGATCTCTCAGAGTTGCTCTCCTATACAGAAGCAGAATCAATGATCTCTTAGTGTTGTTTTCCTATACAGAACTATGCCAGTGATTTCTTGGTGTTGTTATACAGAAACTATGCTTATAATCTTTCAGTGTTTTCTCCTATAGAGAAACTATGCTAATGATCTCTTAGTGTGTTGTCCTCCTATACAGAAACTATGCTAATGATCTCTTAGTGTTTTCTCCTATACAGAAACTAGGCTAATGATCTCTTAGTGTTGTTCTCCTATTCAATAGCTATGCCAGTGATCTCTTAGAATTGCTCTCTTATACAGAAGCTATGCTAATGATCTCAGTGTTGCTCACCTATACAGAAGTTATGCCATTGATTTCTTAGAATTGCTCCTAAATACAGAAGCTATCACAATGATCTCTTAGTGTTGCTCTCCTATACAGGAGCAATGCCGTGATCTCTTAGTGTTATAAATCTTTCTTATTGCACTTACCCCACACTCACTGTAGTTATTATTGCCTAGGGGAATTCTCCCACAATAAAGTCCTGGGCATCTTTCTACTGTAAGTAAAATATATACATATTTAATCTAAATAGATTAAAAAAGACCAAAACTTTCTTCTGAATCAAGGCTTATAATTTTGATAACTAGATCTGAATCAGTTCTTGAAAAAATTCTGCTTGCCCTGTAGGCCATAACTTAGTTCATCATCTGTAATTTAACTTTAACCAGTGCTCAAATAATTTCCAAATATCCTTTCTCATTTATGTTGAAATTAATACTTGATATCATGTTTACTTAACTTAGCAAAATCCTTTCGCAATGGAGGTAGGAAATGTCTGTTGGATGGGGGCAATTTGCTATTATACAATGCAAGATCTATCATTGTGGAATTTATAAGGACAGATAAGAAAGAAATCCTGGTGAAATATTTTGCCAAGTATTCGTTTATCCATTTGCCTAATAAATCCTCGAGAGAGCTAGTCCTCCTATGTTACATTTTTTTCGATACTTTTCACTAAGCAGACTCTTCTCATTAAATTTTCATTGAAAAAAACCAGGGACCTATATAGGTCCCTGATATATTGCACCATACTGTACATATTTACATGGCAAGATCCAAGTACCTGTTTAGTGTTAATTTATAGAAACACATTCAAGATAATTATATGCATTATTAATAGCGAGCGCAGCGAGGCGGCGCGAAGCGCCGCTCGCATATATTGCAACGCCTGTGCGATAAAATTGTACATATTTTTTTGACCCACAATGCATCACTTGTTAGCAAGATCGGCAAATGTTCAACAAAAAGTTTACTGCCTTTACTTAATGGATATATCTTGTTAATTTATAGAAACACATTCAAGATAATTATATGCATTATTAATATGTTCTCTACACTAAACATGTACACAAAACACAACTTATGGAAAAAATTATGAAAACAAGTTTAAATGAATTACATTTTCTTGAAACATATATGTGGTATACATCAGTTGTATAATTTTGTGGTTTGAACAACATTGGGAGTTGATGTTTTGATAAAGAAAACAGATTGCAATCTTACGGTTTTAATCAATCCAAACCGATTGCATATAGGTCTAGCCTGTAAATAAAAAACACTTACCTTTTGCACTCAAATCTGTCATTGTTTAATAACAATTCTTTCTAGCTAAGGCTAAGCTACATTTTTTCCCTTTTCCACTTTCATTTTCTTTAGAACTCTTCAGCACAGAAGTTAAGAAAAGTCTTCACTTCCTGTTGCGTTTTGTCGGTGAACAGACAGTTCCGATTTCTGCAATGAAACTGTTTGCTGTCAGTTTGATGTTTGTTGCGAGTTTCTGTATTTTTATTGGGTTTATAGAAATTATAGTTAATACAGAACATGTGGATAACACTCGAAATCCAAACGAAATTAGCCAAATTCATTTTAATGAAGATGACTCAAAGCTATGGTGGTTTGTTCAGGTAATGTCTAAATTTGGGTTAAATCAAATCGCTTTGTATATGTAGCTTGAAAGTTAAACAACCAAGAGGCAAATACATTGCGGCAAATTTATATTTGCATTATCTTTTTTACACCAACGTAACATTTTTTGGGAAGGCCGCCGAAAGGGATGTTTTTAAACATTGTATTTTTAGGATTTTACCTTGTTCAGTTATTTGCAATGATGATGATGCAACGGAGTACATTATGACATCACCAAGTTGTGGTAGAAAATCGTCATGTGGCTAAAAGGTTAAAATGCCTTATCTATCTTATTTTAAATGCTTTCCTATCATATGGCATTTTTCTGATATAGAAATTTATCAACAACACTATATATATGTAATATGTTGACGGTGCGACCGTTATGGCAAGCGCAGATATTTATTTTGTTATGATTTAGATTGGGCTTGTCAAACTGCATGTGACATTTGGTGCATCTAGACTTTGTCATCACATGACGTCGTAAGTTACATTTCCAAAAAAGAAGCCTGAACAGTGCTGAAAATAAATGATGAACATTTCGTTTACTATTTATCAATTATCTTCAATATTTATCCATTAAATCAGGGCATGTTTACTTTTAGTTGAACTTTTGCTGCTTATTCTCGTGAGAACGTAGCTTTAACAAGTGAAGCATTGTAGGTCCAAATTACTGCATCAAAAAATTTTATCGAATGAATGTGCAGTAGTCCAAATTTTCTCTTCTCACAGGCGTTGCTTTAAGAGCTCGCAGTGACAAGCGTCGCTTCGCGATGCTCACTGCGCTCGCTATGAATATGATTATGTCATCTGTCCATTCCAAGTGATAAAATCTAGTCCTGTGTTATAAATTCAGAATCCTTGACAAATACTTATTCATAAAACGGCTTTATTTAGCCCCCAAAAGACACCATTTGTAATTTTTTTCCCATATTTTTATGTATTTGTGAATTAGGTTCAATATGCTTAAGCATTAATATGCCTATAAAAAAGTTTAACTTGAATCTATAAAGTGAATGGGAGCAAATCAATGAAAAAACATTAATCAGAGTTAGTCAGGTGTTGACAGTACAGCATGTAGATTTACTGCCTGCTACAACTTCTTTGAATTTGTTTCCTTCAATCAATATAGTTGCGTAAAAAATTACTGTATTGTATTTTGTATCATTATGGAAGCATATTGTTTCACCTTAGACTTCTTAAACTGTGTCTTTACAGTATGCATTACCTTCTAAATATATATTGATTGCATATATCAAATATGTCATCCTCATTACCGGTATATATCAAATCAATTGAAAAACCTGAATGATATCCATGAGGATCTTGTAGGTAAAACAAAGTTCATTTATACTCAAGGATATAAATTTATATATATAATGCTAAACAAGCTTCTTCTAGTACTTATGTTGTAAAAATATAAATACAGTAAAACTCTTTTAGTACGAAAACGGATATTGTGAATTCCCGGATATAGCGAAGTCAGCTTGGATCCCCAGTTATACTAATTGAATGATTTTCTTATACGATCATAACGAATTACGGATATAGACGTGAAGTAATTTTATAGGTCCCAGTGACTTCGTTATATCCAAGTTTTGCTGTAAATGCAAAAAGTAAACAATTTATTTGTTTAATTTTATTTTAAGCTAACAGATATCCATGTCAGTAAGTTCAAAGATCCTAAAAGACCTGAAGACTTAATCAAATTCTGTCGTCATCATCTACCAAGAATAACTCCCGAGTTGATTATTGTTACAGGTAAAAGGGAAGTCTAGAAATTCTGTCAATGAATTTTATCAATCTGTGAAAAGTTATCTTATTCACTGAAACCTTGTAATTTCTAATGACGTATGTAATTTTCTTGTGATTTTGGATGGTTAACCATTGTAGGAGATCTTACAGATGCCAAGTATAGAAATGAAAGAGGTTCAGCCCAGTTTATAGAAGAATGGAAAGGTTATGATGAAGTGGTGACTCTATGTCAGAAGCATAATAATGACGTTAAGTGGCTTGATTTAAGAGGAAATCATGGTAAGTTATATCAGAATATACCCTTTAAATTACCAGTACATGTACACGTATTTCCCCTTTATCATTTTTTTGGTCCACTGATTTTCTCTGAAAGGGGGATTATTAATTAAGTCTGCCTATCATTCATTCTGTGTATTACCCATTAATTAGATTCCAAACAATAACTTACAAAGCCTTTAAGTGCTGATATTCAGTATAAATATCTCAATAGCATAAGGAAGACCCCTTTGTTTTTTGAGGTGAAAAGGTCAAGGTCAGAATTTAATACTGTATCCAGGCTTTTTGCCCCAGTTTATATTCACCCTTTCACACTTGCAAACCATTTTGCCCCATTTTAAATTAGCCTAGTCACAGTTTTGTTTTAAAAATTATACTGTATTGTATACTTTGAATTCGCCCCTTTTTTAATTCGCCAAAATGAGGTTAGGGCGAAAGGGGTTAAAATAAAACGTGGGTAAAATTTTCCCTGTATACAGTATCTTGCATAAATTGGTTTCCTCATGATGAATTCAGTTCTTATTTAGGCTTTGCTATGATTGGTCATATTTATATGGAAGCATCCTCAGGGATAGTGTAGATTTAAATTTGTTCAAATAATGACCCCAGGGGTAGGGCCACAAGGTCAGATGTTAATATGCATTGTACTGTAAAGGTCAACATCAGTTTTATATTTGTTCCTCTAGCAACATTTAGCTTAGAGGGATCTTCCACAATGTCCTATTTTCCCATTAAGCAAGGGGCACACATTCCCTAAATTATTTCGTTATTTATTTGTTGGTTTATTTAATGAAATCTGCATAATGTGGAAGAATTTTGGGTAATTGTGCTGTTGGTGAATAAAATTTACTAAAATTTTCTTTGTAGATGCTTTCAATGTACCAGGCAAGGATGATAGGAAAAATCTTTTTAGGTCAGTATTTTATCTAAGCGTTTTGTTCACAAATAATTAACAGTTATAATCTGGTATCAAAAAGTAATTGGAATTCCAAATTTGCATCACTCTAAAAAAAAGTTTCATTTTTTTTACCTCTCTTGAGGATTTGAATTACCGTATAAGTGGAAATTTTAGCGAGACGCAAATTTAGCGATTTGTCCTTAAAAATTGGTATTTTTTTTTAGCGAGATATAATTTTAGCGATTTTATAAAGCTCAATAAAGTAGCTATTACAAATAAAGTGCAATTAATTTTTGGCGATATTAAATTTTAGCGATCTTGGCACCCTCGCTAATAATGCCAAAATTAAATCCTCGCTAAAAATTCTGCTTATACGGTATGTTTTACATATAAAGCTTTGGGTCGTGGATATTGGTCAGATTTGGCTTGGGTAACTCGGTTGGTAGAGCACCTCAGTGGTTCGATTCCCATCCACCCATACAATTTCTCCTCTCCTGTTACATATAAATAATGAAACATGCATTCTTCTGCTTATGATAAATTATATGAACACTTAGTTAAAGATTAGAGAAAGAAATTATATAGCATATTGGGTATTCTTTTCTATAATTACATGTTTGAAGAATTTCAGCTCTACCCACTTAACCATGACGTCATTGAAAGGTCTTATTAGTAATTATTGGATATAGATCATCCTTTTTAGCTTATTTAGAAAAACAGATATCTTCCATTAGTTTTATTGAAACAATTTTAATGTTCAGTTAGATCAAGGCACATGTATTTGTTTTACATTTTATAAAAATTCAGTTTACCTGTAATTTTTCTTTGATAAACTTATGATTATTGTTTTCATCAAATGATTTAAATAGATCCATCTCTTTGAATAAAGACTAAAGCAAATTTGAGGAGTTTATTTATACCTTGTTTGTTTACTACAGAAGCTGTATATTATAGACTCAAATTTTTTCCTGGATTAATTGAGTAAGAAAATTATAAAATAATTGTTTTACATTCTGTTTAGAACATACTCTGAACAAGGGGGGATAAATCCCACATCCTATTTGTACACACATAAGATGAAGTTTGGGGATTACAGCTTTATTGCTTTGGATGCTACACCAGACCCTGGACCAAGGAGGCCTTTTAACTTCTGTGGATCCCTCAGAGAGGTATGACCCCTCCCCCCCCCCTTGCCCCCCCCCATCTGATAACTGTCACAGTGTCATCTGCTTGGCATGATTATCACACAAGGACCACTTTGTTTTTTGTCTGTTCTTGTATTTGGGATAATTCGTACCGGTGCAAAAATATCATTGTAGGCAATATTTATTCCTTTAATAGGCATAATATTACTGAAAAAATAATCAAAATTAACATTGACAAAAGAAAGGAATTTATGTTACATGTTGTAATATTTTAGTAAATGGTGCTTTGCAGTCAACCATGATACATGTATATATCTGTGTGATTAGTTTGAATTTGTATAATGCATATAAAATCATTTGTTTTTTCCAGAAAGAGATGAGACTGTTAAAGAAGCTTTCCAAAGACAGCAGGAATAGTAATATGACTTTCTGGTTTGGACACTACCCCACATCGTTTATTGTTACTGAAGATAATTCTGATGTTCAACAACTGATGAGGTATTATGCTTAAAATTCAGTTGATATAAGAATAGTGTCAAAAGTCAGAGTGATACATAAGAGCTTATTATCTGGACGTCGTGTTCCTGACCAAACTGTCCAGATTAATGGAGGGTCAGATTATTGAAACAGCTGTGGAATAAATCATAATTACCCCCAAGTTTTTGTCTGGAAGGTGAAGGGTTGAAGGGTGCAGGCTAGAAATAGAAGAAATAGGATAATGAGATTTTTTTTCCCAAAGCCCCTGAACCCCTATCCTTACTCATTTTTTTCCTGATGTTGACAGTTCTGGAATTTTATGAATTGAATCCATTAATGGAACAGGCTCATTATAGGAATTTTTTTTAAATTAATGTTTTATTTTTCAGAAATGCTAGTGTTTACTTTTGTGGACATCTTCACACGTGGGCAGGATTGATTCCCGACATGTACACCCGACACAGTACAGGAACCTATGAACTGGAGCTGGCAGACTGGAAAGACAACAGAATGTAAGTACAGGGAAACTTGTTTGATCCAGTCACCACTGGTTCCAAAGAAATTGGCTAAATTATACAAGGAACTTAGCACCATTTTTAATAAGGTTTCGGAATATACAACATCTGGATTAGACAAGTTTAACTGTACATATGCCAAAGTCTCTTATGTCAATGAAAATGAATATCATTTGGATTCACAGCTTCTTTTTATTTTTGACTATATTTCTTAAAGTTTTGTGTTTTTGCAGGTATAGGATTGTAGCCATAGACAACAATGTGATGGCTTTCTCAGATCAAGTTTTCCATGAAGAACCTGTTGTTATCTTTACCAATCCACAACATGCCAAATTTCCATCTCCACATAAAGTCACATCTACTCATATCAGGTACTGCCTGTACACAAACAAAGAAATTATAGCTATCATTTGAGTTAGTGTTAACTTTATTTTCATTTTTCTGCATTGGATTTTAAAGTATACAAGGGAAATACAAGAAATCTGCATATTTTCTACTCAAGGATTGAACAGAAATTGTAATTCTGAAAAAAAAATTCCAAATTTATCCAAAGTTAAAGCTGTAAGTTGTCTAATTTATTTATTTTGCAAGTTTTTAGTACCAGTAACTCTGGTGTTTTATGGTTTTAGACTCTTGATGTTTCCACCATCAGATGACTTGAGCATTACTGTTTACATTGACAACCAGAAAATAGGCATGGCCAAAAAAGTCAGAGGACCACTCTATGTGCTACCATGGAAACCAGAGCTTTATAAGAACGGTCAGCACCAAATCAAGGCAGTGGTGAAGGTACTTTGTAACAAAAGTCAAATACTGTGAAATCTTAATTTATTAGTCAGGGGAGGGCAAACCTGGTGAATTTTTTGGGTCATTCTTACCCTTGATTATATGGTCAACATACTTATGAACTGAATTTATTATCAAAGAAAAAAAAAACAAAAAATAATATCCTCATGAACCAGTCAAATTTGATTTGCCCACAATGAACTCAAAAAATAAAATTTATTTCACTATACTTTAAGAATTTACTGTATAAGCAGAATTTTTAGCGAGGATTTAATTTTGGCATTATTAGCAAGGTTGCCAAGATCGCTAAAATTGAATATCGCTAACAATTAAATGTGCTCTATTTGTAATAGCTTCTTTAGTGAGCTTTTTAAAATCACTAAAATTACATCTCACTAATAATAAAATAACAATTTTTAAGGACAAATCGCTGAATTTGCATCCCACTAAATATTCCACTTATGCAGTATCAGCACATCAATCAGACTTCCTTGTATGGAGGATACTGGAAGATGTCATAATTTGGTCAAAGGTTAATATCAAAATGTGAAATCTGTTGATTATAAAATGCACTGGAGGGCTATATGGACAACTTTTTTCTGATAATTTAATTGAGTTTTGTACCGCTACCAGACAATCACACAATCTCTTCTGAGATGTCCTTGATTGTTGAATTTAATTTCTCATATATGTACATGAAGTTTACAGGGATATTTGATAATACATGTTTTACCAGTAATTATAATTATTAAATGTCTTATCTGTGACACCAATTTCTCAAATACCATTGATATATCAAAGTGATTTGGAAGTCTAGACAACTTTTTCTTTATGTTTTTAACCTTGCATGTTGTTTCTTATTCTTAGATATCTCATAATATCAGCCCATTCTAAGCTTAAGATAATGACTGCACTTACAAGTCTATTTTCATATTCCTTTTACAGGAAAAAGACTTTGTTATCCGAGAGAAGACCCAGCCATTTTCTCTTGATGGCACCATTGAGCCATTTCCTTTGAGAGCTCGCCTCATTCTCATGTTGAACTTTTCTCTTCTTGTAAGTGTAATAAAACATACATTATTATTCTGTCTTCTGAATCTTTGAAGAAGTGAGGAAAATATCCCTAAGAATGTTTAAGAAATTATTCATTTATGGTGCATTTTATTGTAAAATTTAATTGAGAAACATTAAGAATATTAAAAAAAAATGACCAAAAATAATTGCATGAACATTTATTTTTAAAATTTTCAGCCAAAAAACATCAACAACTACAATAAACCATTTACAGATTAACTTTCTAGGCTTTTTAGGCTCAAACTCAGTAAAGATTGCAACTGCTTTGCATTATCCCATGGAAGGGAGGAAATTGAATTTATTTGACAGACTAATTCATTTTTTATTTCCAGGGGAAATCTCTGTTCTATTTCTTGGTTATTGTGTACGTTGTTGTTCTCTGCCTACTGAGGAGATATAATGATGTCAAATCCATACAGCTTGAAGGTACAGTTGTTACTTGGAGTATACAGCCATCCATTATTTTTATGTTCCCCAAACGGAGTTTGGGAACGTATTGTTTTTACTCTGTTTCTTATTATTATTATTCTTTTTTCTTCTTATTTCTTCTCCGGTACTTTTTTGTCCGGAGTGTTCTCAGAAACTGTTCACCCAACTGAGCTAAAACCTTTTTAGGGTTAATAGGTGTGTAGTGTAGGTGTGCGGAACGAAGGTCATTTTGCGCGCATACGCATGCACGTGCGTGCGCGTGATATGAGTGAAATGACTGATATACTTAATATAGCTATAACTTTTACATTTTGTAATGAAATGATTTAAAACTCATTATATAAAGATATATTAATAGTGTAGATAATGTGACACTGTCAAATTAGCACGAACTCACGCGCATGCACGTACGCTTAGCTCTGATTGGCTGAAACAGAAACCTCAATATCTTTTCTGTTTTTTAACGAAATGCTATGAAATTTAAAAGATAGGCATACTTTAGGATGTCCTACAATATGACATATAAAGATTGTCATGAAAACACGCGCATGCGCATGTGCTGCAATCTGATTGGCTTAAACTTTAAATGGCTATAACTCCCTTGTTTTTCAAGTAAACAGGATGGGATTTAGAACATAGACAAATATAATAGACTCCTACAAGATGGCATGGTCATCATGCTAATGCATGCACGTGCATACACGTGCGCTTCGCTCTGATTGGCTGAAACAAAAACCTCAATATCTTTTCTGTTTTTTGACGAAATGCTATGAAATTTAAAACATAGGCATACTTTAGGATGTCCTACAATATGATATATAACAATTGTTATGAAAACACGCGCATGCACGTGCACTGCAATCTGATTGGCTAAAAATTTAAATGGCTATAACTCCCCTGTTTTATAACCAAACGAAATGGGACTTAGAACATAGACAGACATAATGGTCTACTACAAGAAGGTATGGTCATCATACACATGCATGCACGTGCGCTTTGCTCTGATTGGCTGAAACAGAAATCTCAATATCTTTTTCGGTTTTTGACGAAATGCTATGAAATTTTAAAGGTAGGCATGCATTAAGATATCCTACAATTTGATAGATAACAATTTTCATAAATACATGCGCAATCACGTGCGCCGCAATCTGATTGGCTTAAATTTTAAATGGCTGTAACTCCCTTGTTTTTCAACCAAACAGGATTGGATTTGGATCATAGACAGACATAATAGACTCCTACAAGAAGTTATGGTCATGCACATGCATGCACGTGCGTGCACGTGAAATAAGTAAAATTAAAAATACACTTAAATGAGCATATTTTTAATGCTTTTGGATTAAATGCTTCAATATTTCATATATCAAGATTTCTAAATAGTGTAGACAAGATGATATCGTCATTACGCACATGCATTCACATGCGCACGCATGCTATGGTACAATTTGAATATACTTGGTATACTTCTGGGAAAGCGTTGTTAAAGTCTTAAATACATAGAGTTTGCCTTATTCAATGAAGCTTACAGGGAATATGGCACGAAAAGGGAGTTGGGGAGCGTTTGGGGAACATCTGTAACGGTTCCCGTTACAATTAGCACTAGTTACTAATGTTTTCTATTAGTGAGATTCATGAAATTTTGTGAACAGATTGGGCATGATTTACTAATGCATGTATAGCACTAAATAAAATGCAGATATAATTTTTCTGTACTGAAGTTTGTTTCCTCAAGTTTCTTGAATTTGATTGAATTAATTGAATAGAATTTCTCTTTATTTTTCAGGAAATATGATGCCAATTAGATTTATAAGAAAATTTATAAATCTTTGGATATTTAGAATCTGGCTGGTTTCAAAGACAACAAGAATATTTCTGATTTTAATAAGCTTTACCATTTACCTGGCAATAGGTAACATAATTTGATAAAAATTTAAATCACAGTCTTATTTCAAGATCATGATTCTTTAAATATTGGAAAATGACTACATAAATTTATCTACAGTCAATTCTTGTTATCTCAAAAACTTTGAGATATCCAAGGATTTGAGATTTTGAGGGTAAAATACTTTTAAGGTTTATATGATTGGGACTTTATAATTACATGTACTTTTGCACCATGACATTCAAGATATACATGCTTGAGATATCGAAGTTAAACTTTATCACAAAAAGACCTACTGTGAAACTGATAGATCAGAGGGGTGTAGCAATTTTAAGAATGATATTTTAAAAAATGAAATTCTCTTCTTTGTCCATTGTAGGTCCATGGTTTGTTGCAGAAGTAGTGGATGGACACACTGGCATGCTCTTTGTATGGGGGCTGTATGTTAAAGGAACCACCTTACCAGACTTTCTGACATATTTGTATGGAATATTTCAAGTAAGAGCCTTAATTATAATGTTGTGGACCAGACTTCCTGTACATTCATGCCAATAATTCAGAAGAACACCTGTAATTTTTTTTATATTTTTTCTTTCGTTTTGTTTCAGATGGTGACTTTTAACATTCCATTGCTGTTCCATGTTGGCTACGTCCTAGGTTACCCACAATCCTTCAGTGAGGCCAACAGACTCCGATTTTCCCACAGATTACGACATCTATATATACCTATGATTGCTCTAATATTATTTCAGTCCTATTTAACTCTAATTGAGTTCCCTCATGCCTATGGAACCAGAGCAATCATTCTTGGGCCTGTTAGAACAGGATCTATATTTGTAGGACTATACTGTTACTATTTAGCAAGATCACATCATTATAAAAGTGCTCTTCACTCTAGTTGACAAAAGCTAGAGTTAAGCCAATCTAATTAAAATCAGATACTTTGATCTGCTCACGTAGATCCTCAGTGTAGTAATCTACATCAGCAGATTGAAAGATACGGTTTTAATTAGATTAGATCCCAGCTAAGAGCAAATTTAATTTTATTTATTGACTTTTTTTACCCTGTCTCGTAGATTTTTTTCTTTTCTGATGAACAAATTGTTCTTTGATTGAAGAGTTCTTGTTTATGAAATGTACGAGGGGTGATCAAAAAGTTTGCAAACTATCTCTATATCTACAAAACCACAATTCAGATTAGAATGAAATTCGGTACACACATAGCCATGCACAAGGTCTATAAATAGCATATGCTGAATAAAGTTTCTCTCCTTGTTTGTGACGTCACAATGTGAAAATGACGTCACTATTTAGGTCACTTGTGACGAAAAATGGTTGTCTCAGTGGACTCGTTCAACAAACGACTGTACAATTTATTGTAATATCTTAGAAATTCCTCTACAGTATCATATAATAATTTGTACACAGTTTATTGAGATAAATGAGTTCCTATGAATTCAATTAATGGTTGGATTAATCGTTTTAGTGAAGGAAGGCTGATGGTTAAAAATGATACTTGTCATCTTGCCCAGTGAAAGCAAGTTTGAAAAGATATGTATTTTTAAATAAGCAATTTGCTATCAAAGACCTCCAATTAGCACTTTGAAAAATAGTTGAATATTTGAACAATGATAAAAGAATTAAATACCTAAGATATCGTTTACTTTAGATTTTAAACATATTAGATATGATAAAAAGGATGCACCCATTCTCTATCCACCTTGAATAAAGGTCTCTCCTGAGACAGAAGATTTGTGTTTTAATGGTCGCCATTTTTATTTTTGGAAAGGATGTTATTATCCACCCATTCTGTTGCCGATATATTTCTGACAAATTAACTGTTCTTGTCATAAAAATTAACTCACAAGGAAAGAAATATAAAACTCAGAAAAATCTTTTAACTTTTGTGACAGAACGCTACGGAGGGGGTCACGTGACTGCCAATATCACGTGATTCGCGCATGCGCAGAACGGTAGTTGATGTGCATTAAAATCGGAGAGGATTAATTTAAAATATAATCAACATTAAAACCAAATATTGTTTCTTGTATGGAAGTTATTCAATTAGTTTGCGAACTTTTTGATCACCCCTCGTATATCACATTTTATAATTCATGGAACAACAACACTGTACGTATATATGAGGCAACATTTACACAATTTGGAGGTGATTAGTTACATCCAGCTATAATTCATAAGTACTTTTTTCACTTGTATGAAGGTTTTCCAAATTACTATTCCTGTCAGTCTTGATTACAGTCTTAAAAATTATTTTTATTACTGTATACAGGGTTATTTTCGCCCTGCTTTATTTTTGCCCTTTCAACCTTGCAAACAATTTTGCCCTAGCTGTCTTAAATTCGCCTTCTTACACTTTTGTTTAAGAAATCATACTGTATTCTTTGAATTCCCCCCATTGTAAATTCGCCCAATTGAGGTAAGGGCGAAAGGAGTGGAAATAAAACGGCAAAAATTTCCCTCTATACAGTAATTTGATATTCTGTTTCCAAATGGGGTGTGCAACTTTTTTATGAATATAACTACTTTAGAAGTAAAGAATGCATGTATAATTCATGAATTCTTATGATAAAGGTAAATACCACAGCAGGCCTCTAAGTGACCTCTAAAATTTAGGCACTAGCTGACTCCTATGAAAAAAAAGTTTGTCGCCAATGCAAATTTTTAGTCGCCAGGCAAATTTGTCATAGGCCAATCTAGATATACTAGTTCATTAGGTTACCGTATATACTCGCCTATAAGTCAGTCCGCCTATAAGTCGGTTGTATTTAATAAGCTTATATTTCAGATGGACTGACCTCATGTAATACCGTTCTTTTTATAGCTCGCCTATAAGTCAGACACAGGACTCTCAAAAAAACCGACTTATAGGCGAGTATATACAGTAGTCTTAGGAAGGGGAGGAGGTCTATTTTAATCATAAAGATTCTTTTCTCCTCTTCAGAAAAAAAAAATTGTTGAAAAATTTTTCAGTTTTTGCATTTGATGATTGCCAACATAATTTTAACTGGTCCCCAGTTTGGCAGAATTTAACTTAAAGAGAATTTTTAGGTGCCAATCAAAATTATTAGTTGCCAATATTATATTAAAAATTTTAGAACCCTGCACAGTACAAATTTTTTGTCAGTCAATAGGTTCAGGGTATTAGAAACATTTCATACATGTATCCTAAACTTGGCTGTATATTCTTTTCACTCTTTAAAAGTACCACAAATACAGTTAAACCTTGTTATCCCAAACTCACTGGGAGCAGAGTGAGAGAAAAATGTGATATTAAGGGAATCAAGTTTTTTTGGTTTAAATACATTATAGAAAATTATAGAAGTGCTTGGGACTTATCACTTACTTAAACATATCTATGGTACAAGTGATGTGAGGTATTGATTTACACAGTATTGAAGCTGAACTGTTTTACATGTTTTACTTGGTGTAGAGTATTACACTGTAATACACATATTTAGAGTTGACCAATTTCTTTTTTATGGTTTTTATTATTCTTTAATATGAAAGAATGACATATCTTGGTAAAAAAAAAACATATTTTTGGAGCTGTGATTTTCAAAATTGTTCAATATCTGGAATTTTTAACACACTGTTTAAAGTCTACTAGTATTTCAATGTAAGGTTCACACCTATGTTCATGCATAATAATTTTGGATAATTATTGTAGCATTTCCTTGAGGAAAACAATCAAAGATGACTTTATTTTAAACTTTGGTTTTATTTAAATAAATGCACTATATTAATAAAGATTCAGCTTTTTCATTGCATCTATAACTAAGGGTCGCCCATGTGGCGCAGTGGTTAGAGCATGTGCTCTAGAGTCACAAAGTAAGGAGTTGCTCCTTACGGTGGGTTAGAATCCCACTGTGGGACGTGGAGACCAGTCCTTCGGATGAGACCTTATAAATTGAATTCCTGTGTCGCAGTAGGTGCTGGCATGAAAAAGATCCCTTACTGCTCATTGACCCTGACTGCCGAGCATAGGACAAAATTTGTAGCTATCCACTGGCAAGTTGTGGCAAAATTTGTAGCTATCCTACACAAAGCGATGGCAAGTTTTTAATTAGACTGGTTGTGGCGTCTCCCTATGAGTATAAAATTCTTGAGAGGGATGTTAAACAACATACAATCAATCAATCTATAACTAAGGAACCCCAACTCTGGTGTAGTTGTGTAAAGTAACTTTTCCCTTTCTTAGATTTATCATTCTGAAAGAAGGTAAGAATGTTTAATCTTCTGACATTTAACTATTTTAAAAAGGAAAGGAATGTACGTATTTTGCTTCTCATTTGGTGTTGTGAAATGTCCTGCAACATCATAATTGGAAAGTAGTGATAAAGGCTTGTTCCCATCTCGCCTTAACTGTAAAATTTAGCATTCCCATTTCGCCTTAGTAAGCTCTCAGGTGAATTAAGGTGATGAAGATTTAAAATATTTAGCATAAAGTATTTTGTTGGTATTACATGTACTATTTCATTCACTGTATTCATAAATTCCCATTAACTATTAAATTCAATCTTAAAATTTTTATCATTTAAATATTTATATCAACCAAGTAATAATGGGTGCAAACAATTTTATAGACCTATACATATATTATATAATTATGCCTTCCCAAGCCTAAAACTTGCTGACCAAGTGTCACCCCTTTTCTCCTCTTTTGTTTTGTAATATATAAGCTCTATTGATCAAGATCCAAAAGTTTGAATAAGTGATTGAAGTTTACCTTTGAAAGATCCCACAAAAGTATTAACACATAAAAAAAAAATTACGAGTTCAAAAAAATTCTTTATTGTAAAATCAAAATTTCTACACAATTAAACCTTAAACAAATTATTGCTGTAATAAAATCACCTATTAACATGCAAAAAAAAGTATCCATTCAGCAGTATAGAAAATATACAATGTGTCTGTGACTAGTTGTGAACAGGGTGTACACTTCCTGTCAGAGTATGCACTTCCTGTCAGGGTGTACACTTCCTGTCAGGGTATGCACTTCCTGTCAGTGTGTACACTTCCTGTTAGACATGGAGACATGGTGGTCACATGATAATGTTATCATAACAACACAACTTATTTAGCCTTTATATATGTTCAGTGTTAGTACATCATGTTAATTGGTACTAGATGTGCATTTCTTTAATATGATTATTTTATTTTTTGTCACACCAAGTATTTTATAACTGTCTTTTGCAAAAGTTTGAACAATCGGAACTTGATCTACCACATGTGAAATCATCAGTTTATAGTCAATGAAACCAAACGACTTGAAATGTGTTGAAAACAAAATATTTTTCTTTAAATATAATACATTTTTCAGAATTACCTGATCTAACATTATCTCTAATTTACTGCAATGAAGGTTTTCATCTCAAAACATCAGAACATGCACTGTAACTTAAAATGCATTTATCTTTTGTATCATACTGTTAAATGTGAAAAATAGTGAATATCTTGCCTCTCTGCAACTGATTTCCTCGACAATTTTTTCTTTTTATATGTCAGCCCTAGCTGGTACATAAGCTTTCTTACAGAGAAGATTGGAAAAAAAAAATCATGATTGACAATACATCTGTGAACAAAATCAATGAGAAGATTTTTTTTACAAAATCAATGAGATTTTTTTCATGAAAAATAAAAATTCAATTACTTAGTGTGGTACTATACTGAAATCATCAATCTCAAATACAAATCCAAAAATGACATGCCAATTTACAGCAAGATAGTGAATACATTTTTGTACACAATGAGTATATTGGCACATAGCTGATAACAAAAACACAAAATTATTATTGCTGTAATTATGTGTTAAAAGGCCAATAAATTTGCGAATTTACAACAAACAAATGTACAAACAAGCTATTATAATTAACACATCACTGTCAGATTCACTAAGAATAATGTCACAAAAATATTTGGCCGGAAAATGTAACGTCTGGATACACTGATCTATAGTGAAAACAAAACAAAATCCCTACAATACAATTCTACACATTTCAAAATGGGGAGGGGTGGGAAACAATGTGGAATGAACTAAAAAGGTCCTACGTAACAACATGTAAAAATCACAACCCATTGGTGATGCCTACAAAAACTAGGTCAAGGACACCTACAGAAACTATGTCAAGGACACAGAAACTAGGTTAATACCAAGAATCACCATCATTTCATCAAATGTTGAGTAAATCTAAAAATGTCTATGAAATAAAACAAAATCTACACATCAAACTTATGGGTTCATTTACATTAGAATTGTAAAGGGAATTTGTTCACAAATAAAAAAGCTGATGTGACTTAACAAATTTTACCCCCCCTTTCACAGTAATCATTAATTTTTTTAAAGTGTTGTGCATGTATGGTGATTCCTTTTTATCAACATAAGATAAACCATCACAGGGTTGTTCACAGGATAATATAAACGTGCCCTATTTAATAAATCATACGGATACAAATGATAATAAAATCAAAGGGTATGGGGGAAGGGGAGGGACAATTTTTTTGTGAGGAGATGAATTAAAATGGACATTAATCAAAGGACTCATTGTATTCATAAAAGTGTACAAGTACGCTTAAAAATTCATACATTTTACAATAGCTAAAAACATAGAACAAAACATAAGTGTTCAAAAAAATTACAGAAAGAGCTTTATATCAGTCCAAAAGTTGGAGGGATTTCAAATGAAATTTGAGGTATATATACATGACAAGTGATCTTAAATGCCAATGAAAAAAAAAATTAAAATGTACATCATAATTAGAGGAAATAAAAATCTAAAATTTAGTTGACACACACAATCTAGTAAACAATCTCTTCCTTATTCTGCAGCACTGTTCTTATTATTCTGTCACTACAACAGACATGCAAACAATTATTACATGACTTATAGGCCTGAACCCTTTATCTGTTTCCACACGTATTTTAATTTTTAAACACCCATTTTTTTTTTAACTCAACAACTTGTATTCAAAAAGCATCAAAGCTGTAGCACGTACCTAGCATCCTTTTGAAAATTTCATGAAAACTCCATTTAAGTCACAAAAATAAATTTCTGTACCTTATCTTCTACAAACACCTTAAATGTAATTTATATCATTGGGAAGCAAATTCATCTAAATGATTGTATATTTTTCAAGTATTAAACTGTCTATTAATGATGTAACAATTAATTAATACTGATATCATTTATTTGTGGATGGCTTTAGTATCTACTTCAAAAATTACTAACAAACATTACATGGCTTATCTTAATTCTTCAGAAAATAAATAAAAAACCTTTTTTTAAATTCAAAAGTTCAGTACACTACATCTAGAAGCATGCTGAATAGAGTAAAAATTGTGTACAGTGTCTGTCAAAAGTCAGACATCAGCTGGCTCTTTCTGAAAGTAAAACATTGTGTACAGTGTCTGTCAGAAGTTGGACAGCTTAAAAAATCCCTGTTGCAAAAAAGTTTGATGAAGTCCCTGATACATGTACTAAATCCACTGCCTTGCATTCACTCACTAACACACTGAGACCAGATGTACAGTTCTTTACAATGTTTTTGACTTCTTTATCAGCTCATCTATAAATCTCTGAAAAATATAAAATTCCAAAGACATTAATTTCAAATGCACACACAATCTGGGATAGATATTATCTCTCCACATATGTTTTTCTGATAGCGATCGCAAAGGAAGGGGGTCCAGGTTTGAGATGGTATACATTCGTACAACTTCTACTGGTTATCAAAAGCCATGAAATATACATATACATGTAAATGTATTGAATTTCAGATTTTGTTTTGTTTAGCAGCTGTTTAGTACAAGCATACCCCCAGTATATCCTTGTGTTTATGGGTTTAAAAATAATATGTTTCAGAAAACTTATCATTACTACTAATCTAGCTGCCATTTATTAAGTATCTATTCACAGTATATTATCACACTCTATTGAATGCATTATTTTCACAAACACCGATACATGTATCAGTAAAAAGCCTGCATATCAGATATCATACATGCTTCTGTGATAAAATATCCTATTTCTGCATCAAATAATCAAATATCAAACATGCTACTCAAGCCTGCAGGTTGATATTTAAGAAGCTAGGGCTGACAATAGTACAGAGCTGTAGGCTAAAGAACAAAATTTTCCTCTGCGATAAACAGCAATCCCACTTTACGGCAAAGCCTGATTAATCTGCCAGACTTCTTAAAATTTTTTACGCAAAAAAGAACATTACACGGAAATTTGACAGCCAGAGATGACTTGTACTTTACACATGACTGAGTCTGCAGCATTGAAGAAAATCGAGGAACTATTGACAAAGCAATAAGACCAATCTTCATGTGCCTTCTGTCAATCAAGCGAAATATTAGTGCGCAATTTTTTTTTACGTAAAATGTTACCTCTACTTCCTCCCTGGGTACCCGTGCAGTGACCAGCTCTTTCTATAAAAGAAAAGAATTGCACTCAATATAAGGAACTGGCACACACACATATATACAAGTATAAATTTTACGTGGAGTTCTAAGGAACTTTTCTGGTAAACTCTATCGCAAATTTTAACATTTTGAAGAACTTATCATATTCTAAAATGATTAAGGCAATAATTCTTTGTCTATGAAGAAGAAAGCAACATAACTGCACTTTTGAGAGCTGAAGCCTAGCTATCATGGTCATGGATGTGTTATGTTCTAAGAAAAAATATATGCTGTATCTATATCTATACTGATCAGTAAAAATTCAAAGTCTGTGGTATTTTTTCACTTGTTACAAAAATTTTAATGAACATTGCTAACAAGAGAAACAGGAAGAGGGCCAACCTACCAGTTATTTTCTTTCAACTTTAAAACCCAAACACCATATACATGCACATGTATAGGCCTTAAATAGAATTTGTTCAGTATTTTATGTGCAAAATTGTTCTCTGTGTGCTTTGTAATTTTATACCTGTGCATATTCCCTTCTTTCTACGTCTGTGTCAAGATTTAAAACGTCCTCAAGATCTAAGTTGCAGTCATGGTCTTCATTGTCCTCCTGTGAAAAATACGTAAATATTATTATTCATGTCATGCTTTATATCCCCCGTTGTATCACTCAAAATCTTAAGAAATGTCATTATGAGACACTTTATCAAAACACTTCATCTCAAGGGTAAAAAAATGTCTTAGAAATAAAAATATATGAATTGCATAACATTGCTCTTATATTACACTCAGAAAGAGATTTTAAAAATTATAAACCTTTTTTCTCCCCCTATTCAGCCTGTATAAGCTGATAGGAACGGATTTTATAGGGGCCTTAGTTCTTCCGTAAACAAATTTATTGGTGTAATGTTTTATGTAAATTCAATTACAAGCTTGATAAAACTGTTTTTGAAAGAGTTGTTTGTTTTCTATTATCTCTTGTCTTCGGTGACCTTACTGCGGTTAGTGATATATACATGTACCCACCCAACCATTGGCTCAATGTCTGTATTGTGTTCACTTTGTTGATATCATAATTTTGCTATTCCATAAATTCACATTCCCATACTTTCTTTAGCTAAATAGAATCAATACTAGCTAGGATGTTCATGCAATTGGTCATGTAGAATTTGAAGACATTTGATATGACATGTAATCCTTCGCAACATCGTGCATATCTACTTATGAAAAGCAATAAAATAATTACTTCAATTCTAGATTGCTGCTGAATGCCTTGCGGTGCATGAATTGATGATCATACCTACAGCACAGATTACTAGTATTCATTTGAATGAATATTATTAATATTCTCTTTCCTTTACATTGCGGAGCCTTGTGGGCATCATCACATTTATTACAAGTTTATCATAGCTATCTTATTTCGAATAAAGCAATGTTACAGATTTTTCCATACTATAAAGACAAACAACTTCTTTTTATCTATTTGTTATTATATGTAGTGTCTGTCCTCTCTTAAATGAACCCCTGACAACTGTAATGTAACAGGCGAGATTAATGTCCACTAAGGGGACAGGTAAACTGGGACCAATATGCTCTACAGATAAACGTCCACTACTGGACATGCTGTACGCTAAGACTGACCCACTCCTTATACTTTCTATTTTTATCACCTGTACAGCTCTGACTCAGGGGCACGAAGACCATAGCATTCCCTTGTACAGGTGACTAGGCCACAGACTGTGGTGACTTGACTTAAGGGGGACCTTATTTCCTCCTCGGTAACATGAATTGGGGGGGGGGGGCTTATTTCCTCCCTGGCTATTACTAGGGGCAGGAAGACCATAGCATTCCCTTGTAGAGGTGACTAGGTCATAGACTGTGGCGACATGAATTAGGGGGGCCTTATTTCCTTCTGGGCTATTACTACCCTTATCAGTTGATACCTTTCTGTTTACCTAAGCTCACACTTGAGATTATTTGATTTGAAAGAATGGAAGTAATTCAATCCCATATCTCGATCTATAAAAAAAAATCTATCTATATAAGTATTTCAGAATTTATCTGTTTGTCCTTGTGTGTACAAACATCTTGTCAAATAGCTGTGTGCGTTTCTTTGATCAGATAATTCTTTGTCATCATTTTTTGAGTCATATGACGAGTGTCTTTATTTTTCACATGCTTTTGCATTAATTAATCTGACTTTATTACAATCCCTTTACCATGACGAAAATGTCTTTGTTTATTTTTTTTAATTGCATTAATCAATTTGACAAACATATACACTCCCTCTGGCTCATTTGTCTTGTATGTAACCTCTGAAAATTCTCTAGCTAACTAAACGTCACTCCATATCCAAGACCTTATGCTAAGTTAGTTCATTTTTTGCTCCTGGGCCCATAACCACATGGATTAATCATCAATTTCATGCACTAACTTCTTCTCCGATAAACATTTTACAAAAACCTACACAGAAAGAGTTTCTCAACTGATCTGGAAAATGTTTACTTCGAGTTTCATTATGAAACTTTTGACACGACATGAGACTAGAGCTTTTTAGCAGAAAAACACGCTTCTGCTATTTGTACGTTTCTTATACGTTTTCTTATACTTTTTCAATAATCCATTCAAAGTTATAACAGAGATGCTCAATACTCCTATATATCAACACTCATCCATTAGATTCAGCAGATGGTATTTTTCTCCTCATGTTTGTAATTGCATAATCTTACTCCACAAAGTAAAATCTGCTGATGAAAAAAAAAAACCATTAATTTGGCATACAAGCTGTTTAGGCTGCATTCTACCCTTTATACAAGGTCAAGGTACAAAGGCTACAGAGACTGTGTTCCCCCCTTTCATCACCAAAGGTGACACCCATTCCATAAACAGGACCATCTGCCACAGATATCAAGGGTAAACATGCAGCCCTGTACCGATTTAAAAACTGAATACATTGATCAATTCAAATCAAAGTAAAAAGCCTCCCTATTGATTGGCAAAGCACTGGGACAATAGGACTGCATTCAGAGTGGCTTTAATTCCGTCAATACTTTGACCAACGGTTGGGTAGGAGATCAAACCTTATCAAAAGGCTGGACTACCCGACAACAGAGTACGAAAATGACAAAAGCTGTTAGTTACAAAAATATATAAACCAAACAACCCACATGGTCATTTACGGATTTAGGAGGGGTTGGAAAGCAAATTGGTATTGTCAGACAAAATAAGGCATTAGAGACGCATTGATTGTGTGGTATTATATAGACTTCAAATCCTATAATCACAATATTTCTTTACAGTAATCTGTCATTAATTTTAATGTGACTTCTCTCACGGATTAATTCTATGAGATCCAGACTTTTAACTTTGATTGAACAATCCAATAAGAGTCATATTAAGAATTTCGAAACACATATGCTGGACTAATAGTAATTTATCTATATCAGGAAGATATGCCAGGTAGCTATGTTGTAACACGTCTTCCTAGGAAAAACTCTAGAGGGCATTGTAAATTTTATTGTATTCCAAAGGTTACTCATAGAGAGATAATCAGAGGCTATGTGCATATATGAATGTACATGTACATGCATAAATCATATTTGGAATGACTCAACAATTTCCTTTGCATGTTGTATTTTGATATTTCACCTAAAAAAAATATTTAGGTGTATGTATCTATATATATGTAAGTAAAATTAAGTTTGTGGCTTTTTTTTCATTCTAAATCAATATTATCCAGTTGAATCGGAGACCACCTCCCACATTACATCACATTTATCACTGGAGCCCATGCATAATTCACATCCCGCAAAACAATTCTCTGCCATGTTGTAAAACAATACCCACACATACAACAGCGTCAGCCCGCAAAAAAAAAATCCATCTTCATTCATCTGAATGAAAACAAATAACAGGAAAGGTATGCATTTGTATACAGAAAACTAAAAATTAAGAAATAACACCTGGATTGTAACAAGTGAAGATCAGGCAAACAAGAGGCTCTACTTTATGGGACAAACCCCCTGTAGTACTTGACTCTGGAATATTGAAGTCAGCCCCTATAACTGGGTGGCACCCCAGAACATGTCTGTATTACTAGGAAGATACTTGTTTCACTTATCATCCATTATCTGAATTAATATTTTCCTCCCTCACTGTAGAGTGACATATATATACAAACACCTGTTAATGGACCCATAAACAAAAAGGGTTTTTTTTTTCTTTCTTTTTTTTTATTACCCTTTTGTTAGTTACAAAACCACTTAAGAAGAATGACCCACAAACTTGAGCATCCAAAAAACAAAAGCCCGTTGGATAGATGCTTATGGTCTGCGTGTGTTCCCCTGCCATGAATAACCAAATAGGCATCTGTTAAAACAGTGGTCGGAGTGAAATCAGTAGCACACAGCATTGTGTTCAAATTTGTATGCATTCCTTCTGGCCATAAAGTCAACTGCCCTAAACACCACCATGCATAAAACACATCAATAGCCCTACCATATGGCTTAGGAAATTTCCCAGGAGAAGAAAATTATTGCTCAGTTAATAGTGTCTGTATGTACTAAAAGTATTCTGAAAATGGCTGTGTGAATATCAAACAATGGGGCAGATTTCCTCTCATAGATATACAAAGATAATCTGATACTTTTATCATTTTATTATCTGTAGATTATAATAACACTTGATTTTTTTTAATTTTTGAATTCAAATACATGAAACATTTACACAGAACTTACTGTAATTTATCTGAAATGAGAGAAGAAAGTCAAATGCAAGTGTTCCCTTATCGATAGGAAATAAACATGTATATTAACTGACTGCTAATTGAGCAATTAACAGTTTATTTGGTATATCAAAATCAGTAAACAAGCTGTGAATGGGGTCAGATTAGTGTTAAATAAATAAAATTTTGACTCCAAGGTCATGATATAAGTAGAGATATGCATTAAATCAATATTTACTTTTAATATGTTCAGTTTGCACACACCTTTTCTTTAACATGTCATGCTGCAAGACTTTAGTCATGCTTTAAGATTAAAGAATGCAGTGATGTGGGTTTTTTTTTTTTTTGGATGTTTTATAACTGAAAAACTCATGATATTTAAATATAAGCTGATAAGTTTTCAATGACTACAGAAAATTATAGATGGATAAAACTACGCACTTTGTATCATCAACAGAATAACGAAATTATGCTGCATCAAGTTACACTGTGTATACATATTTATCATGTTTATATAAACTTTTTTGTTTAAGTAACACTGCAGTATAAATTTAAAGTGCTTTTTATCATGCTTGTGCACCATTCTATGACAATTAAAAATTTCTTTGATTTAGTTAAGAAA
Organism: Saccostrea cuccullata; assembly: GCF_032062105.1. Taxonomy (NCBI): domain Eukaryota; kingdom Metazoa; phylum Mollusca; class Bivalvia; order Ostreida; family Ostreidae; genus Saccostrea; species Saccostrea cuccullata. Next base: position 13,385 of record NW_026931351.1, on the reverse strand, counting down.
AACCTATTTTATTTAGCTCTTTTAAATCAGGGACTTATATACTAAGTATATAAGTCCCTGTTTAAATATACTAGCTTTTACTTTAGAAACTGTATATTTGCAAGTAATCATTATTTAAACTTTCTGTAAATTCTCCTTGGATAAATAAATGTTTTACCGGTACCCATTTTTTTTAAGTTAAATTTTCAAAGCTGCATCTTTTTTTTCTCATGAAAACTTGTATCATACTTGGAATTTGTCGATTTTGAAACTATTAACAGTAACATATTAAAATTTTGCATATTGTCCTAATCATATAAGGAAAAGTTCAGTCAAAAAACGTAGGGTTATCTCAATCAAAAGCCTTGAATAGTTCTATCCATACCTGGCAGTTGTGGAGCTCTCTCAACTTATCATAAAGCCAGTCCTCCACTGCTAATCTTTTGCGAATCAACATCATTTGGTGTTGTCCATACTTAGCTGTCAAATATTTCTGACGCTTGTCTTTTTCCTCTTCTTTATTTTTATGATTAAAACTAACATGAGTCTCTGAAGAGTTTGGTCGTCCAGAAGAAATATTCTGTTTCGGAGTATTTCTGTAAGAATCCACGGAACTTGCTTGATTATATTCCGTGTACGTCGCCATATCTAACACTTACTTCTATCTCCATTCATTAACTGAAATAAAGATATTCATGCGCGCTATCATAAGGAGGAAATGACAGACATTTTTCTTAAATAGGTTTGGTTTCTATACATGTATTATAGATAAATAATCAAAACCAAAACCAAGAATACAGATATAATGACGCAAATTAAATATTTACAATGGACTATATTATGTGCCACAGGTGCTCTTTTGTTTACGTTTAAGGTCACTCTATATTTCAGACTATATTTTCCAAAACGAAAATACTAAAACACCAATGAGCAATAGATGGAAACGAACATCAAATACATTTGCAACGATTTTTCCCTCAATAAACAGATTAATAGTAAGTTGTGGGAAAGATGTGATTTGAAACTCAATTTTCGTTCATGTGTAAAATTAAAAAGGGGGGGGGGTATTGAACAGTGAGGGATCTTTTTAGTGCCAGCAAAGGTCTACTGCGACTCGGGGCCTCGGTTTTTTCGCGGTCTCATCCGAACGACCGGTCTCGACGTCCTATAGTGGGGTTCGAACTCTCGGCGGAAAAATCAACTATTATAATACATATACTCTAACCACTGCAACACGCTTGTTTCAGAAAAATTCTTACAGATAGACAGAATGAATAAGTCTTACACTGACCACTTAAACCAGTAAAATATTAAGTTTCTCAAAATTGTTAAAATCCGTCCATCAAATCTCAATCTCCATGATCTCACAATTGAAGATCTGAAAACGGCGTCCTAATTCAAATGTGCCAAAATCAAACATATATCAACTTTTAATCAGTTTCTGAGTGAATGTGAATCTTTCAGTAGGACACTGAGTTGATTGACCGAGGTCAGGGGAATACTCGGTGGGGATGTCCGGTCTCCTCCATGGCACTTAATTCCACCTCTGATCATTTTAGAGGGTTATAATTGCTCAGCTCTAAATTTGAATTATTTCAAAGGGCATTTGAGCTTGATTACAGGTTGTTATTTCCATATTTCATTGATTATGTTCTTTACAGGTCTGCAGAGGTATAATAGTATTTTTCCAAAGAAAATTTTCCTCCAGATGCTGCCCCCTTTTTGTTACTGTATTTATAAGATATGGCACTGCAAATTTCACTATTTTGACAGTAAATTGCTAGTTGTTTTTTTAAGCATTTATTTTTATTTGTTGTTGTTGTTGTTTTTATTATCATCATTATCATTATTATTTTGAACACGAGACTGTAGTAATTTCAAAATATAGAACTAGTATAATATTTAGATTTTTATATGTAATACATCTAATTTAATATTATAAATTTATATAAAATACCGGTAGTATAATATTTTCTTTAAAAAAAACTTATATATCAAGGACAAAATTCGGTTCCCTTTGAGAGAAGTTCCATACCGTGATTTTTTAAATCTCCAATCTTTTTTTTTTTTTTTTTACATCGGATTATAAGCAATCTAAAAAGCCGATTAAAAATAAAACAGGAGAACTCCCCCCTTCTTTGGCTGAGGATCCCTAAACAGTCACATGACTCCTTTATCAGTTTTATCAGTTTTGTTCTAGTTACGTCCTTGCACGTTTTTTTTCCATTATCGTATCTGCTACTGTTACAGAAGCGATAAAATTAGAATTTAGAATTTGGAATATTCGCGGTCGCGAATTTCTTTTCGTGCTGTAGAATATAAATCGGAAAAATGATTGCACCTGCGTATTAAGTATTTCCGTTTTCTGTGGACATTTGTCAATGTGTAGACGTAAACAATGAAAATACTGTTCTATTTCGCCTCTTTATTAGTTTTAGTGCTTACAAAAGAGGACATTAGTGGATTAGATCAGTATCTTCAAGATCCCAGTTTCTGGCAATTTGTGGAAAAACGCCTGGGCTCAAAGAATGACGTAGAACAGAAGGCCCCAGTGCCTGTCACTGAATCTCCGCCGAAAGTGAATGATCAGTATGATCCATTTAGGGATCAATCTGATGAAGACACTTCGGTTGCAAAGAATGACCAGAAACCAAAACAGCAGGATGATTTAATGGAAGACACGCTAGGAAACCTCTGTCAATACAGGCCGAATGCAAGCTTGATTATTCGTTCCAAAGCTTCAATCAACAATGGTGCTTTCTTCTTGAAGTCATTTAACAGAAGAACACAGAAAGAATGTGTTAATGCTTGTTGTTATACACAAAGCTGTAATTTAGTTGTGTATGAAAACAAGGTGTGCAATGATTATGTGTATCAATATTTGATTATATACATGTATTGGTCATTTACATGAGACAAGTGTTGCAAAATTCATTTTACTCATTTTAGACAGAACATTTTATCATTAGTACAGTTCTCAGTAAACCTTGGACTTTCAGTAAGGCATGGTATTCTTCATGATACCTTTTTAGCATCTGAAATTTACACAGCCTCAGGGTCTAAACTTGACACTCGGCCACTGGCAAATTGCGAGTAAAATTTGGTGTGGGCTCATAAAATTTATAACTTGCTCGCCCACGTGGCAAATCAAATTCTCTAGGGAACTAAATTCATTCCCAGTCCCCTTCTGAAAACTAGATATTTCCGCAGGTTTTTGAGGCCTAGAAAAAAAATATGTTTGTTTCCGCTTTCCTGACTGACCCTAATTTATAGTGCCGACCCTAAATATTTTTTTAATGCTTTTGTCCCATGATGTGCAAGATTTCAACCAGGGAATTATAGCCTCCAACTTTGCAAGCTTCTCAAAACAGAAAGAAGTTTGGGTCACCTTTCTATTATAAGTTAATTCACAGTAACGCTTGAAAACACCATTTCTTTTGTCATTAATGTTACTTCTATACACGTTTTGATTAAAGAAGCAAAAAAAATTTTTCAAAAAAAAAAAAATTGCCTACCTACCCTATATTTTTTCAGCCTGAAAGCGGAAACAAACATATTTTTTTCTAGGCCTGATTTAAAACTCCCAACCAATGAAATAAATTACAGCAGCATGGTCCTATTGTTCATAAATATCCTTCCTCTTTTCCATTTGACAGTACCACATGATTAACCAAAAAAATCTTATTTATGTGTCATTGTCACTTCATCAGTTGACTGCTGAAGGAGCAAATACATGTATATACATGTATAAAGGGGGCCATGTATATTACCATGTTAAAAAAAGAATAGTAAAAGTGTTGATTGAATTCAATTTTATTTCCTTTGATGAAATATTTATATGGCATTTGATTTTTGTAAAGTAAGAACTCCAGTCTTAAACAAATGTATTTGTACATGTATTTTATTTCTAGCTATTTTTGTCCCAGTGTCTACAAAAGGTTTTTTTTTTTTTTAAAAAAATCACAGAGACTGTGGGCTAACAAGTTTAGCAGTGGGCTCCTAAATTTGAAATGTTAAGACCCCACATGGCTAGTGGAAATTTCAGTTAAGTTTAAAACCTGAGCCTTTTATTTACTGTTGAAATATACATTTGAGCGAATGTCAACAAGTGTAGCAGTGACCCAATGATAGCATTTCGTATAGCAAATCATTGTCAACAGCAATTTAAAGTTGTAGATGTTATTAATTTCTTAACCAGTGAGAATCTATTTGCCATTTGGGAGATGCTAATTATGTAGTGTCGAGAAAGTCATGCCCTACTGAAAGTCCAAGGTTGACTGAGAATTGTACTAAAATGATATTGTCCTATGGACTAGTTAATTGATTGTGTAGATAGACCAGACCAACCCTCGTCAATGATTTTTTTTCAGCAATAAATTCATATAATAGGATTAGTCAAATCTCAATTACAAATGATAAATTATTTTATATTTTTTTCTTCATTGACAGACATTTATAAAAGTAAAAGTTCTTTGAAAGTTGATGTACCAAATGATTTAAGGAAGTCAGTTTGTTCAAAACCTTGTATTTAAATTTTGTTTCTTTTTGTAGGATGAGCACAGCTGTTATCTTTTTAACTGTGGATCACCCAGTAAATGTTTATTTGCTGAACATGCAAATTACACATCACTGTTTTTTCCTAATCATGCTGCACCAAGTACATCACTCAATGGACATCAACAACAACATGAAAATGAATTGGAGGGGTTAAATTCTAAGGTGACTCTCAAACCAACAACACAGGTCCCAAAAAGAAAGGGTGAGTATATTCTCTTTATTAAGTCAATAAAAATAGCTACAAACAAAATTATCTTTTCATTCTGAGGATTTAAAAGATTTCAAGAATAAGAATTCCGGCACTCAATAAGATTGTTCTATGTAATATATTAGAAAGAGTTTTATTTGCAACTATTTTACCAAGATGATCAAAGAGGTAGACTAAAATATGATCATCACCTGAAACTGATGGAATAATATTACATGTGGTAGTTTTATGTTTTAAAAAAAATTCTAATTATGTTGGTTTCTTTACTGTTAAAATTTCCACTGACTGGTGTAAATAACGTACTGGAAATCTGGAATACATGTGTACCAGCTTTAAATATTAATTTTTCTTTACTTTACAGTTCCTCTGTATGGAAAATGTGACATTGATTGGAATGATGAATGCAGTGATAGAAATGCAGAATGTAGAGACAGGGAATGCAAATGTTCATATGGATTTCATGCTAAATATGGAATTTGTAGTAAGTATGACAATATATGTTACTACAATACTATATGTGCCATTTTGCTTGAATCCTTCATTACATATACATTCAAGAAAAAAAAGCAGGGGCCTGAGTGTTCAAAGGTTTTAAACAAATATACCTTTCATCCTAAAAATAAAAAAGAAAAGTTCTGCTCATGTATTGATATTGGGTCTGTGATTTTTTTGTCCACTTCTTAAATATATTTCTTTGTCTTTTCATAGCATTATCTCAGATTTCCGAAAAATATACTTTGCTGTTCATGCATGCAATGTCTTGCTTTTTATACCAATAATTGTTTGAAATTCCATGTTTGAGACATCACTAAGTCATAAAATTGACACAATACATGTATAGGGTCAAGAAAATGTTTAGAAGCTAGGGAACAATGAAAAAAGTGCATTGAATATTTGAGAAGACTCAAACCATAGATTACATAAAAGTTCAGATAAAATTCTATTTTGCCATGTGGGTGAAAACATCTTCAAAAGTTAGTCAACTATGGACAAAACAACTTGCATTTGCAAGTGGGTGAGTGGTTATTTGCAAACCTGCTATTTGTGAACCCCTAGGTATAGGTATATATTTTAATGATATATATTACAGGCATACTTGCCAACCTCCAGCATGTAAAAATCTGGTCATGACCAGATTTGGAAAGTAAAAAATCTGGTCATAAAGCGTAACGACATTCACGACATATTTACCATGATTAAATTTTATACATATATATACAAAGTATGTGTGTATTGAGAATTCTTTTATTGAAAAAGGATTTAATTTACTACGACAAAAAAATCCATGGATAATTTGATTTAAATTTTCATGTTAAAAAAAAAATGAAAATTGAAGGTTTCATGTATTTGTATTGACCTGAAGTAAGCGTGCATTTTTTAAAAAACCTTTTCAGTTTCTGCTAAATTTGAAAGTATACCAATTTCAGTTTTGAAGTTATTTTTCCTCTCTCTTAATTAATTAATTACTGCAATATGTTTTAAATGTGAAGTTAGGCCTATACTGTTATCGATCACTTTATTTTATCTAGAATGAAAGTTTTTTTTCCAAGATTCCTTGATATGTACATAAATATCGTTTCTCTTTTTCTTGGTTCAATCAGAGACATGTGTTTAGTTCAACTTGTTCCTGTTGGTCCTGATAACGATCTGATTCTATCAGAAGCCATTTTAATTGACTTCAAACATTGTTTGTCAAAACAACACCCAGTTATAATTGTTTACACCTGCACTGATAATTAATCCATCGGCATTGTTTACGTAGATCTAAGCTTGGGTTGTAACTGGAAGTTAAAAGTGCAACCTAATTTACGAGCAAAATCCGGAAAATCGGGAGATTTTCGGGTTGATCGGCAAAAATCGGGTGATAAGCATGACCCGCCGGGTCATAAAAAATAATCGGGTTACGGGTTGAAAAATCGGGTGTGACCCGACGAAATATATATATTACAGGTCAAAAATATATAATTTTTAAATGAATTCTCTTTCACTTATAGGGGCTAATTGTCCAGACTCTGAGTTTGAATGTGAGAACAAAGGTCAAAGGGTTAATGTCCCAGAATGCATTTCAAAGGAACATGTATGTGATGGCCAACCCCAGTGTGCCGATGGTTCTGATGAAGAAAAATGTCCAAGTACAGGTAAAAGTAAATTTTACCGGTAGTTTGAAGAAATTGTTTTAAAATTACATGAGATTTTATGTTATTAACTTTCAATACAGATTAAATTTTATGTAGAATTTGTGTATATAATATGATGAAATGATCTGGAGATACAACTGCTCTAACATGCAATATACATTACATACATGTACATGTACTTGGTAAAGATACAGGTTTTAACATGTGCAATATTTTGAAATTTCGTTACATTTGATATAAAGTCATGTATTCTCTATGTTAAATTGCATTTCTTTAATTTTCACTTTTTGTGATAATGTTTTCTTACTAACAATGATTAGCCTTGACAACAAAAACAACATCAACAACAACGACAACAACAACAACTCCTAAACCGGTGACAACTAAACCCTCCCAGCAGAATGTTAACAGTCTGGGAGTGAACGACCAGATACTACCCCAGTACTTCCCAGGTAATCTGAACAAGTTACCAACTGGATCTGATTTATATAATGGTAACGGCTACTACTGGCCATCTGGATACGGCCGGATGTATGGATCCCAGAGTTATCCGTACGGTAGATTCCAGCCTGGAGCTCAGTATCCATATGATCCTCGATTTTACAACTCCTATGACAGCAGTGGAAGACAATATGGGAATGGTTACATAGATCCAGTCAGAGGATATTATGATAAGTCAGTTCCTGATAGTAAGAGTGTCAGTTCCCAGACTGGATCAGGTAATGGAAGGGCAGGAAGTCCAAAAACGGATCATTCCAATGAAAAGCTTATTCCCCTCTCTCAAGGCAGAGATGGAGCACTAGATATAAATAGAAGTGGTAAAAAAGGATCAGACTTTCAGAAGGAGGTCCAAGTCAAGACAACGCAAATGCCAACAACAGTAAATCCAACCACAAGGCAAGTCACCACCAGGGGGAGCTTTAACACATGGAAGATTTCAAATCAGCAGACGAATTGGGACAAGACAAACAAAGATAACACTGGTTGGAGAGGAAATTTTGAGAATTCTAAGACACAAATTAATCATGATATTCCAAGTTGGAAAAGTAATGAAGGAACACAGAAATCTGCTCAAGAAAGTCAGAACAAATGGCAAAATGTGATGGATTCATCTCAGAGTACTAAATATGACCAGGTCATGGATAATGCAGACCACAGTTTAGGAAAAGGTCCACTAAAACAACAGACCCCTTCTGATAAGACGGATTGGCAAAAGTCCTCTCATGATAAGCAACAAACAGATGGAAGTTCTGCTGATAAAATACAAACAGAAAAACAGGATGTTCCTGTGTCACAAAGTGGTTCTGGTGCGCAAAGGAACTGGAATCAGCACACAGAATCTAATATGGATAACAATAGCCATGGCAATACAGGCATTGAGACAGAGGTAAAGGGAAGTCAAGGGGGTGGGAGCCAAGGAAGGGTGAGTGAAGGAAAATCAGAAAGTGGTGGATCCAAGGATAAAACTAGTGGTGGATTTCAAGGAAAATCAGATAGGTGGCATCAGCAACAGGAGTGGGCGACTGGAAGGAATAAAGACATGGGTCAAACAAATAATAGACATAAGGGTCAGGATATTAGAAATGGGGGGAGCCATCAACAGGGGAGAACCAGGGGAGGATCAAAGGGAAGGAAGGGTGGTGGGTACCACAGAAAACAAAGTAATGACAATGCTTCAGATAGATTGACTGACAATTCCAGCAAAGATTTCACATCAAAGCAACAAGTCAAGCCACAGAACACAGACTATGACAATTATTTTCAAGAGACTTCACAAAATGGACAAAATGTTGCTGGACCCAAAAAGCATGGATACAGAAAACCAGCTTACAAAAGCCAGAAGCCCCACAGCTATCAGTACTATGATGGGTATCGTCCAGACCCCTACTGGAATTATGACTATTACAACTACAATGATCACCCCGACAAGAAGTACCCCCCTCCTTATGACCAGACAGACTCAGGTAGTAGGTGTTCTCTAGATGTTGTCAAGACTGTTGTAGGGGCCCAATCTGTCCATTTCTTGTCAAGAGTATTGTAGAAAATGAGTTGTTGTCTCTAGATGTTGTCAAGATTTTTGTAGTGAACTCTCTGAAATGTGTCATGATTAATTCTTTAATTCTTGTATTTTTTTTATTTTATTGGTCTTAGTTGTTACCTATTTTTATTATTTTTAGCTCACCTGAGCCGAAGGCTCAAGTGAGCTTTTCTGATCACATTTTGTCCGTCGTCCGTCCGTCTGTCTAGCTGTCTGTCTGTCCGTCCGTCCGTCTGTAAACTTTTCACATTTTCAACTTCTTCTCAAGAACCAATGGGCCAATTTTAACCAAACTTGGTACAAAGCATCCTTGGGTAAAGGGGAGTTTAAATTGTAAAAATGAAGGGCCGAATCCCCTTACAAGGGGAGATAATCAAGAAAAAACAAAAATAGGGTGGGGTCACTAAAAAATCTTCTTCTCAAGAACCACTGAACCAGGAAAGCTGAAACTTATGTGGAAGCATCCTTGGGTAGTGTAGATATTAAATTGTTAAAATCATGACCCCCGGGGGTAGGGCGGGACCACAATTCCAAGTTTTACATAGAAATATATAGAACAAATCTTTAAAAATCTTCTTCTCAAGAACCACTGAACCAGGAAAGCTGAAACTTATGTGGAAGCATCCTTGGGTAGTATAGATATTAAATTGTTAAAATGATGACCCCCGGGGGTAGGGCGGGGCCACAATAGGGAATCCAAGTTTTACATAGAAATATATAGAACAAATCTTTAAAAATCTTCTTCTCAAGAACCATTGGGCCAGAAAAGCTGAAACTTATGTGGAAGCATCCTTGGGTAGTGTAGATATTAAATTGTTAAAATCAAGACCCCTGGGGGTAGGGCAGGGCCACAATAGGGAATCCAAGTTTTACATAGAAATATATAGAACAAATCTTTAAAAATCTTCTTCTCAAGAACCACTGGGCCAGGAATGCTGAAACTTATGTGTAAGCATCCTTGGGTAGTGTAGATATTAAATTGTTAAAATGATGACCCCCGGGGGTAGGGCGGGACCACAATAGGGAATCCAAGTTTTACATAGAAATATATAGAACAAATCTTTAAAAATCTTCTTCTCAAGAACCACTGAACCAGGAAAGCTGAAACTTATGTGGAAGCATTTGGGTAGTGTAGATATTAAATTGTTAAAATCATGACCCCAGGGGGTAACAATAGGGAATCCAAGTTTTACATAGAAATATATAGAACAAATCTTTAAAAATCTTCTTCTCAAGAACCACTGGGCCAGGAACGCTGAAACTTATGTGGAAACATCCTTGGGTAGTGTAGATATTAAATTGTTAAAATCATGACCCCGGGGGGTAGGGCGGGTCCACAATAGGGAATCCAAGTTTTACATAGAATTATATAGAACAAATCTTTAAAAATCTTCTTCTCAAGAACCACCGGGCCAGGAAAGCTGAAATTTATATGGAAGCATCCTTGGGTAGTGTAGATTCTAAAATTTTAAAATAAAGAAGGGAAGGGGGTAGTTGGGCATGATAGGTATAGCAAGAAGGGGAATCTGGTAAAGATCTGCATCACCCAAGTTACTCAGGTGAGCAATGTGGCCCATGGGCCTCTTGTTTTTAATTGGTGTACATCTACTTTCTATATCGGCATTTTATACATTAGTTTATGTGTATTTGTTGTGACTTTTTCATTTTGTCATAGAGGTAGAACATTATTGTTACATAAATTTGCATTCATTTTATATATTGTGCATGTGTATAGTTGTTGTCTTTTTTGTAGGCAGATAGCATTTACAATGTATTTTGAAATATTCAACATACCGTATAAGTGGAAATTTTAGGGAGATGCAAATTTAGTAATTTGTCTTAAAAACTGGTATTTTATTTTTAGCGAAATGTAATTTTAGTGATTTTAAAATGCTCACTAAAGAAGCTATTACAAATAAAACACAATTAATTTTTAGCGATATTCAATTTTAGCGATCCTGGCCCCCTTGCTAATAATGCCAAAATTAAATCCTCGCTAAAAAATCTGCTATACAGTATATATTATTGAATTCATTACATAGTAAATGTAATTGAATAACATCTTAAAAAAGATTATGATGGAAAAGGTAAAAGGTTCTACATATAATTGCAGCAAATTGTTAAGCTCAAAGAAAATTACAGTGTAATGTGATCTTTAAAATTATTACAAACATAACAAAAAAACGATACCATTCTTTTAATATTCTTTCTGTTCTGGACTGCTTGTAGATAATGACAGAGATTGGTTCCACAAATCAAATCCTGACGTGGATGATGTTGATGACAATGACGATGATAAAGGTAATGGCTTTTCATTTTATAGCATGATGGGCCCAGGATTTATGATAAGAATATAATTTTTGTTTTGTTAGTTATTTTATTGATAATAAATTGATAATTGGCAATTGAATTTTAACTTCAAGTTTGAAATAAAATTGTGTTGTTCAGAGTCAAGGACTTGCATACTAATGAACCAATGTATCTTGTCAGGGACCAAAAGTTGCCTAAGATGCAAAGAAATTTGCCAAAATTAGAGGCACTGTGTTTCACTCTCAAATTTTCAAAAGATTTTTGCATTTAAATAATACATGTACATCCTAAAACTTTTTCTCCTATGAAATGTCACTATGATCCTTCTCTGTTTCTCTAAATATATTTTTACCAATTACCTTTATGTGTTTTATACTAGGAAAAAAACTGCCGCCCACTCCAAAGGCACCGCCAATACCCACACCAAGACCAACACAGAAAACGAAATCAACAGAAGCTCCCGACATGACAGAAATAAAACACATAGACCCAACAAAGGGAAAGAAAAATCCAGATGTAGGATCTAACTCTGCTAGCACTACTGACAAAAAGCCTCAGATATCCGGCACCAAGACAGAGAAAATACAAACATCCAAGAAAAATTCCACAGATTCCAAAGCCCCTGACAGTGGGGGATTGTTGGAGGAGGCCGTTCAGACCCACGTGGTGGTGGAGAGCCCTACAGACAGTCACCAGGGGCCTATCGTGGCCCTGGCCCTGGGGCTCGGCATCACTGTTATACTCCTATTCTTCGTGGGCTGTCGGCTGAGGAACGTTAAAAGACGCATTAGGAAAGGAAGGGCTCTTCATTCCAATGAAGCAGATTATTTAATTAATGGAATGTACCTATAAAAGATGGCATTACTTTGGGAATTGGTAAATTACGTTATAATTATTTGTTCAAAAAGGTTTATAACTACTATTCAGTTTCAAATGGGAATCAATCAAAATCAATTGTATTATTGAAAACAAGTACAATTTTGTATTATGAAATTTTAAATAAATGTTCCCTTTATTATGGTTCCCATTTACAGTTGGATGTAACTGAACTTAATTTTTACTTTTCAAGTTGGCAATAAATCCACTTGCTCATAGATCTACCCCACCAAAGATGATTGAATATGCACAAATTTACTATTTTTTTTAACTGAATCTCAAATACTCCTCTTACTTTAAAGTAATATTACATGTATTTTTTATGAAATCATAAAAGAACAAACAGATATTAAAATTGAATTTTTTCGTGAGAAATAAAATTTTGTGATCTGAGAAATCCTTTGTGAATTACTTGTCATGTCATGTGATGCAATATTTGTACCAGTGCAATGAGAATTTGGTTTTTGTTATAAATTTTAAGATATAAATTAAGTTTTTTGTCAGACTGTGATTTTGAATATGAAATCCTTAAGTTAGTGAAGTCCATTCTTTTCTTATTTTTTACATGTACATGTGTTTTCTGTGAATTTGCATTCCAAAAAAAAAAGTTTTTCTTCTTTTAAGAAAATTTTCATGTTTATCCTGATAGAAAGTGAAATGTATTGATTAAATTAATTTATTCAGGTAGTGTGTGCAATACATGAATAACTGTATTTTCTGATTAAGATTTTTTTTTCTCTCTCTGACAACCCATTTGTAAAAGGTTAAAAAATATATATAATATGATGACATTTTTTTTTTTTTAGATGTTAGGACAGTTAGATGTATATGTGCACTAGGTTTTATAATCCACTTAGAATACTTAGAAATGACAGTATATCTTGTAAAGTACAAATTTTAAAAAATTCAAAAAGTCAACATTAATTGCTAGTTTATTCTTCATAAATATTTTCTTATATATATTTACTGAAAACATTCCTGTAACAATATGAACTAAGAATCTTGGGTTGTGACAGTAACATAAATTATGTTCTTTTTGTATTTTTGTACCAGTGTCTTTATTTTTCTTGTTTTCCGTCTTGTTGGCATGTATTGTTATTTGTATAGAATTAAAAGATCTGGGTTTCTAATTTTTTTTCTTCAGTTTATTAAAATAAGGAAGTATTTTCACCATTTCTTCTTGACTTGCCATTGAGTAGAATAATTTTATTGCTGAACACAATTTGGCATATGAGAACCAGCATTCCGAGAGCAATACTGGTCCTCTACCATCAGGTGT